>NW_026529382.1:0-322299 GCF_028500815.1 Rissa tridactyla
AGCTCTACTCTATCCAACACAGCACAGAGGTTGGGCACGACAAAATGAGACTAAATGGCAAACTGCTGATGTTGACGCATGCGTTTCACGAGACCAACAAGGATTCATTTGTGAGAGTAATACTCTCAAAGCACAAGACCTTTGTCTTGACACCAACCAGAATGTTTGTCACTTTGAGACACATCCTGATGAAACCCCAGAGACTGTGCTTGACTATATTGGGAAAGGGTGCGTTAGCATGAGGTCTCCCTGTAGTCTTGTATTCAGAGATGACATAGTAATCACTCAAATCTTTGTGTTTGAACTTTACTAACACAAAGTTACGGGATGCGACTTCAATTATTAAGCTCCTGTAACATCTTTTCAATTGCTACAACCTAATTATACGTTGATTCGAGATTGTTGCCTACCCCTATCGGAATGAATCTCTCCCTGGTGAAGAAGCTGCTAAAACACAATGAATTGAAGCGACTCTTGAAAGAGGCCAAAGAAAATAGACAGACAACTTTGATTACCGTCCATCATCAGGTTGAAGAAATACACCAAGCGTTGGAAAGAGTGAAGAGAGGCGGAGGACATAGATGGGGAGATACTCTTTTTGGAAGGTCACCGACAGTTACAGGACGTTATAACAAGATGCTTCACTCTGTTGTTGTTTTACTAATACTCACTGTATTGTGCTTTGCTTAGACAATTGTTTTGCATGTTAGACTTTGGATTATGATGAAAAGTTTAAATCGCTTGATCACTCCGCGAGAAGGATTTCCACTTGATATCCCTCACCACAAGAACACATGTGATCTTTCTTATCAGTGTTGAGTACGTCGACCTTGACTCACTGTAGACAAAGTTTTCCCTTTGGCTCTTTGAGCGGGGGACCCATCTCCAGCCGTATGGCCATTTTTGTGCCTGGCGCGGCGCCAAGTGGGAAAGGGTGGCTTTGAGGCTGAAGGCAGCAGCAAAGCCTGCAGCCCCCAGGTCTGTGGGGCTACGCAAGCGGTTCCCAAAGAGCTTTAGAACAAGGCATAGTTTTCCCTGCTGGCTCTTTGGGCGGGGGACCCATCTCCAGCCGTATGGCCATTTTTGAGCCTGGCGCGCCGCCAAGTGGGAAAGGGTGGCTTTGAGGCTGAAGGCAGCAGCAAAGCCTGCAGCCCCCAGGTCTGTGGGGCTACGCAAGCGGTTCCCAAAGAGCTTTAGAACAAGGCATAGTTTTCCTTGCTGGCTCTTTGGGCATGGGACCCATCTCCAGCCATAGGCCATTTTTGTGCCTGGCGCGACGCCAAGTGGGAAAGGGTGCTTTCGAGGCTGAAGGCAGCAGGAAAGCCCACAGCCCCCAGGTCTGAGGGGCTACGCAAGCGGTTCCCAAAGAGCTTTAGAACAAGGCATAGTTTTCCCTGCTGGCTCTTTGGGCGGGGGACCCATCTCCAGCCGTATGGCCAATTTTGTGCCTGGCGCGGCGCCAAGTGGGAAAGGGTGGTGTCGAGGCTGAAGGCAGCAGGAAAGCCCACAGGCCCCAGGTCTGTGCGGCTACGCAAGCGGTTCCCAAAGAGCTTTAGAACAAGGCATAGTTTTCCCTGCTGGCTCTTTTGGCGGGGGACCCACCTCCAGCCATAGGCCATTTTTGTGCCTGATGGGGCGCCAAGTGGGAAAGGGTGGCTTTGAGGCTGAAGGCAGCAGCAAAGCCTGCAGCCCCCAAGGTCTGTGGGGCTATGCAAGCGGTTCCCAAAGAGCTTTAGAACAAGGCATAGTTTTCCCTGATGGCTCTTTGGGCGGGGGACCCATCTCCAGCCGTATGGCCATTTTTGAGCCTGGCGCGGCGCCAAGTGGGAAAGGGTGGCTTTGAGGCTGAAGGCAGCAGGAAAGCCCGCAGCCCCCAGGTCTGTGGGGCTACGCAAGCGGTTCCCAAAGAGCTTTAGAACAAGGCATAGTTTTCCCTGCTTGTTCTTTGGGCGGGGGACCCATCTCCAGCCATAGGCCATTTTTGTGCCTGGCGCAGTGCCAAGTGGGAGAGGGTGGTGTCGAGTCTGAAGGCAGCAGGAAAGCCCGCAGCCCCCAGGTCTGTGCGGCTACGCAAGCGGTTCCCAAAGAGCTTTAGAACAAGGCATAGTTTTCCCTGCTGGCTCTTTGGGCGGGTACCCATCTCCAGCCGTATGGCCATTTTTGTGCCTGGCGCGGCGCCAAGTGGGAAAGGGTGGTGTCAAGTCTGAAGGCAGCAGGAAAGCCCGCAGCCCCCAGGTCTGTGCGGCTACGCAAGTGGTTCCCAAAGAGCTTTAGAACAAGGCATAGTTTTCCCTGCTGGCTCTTTGGGCATGGGACCCATCTCCAGCCATAGGCCATTTTTGTGCCTGGCGCGGTGCCAAGTGGGAAAGGGTGGCTTTGAGGCTGAAGGCAGCAGCAAACCTGCAGCCCCCAGGTCTGTGGGGCTATGCAAGCGGTTCCCAAAGAGCTTTAGAACAAGGCATAGTTTTCCCTGCTGGCTCTTTGGGCGGGGGACCCATCTCCAGCCGTATGGCCATTTTTGTGCCTGGCGCAGCGCCAAGTGGGAAAGGGTGCTGTCGAGGCTGAAGGCAGCAGGAAAGCCTCCAGCCCCCAGGTCTGTGCGGCTACGCAAGCGGTTCCCAAAGAGCTTTAGAACAAGGCATAGTTTTCCCTGCTTGTTCTTTGGGCAGGGGACCCATCTCCAGCCATAGGCCATTTTTGTGCCTGGCGCAGTGCCAAGTGGGAGAGGGTGGTGTCGAGTCTGAAGGCAGCAGGAAAGCCCGCAGCCCCCAGGTCTGTGGGGCTACGCAAGCGGTTCCCAAAGAGCTTTAGAACAAGGCATAGTTTTCCCTGCTGGCTCTTTGGGCGGGGGACCCATCTCCAGCCGTATGGCCATTTTTGTGCCTGGCGCAGTGCGTAGTGGGAAAGGGTGCTGTCGAGGCTGAAGGCAGCAGGAAAGCCCCGCAGCCCCCAGGTCTGTGGGGCTACGCAAGCGGTTCCCAAAGAGCTTTAGAACAAGGCATAGTTTTCCCTGCTGGCTCTTTGGGCGGGGGACCCATCTCCAGCCGTATGGCCATTTTTGTGCATGGCCAGGGGCCAAGTGGGAAAGGGTGGTGTCGAGGCTGAAGGCAGCAGGAAGGCCCACAGCCCCCAGGTCTGTGCGGCTACGCAAGCGGTTCCCAAAGAGCTTTAGAACAAGGCATAGTTTTCCCTGCTGGCTCTTTGGGCGGGGGACCCATCTCCAGCCGTATGGCCATTTTTGTGCCTAGCGCGACGCCAAGTGGGAAAGGGTGGCTTTGAGGCTGAAGGCAGCAGGAAAGCCCGCAGCCCCCAGGTCTGTGGGGCTACGCAAGCGGTTCCCAAAGAGCTTTAGAACAAGGTATAGTTTTCCTTGCTGGCTCTTTGGGCATGGGACCCATCTCCAGCCGTATGGCCATTTTTGTGCCTGGCGCAGTGCCAAGTGGGAAAGGGTGGCTTTGAGGCTGAAGGCAGCAGGAAAGCCTGCAGCCCCCAGGTCTGTGGGGCTACGCAAGCGGTTCCCAAAGAGCTTTAGAACAAGGCATAGTTTTCCCTGCTGGCTCTTTGGGCGGGGGACCCATCTCCAGCCGTATGGCCATTTTTGTGCCTAGCGCGGCACCAAGTGGGAAAGGGTGGTGTCGAGGCTGAAGGCAGCA
The DNA here is from genome assembly GCF_028500815.1 of Rissa tridactyla. Taxonomy (NCBI): domain Eukaryota; kingdom Metazoa; phylum Chordata; class Aves; order Charadriiformes; family Laridae; genus Rissa; species Rissa tridactyla. Next base: position 3,654 of record NW_026529382.1, read on the forward strand.
GGAAAGCCCGCAGTCCCCAGGTCTGTGGGGCTACGCAAGCGGTTCCCAAAGAGCTTTAGAACAAGGCATAGTTTTCCCTGATGGCTCTTTGGGCGGGGGACCCATCTCCACACATATGGCCATTTTTGAGCCTGGCGCGGCGCCAAGTGGGAAAGGGTGATGTCGAGGCTGAAGGCAGCAGCAAAGCCTGCAGCCCCCAGGTCTGTGCGGCTACACAAGCGGTTCCCAAAGAGCTTTAGAACAAGGCATAGTTTTCCCTGCTGGCTCTTTGGGCGGGGGACCCATCTCCAGCCGTATGGCCATTTTTGAGCCTGGCGCGGCGCCAAGTGGGAAAGGGTGGCTTTGAGGCTGAAGGCAGCAGGAAAGCCCGCAGCCCCCAGGTCTGTGGGGCTACGCAAGCGGTTCCCAAAGAGCTTTAGAACAAGGCATAGTTTTCCCTGCTGGCTCTTTGGGCGGGGGACCCATCTCCAGCCGTATGGCCATTTTTGTGCCTAGCGCGGCGCCAGGTGGGAAAGGGTGGCTTTGAGGCTGAAGGCAGCAGCAAAGCCTGCAGCCCCCAGGTCTGTGGGGCTACGCAAGCGGTTCCCAAAGAGCTTTAGAACAAGGCATAGTTTTCCCTGCTGGCTCTTTGGGCGGGGGACCCATCTCCAGCCGTATGGCCATTTTTGTGCATGGCCAGGGGCCAAGTGGGAAAGGGTGGTGTCGAGGCTGAAGGCAGCAGGAAGGCCCACAGCCCCCAGGTCTGTGCGGCTACGCAAGCGGTTCCCAAAGAGCTTTAGAACAAGGCATAGTTTTCCCTGCTGGCTCTTTGGGCGGGGGACCCATCTCCAGCCGTATGGCCATTTTTGTGCCTAGCGCGACGCCAAGTGGGAAAGGGTGGCTTTGAGGCTGAAGGCAGCAGGAAAGCCCGCAGCCCCCAGGTCTGTGGGGCTACGCAAGCGGTTCCCAAAGAGCTTTAGAACAAGGTATAGTTTTCCTTGCTGGCTCTTTGGGCATGGGACCCATCTCCAGCCGTATGGCCATTTTTGTGCCTGGCGCAGTGCCAAGTGGGAAAGGGTGGCTTTGAGGCTGAAGGCAGCAGGAAAGCCTGCAGCCCCCAGGTCTGTGGGGCTACGCAAGCGGTTCCCAAAGAGCTTTAGAACAAGGCATAGTTTTCCCTGCTGGCTCTTTGGGCGGGGGACCCATCTCCAGCCGTATGGCCATTTTTGTGCCTAGCGCGGCACCAAGTGGGAAAGGGTGGTGTCGAGGCTGAAGGCAGCAGGAAAGCCCGCAGTCCCCAGGTCTGTGGGGCTACGCAAGCGGTTCCCAAAGAGCTTTAGAACAAGGCATAGTTTTCCCTGATGGCTCTTTGGGCGGGGGACCCATCTCCAGACATATGGCCATTTTTGAGACTGGTGCGGCGCCAAGTGGGAAAGGGTGGTGTCGAGGCTGAAGGCAGCAGGAAAGCCCGCAGCCCCCAGGTCTGTGGGGCTACGCAAGCGGTTCCCAAAGAGCTTTAGAACAAGGCATAGTTTTCCCTGCTGGCTCTTTGGACGTGGGACCCATCTCCAGCCGTATGGCCATTTTTGAGCCTGGCGCGGCGCCAAGTGGGAAAGGGTGGCTTTGAGGCTGAAGGCAGCAGGAAAGCCCGCAGCCCCCAGGTCTGTGGGGCTACGCAAGCGGTTCCCAAAGAGCTTTAGAACAAGGCATAGTTTTCCCTGCTGGCTCTTTGGGCGGGGGACCCATCTCCAGCCGTATGGCCATTTTTGTGCCTAGCGCGGCGCCAGGTGGGAAAGGGTGGCTTTGAGGCTGAAGGCAGCAGCAAAGCCTGCAGCCCCCAGGTCTGTGGGGCTACGCAAGCGGTTCCCAAAGAGCTTTAGAACAAGGCATAGTTTTCCCTGCTGGCTCTTTGGGCGGGGGACCCATCTCCAGCCGTATGGCCATTTTTGTGCCTGGCGCGGCGCCAAGTGGGAAAGGGTGGTTTTGAGGCTGAAGGCAGCAGGAAAGCCTGCAGGCCCCAGGTCTGTGGGGCTACGCAAGCGGTTCCCAAAGAGCTTTAGAACAAGGCATAGTTTTCCCTGCTGGCTCTTTGGGCGGGGGACCCATCTCCAGCCGTATGGCCATTTTTGTGCCTGGCGCAGTGCCAAGTGGGAAAGGGTGGTGTCGAGTCTGAAGGCAGCAGGAAAGCCTGCAGCCCCGAGGTCTGTGGGGCTACGCAAGCGGTTCCCAAAGAGCTTTAGAACAAGGCATAGTTTTCCCTGCTGGCTCTTTGGGCGGGGGACCCATCTCCAGCCGTATGGCCATTTTTGTGCCTGGCGCGGCGCCAAGTGGGAAAGGGTGGCTTTGAGGCTGAAGGCAGCAGGAAAGCCCGCAGCCCCCAGGTCTGTGCGGCTACGCAAGTGGTTCCCAAAGAGCTTTAGAACAAGGCATAGTTTTCCCTGCTGGCTCTTTGGGCATGGGACCCATCTCCAGCCGTATGGCCATTTTTGTGCCTGGTGCGACGCCAAGTGGGAAAGGGTGCTGTCGAGGCTGAAGGCAGCAGGAAAGCCCGCAGCCCCCAGGTCTGTGGGGCTACGCAAGCGGTTTCCAAAGAGCTTTAGAACAAGGCATAGTTTTCCCTGCTGGCTCTTTGGGCATGGGACCCATCTCCAGCCATAGGCCATTTTTGTGCCTGATAGGGCGCGAATTGGGAAAGGGTGGCTTTGAGGCTGAAGGCAGCAGCAAAGCCTGCAGCCCCCAGGTCTGTGGGGCTATGCAAGCGGTTCCCAAAGAGCTTTAGAACAAGGCCTAGTTTTCCCTGCTGGCTCTTTGGGCGGGGGACCCATCTCCAGCCGTATGGCCATTTTTGTGCCTGGCGCAGCGCCAAGTGGGAAAGGGTGCTGTCGAGGCTGAAGGCAGCAGGAAAGCCTGCAGCCCCCAGGTCTGTGCGGCTACGCAAGTGGTTCCCAAAGAGCTTTAGAACAAGGCATAGTTTTCCCTGCTTGTTCTTTGGGCGGGGGACCCATCTCCAGCCATAGGCCATTTTTGTGCCTGGCGCAGTGCCAAGTGGGAGAGGGTGGTGTCGAGTCTGAAGGCAGCAGGAAAGCCCGCAGCCCCCAGGTCTGTGCGGCTACGCAAGCGGTTCCCAAAGAGCTTTAGAACAAGGCCTAGTTTTCCCTGCTGGCTCTTTGGGCGGGGGACCCATCTCCAGCCGTATGGCCATTTTTGTGCCTGGCGCGGTGCGTAGTGGGAAAGGGTGGTTTTGAGGCTGAAGGCAGCAGGAAAGCCCGCAGCCCCCAGGTCTGTGGGGCTACGCAAGCGGTTCCCAAAGAGCTTTAGAACAAGGCATAGTTTTCCCTGCTGGCTCTTTGGGCGGGGGACCCATCTCCAGCCGTATGGCCATTTTTGTGCATGGCCAATGGCCAAGTGGGAAAGGGTGGTGTCGAGGCTGAAGGCAGCAGGAAAGCCTGCAGCCCCCAGGTCTGTGCGGCTACGCAAGCGGTTCCCAAAGAGCTTTAGAACAAGGCATAGTTTTCCCTGCTGGCTCTTTGGGCGGGGGACCCATCTCCAGCTACAGACCATTTTTGTGCCTAGCGCGGAGCCAAGTGGGAAAGGGTGGTGTCGAGGCTGAAGGCAGCAGGAAAGCCCGCAGTCCCCAGGTCTGTGGGGCTACGCAAGCGGTTCCCAAAGAGCTTTAGAACAAGGCATAGTTTTCCCTGCTGGCTCTTTGGGCGGGGGACCCATCTCCAGCCGTATGGCCATTTTTTTGCCTGGCGCAGTGCCAAGTGGGAAAGGGTGGCTTTGAGGCTGAAGGCAGCAGGAAAGCCTGCAGCCCCCAGGTCTGTGGGGCTATGCAAGCGGTTCCCAAAGAGCTTTAGAACAAGGCCTAGTTTTCCCTGCTGGCTCTTTGGGCGGGGGACCCATCTCCAGCCGTATGGCCATTGTTGTGCCTGGCGCAGCGCCAAGTGGGAAAGGGTGCTGTCGAGGCTGAAGGCAGCAGGAAAGCCTGCAGCCCCCAGGTCTGTGCGGCTACGCAAGTGGTTCCCAAAGAGCTTTAGAACAAGGCATAGTTTTCCCTGATGGCTCTTTGGGCGGGGGACCCATCTCCAGCCATAGGCCATTTTTGTGCCTGGCGCAGTGCCAAGTGGGAGAGGGTGGTGTCGAGTCTGAAGGCAGCAGGAAAGCCCGCAGCCCCCAGGTCTGTGCGGCTACGCAAGCGGTTCCCAAAGAGCTTTAGAACAAGGCATAGTTTTCCCTGCTGGCTCTTTGGGCGGGTACCCATCTCCAGCCGTATGGCCATTTTTGTGCCTGGCGCGGCGCCAAGTGGGAAAGGGTGGTGTCAAGTCTGAAGGCAGCAGGAAAGCCCGCAGCCCCCAGGTCTGTGCGGCTACGCAAGTGGTTCCGAAAGAGCTTTAGAACAAGGCATAGTTTTCCCTGCTGGCTCTTTGGGCATGGGACCCATCTCCAGCCATAGGCCATTTTTGTGCCTGATAGGGCGCGAAGTGGGAAAGGGTGGCTTTGAGGCTGAAGGCAGCAGCAAAGCCTGCAGCCCCCAGGTCTGTGGGGCTATGCAAGCGGTTCCCAAAGAGCTTTAGAACAAGGCCTAGTTTTCCCTGCTGGCTCTTTGGGCGGGGGACCCATCTCCAGCCGTATGGCCATTTTTGTGCCTGGCGCAGCGCCAAGTGGGAAAGGGTGCTGTCGAGGCTGAAGGCAGCAGGAGAGCCTGCAGCCCCCAGGTCTGTGGGGCTACGCAAGCGGTTCCCAAAGAGCTTTAGAACAAGGCATAGTTTTCCCTGCTGGCTCTTTGGGCGGGGGACCCATCTCCAGCCGTATGGCCATTTTTGTGCCTGGCGCGGTGCGTAGTGGGAAAGGGTGCTGTCGAGGCTGAAGGCAGCAGGAAAGCCCGCAGCCCCCAGGTCTGTCGGGCTACGCAAGCGGTTCCCAAAGAGCTTTAGAACAAGGCATAGTTTTCCCTGCTGGCTCTTTGGGCGGGGGACCCATCTCCAGCCGTATGGCCATTTTTGTGCATGGCCAGGGGCCAAGTGGGAAAGGGTGGTTTTGAGGCTGAAGGCAGCAGGAAGGCCCACAGCCCCCAGGTCTGTGCGGCTACGCAAGCGGTTCCCGAAGAGCTTTAGAACAAGGCATAGTTTTCCCTGCTGGCTCTTTGGGCGGGGGACCCATCTCCAGCCGTATGGCCATTTTTGTGCCTAGCGCGACGCCAAGTGGGAAAGGGTGGCTTTGAGGCTGAAGGCAGCAGGAAAGCCCGCAGCCCCCAGGTCTGTGGGGCTACGCAAGCGGTTCCCAAAGAGCTTTAGAACAAGGTATAGTTTTCCTTGCTGGCTCTTTGGGCATGGGACCCATCTCCAGCCGTATGGCCATTTTTGTGCCTGGCGCAGTGCCAAGTGGGAAAGGGTGGCTTTGAGGCTGAAGGCAGCAGGAAAGCCCGCAGCCCCCAGGTCTGTGCGGCTACGCAAGCGGTTCCCAAAGAGCTTTAGAACAAGGCATCGTTTTCCCTGCTGGCTCTTTGGGCGGGGGACCCATCTCCAGCCGTATGGCCATTTTTGTGCCTGGTGCGGTGCGTAGTGGGAAAGGGTGCTGTCGAGGCTGAAGGCAGCAGGAAAGCCCGCAGCCCCCAGGTCTGTGGGGCTACGCAAGCGGTTCCCAAAGAGCTTTAGAACAAGGCATAGTTTTCCCTGCTGGCTCTTTGGGCGGGGGACCCATCTCCAGCCGTATGGCCATTTTTGTGCATGGCCAGGGGCCAAGTGGGAAAGGGTGGTGTCGAGGCTGAAGGCAGCAGGAAGGCCCACAGCCCCCAGGTCTGTGCGGCTACGCAAGCGGTTCCCAAAGAGCTTTAGAACAAGGCATAGTTTTCCCTGCTGGCTCTTTGGGCGGGGGACCCATCTCCAGCCGTATGGCCATTTTTGTGCCTAGCGCGACGCCAAGTGGGAAAGGGTGGCTTTGAGGCTGAAGGCAGCAGGAAAGCCCGCAGCCCCCATGTCTGTGGGGCTACGCAAGCGGTTCCCAAAGAGCTTTAGAACAAGGTATAGTTTTCCCTGCTGGCTCTTTGGGCGGGGGACCCATCTCCAGCCGTATGGCCATTTTTTTGCCTGGCGCAGTGCCAAGTGGGAAAGGGTGGCTTTGAGGCTGAAGGCAGCAGGAAAGCCTGCAGCCCCCAGGTCTGTGGGGCTACGCAAGCGGTTCCCAAAGAGCTTTAGAACAAGGCATCGTTTTCCCTGCTGGCTCTTTGGGCGGGGGACCCATCTCCAGCCGTATGGCCATTTTTGTGCCTGGCGCGGTGCGTAGTGGGAAAGGGTGCTGTCGAGGCTGAAGGCAGCAGGAAAGCCCGCAGCCCCCAGGTCTGTGGGGCTACGCAAGCAGTTCCCAAAGAGCTTTAGAACAAGGCATAGTTTTCCCTGCTGGCTCTTTGGGCGGGGGACCCATCTCCAGCCGTATGGCCATTTTTGTGCCTGGCCCGGCGCCAAGCGGGAAAGGGTGGCTTTGAGGCTGAAGGCAGCAGGAAAGCCCGCAGTCCCCAGGTCTGTGGGGCTACGCAAGCGGTTCCCAAAGAGCTTTAGAACAAGGCATAGTTTTCCCTGATGGCTCTTTGGGCGGGGGACCCATCTCCAGACATATGGCCATTTTTGAGCCTGGCGCGGCGCCAAGTGGGAAAGGGTGGTGTCGAGGCTGAAGGCAGCAGCAAAGCCTGCAGCCCCCAGGTCTGTGGGGCTACACAAGCGGTTCCCAAAGAGCTTTAGAACAAGGCATAGTTTTCCCTGCTGGCTCTTTGGGCGGGGGACCCATCTCCAGCCGTATGGCCATTTTTGAGCCTGGCGCGGCGCCAAGTGGGAAAGGGTGGCTTTGAGGCTGAAGGCAGCAGGAAAGCCTGCAGCCCCCAGGTCTGTGGGGCTACGCAAGCGGTTCCCAAAGAGCTTTAGAACAAGGCATAGTTTTCCCTGCTTGTTCTTTGGGCGGGGGACCCATCTCCAGCCATAGGCCATTTTTGTGCCTGGCGCAGTGCCAAGTGGGAGAGGGTGGTGTCGAGTCTGAAGGCAGCAGGAAAGCCCGCAGCCCCCAGGTCTGTGCGGCTACGCAAGCGGTTCCCAAAGAGCTTTAGAACAAGGCATAGTTTTCCCTGCTGGCTCTTTGGGCGGGTACCCATCTCCAGCCGTACGGCCATTTTTGTGCCTGGCGCGGCGCCAAGTGGGAAAGGGTGGTGTCAAGTCTGAAGGCAGCAGGAAAGCCCGCAGCCCCCAGGTCTGTGCGGCTACGCAAGTGGTTCCGAAAGAGCTTTAGAACAAGGCATAGTTTTCCCTGCTGGCTCTTTGGGCATGGGACCCATCTCCAGCCATAGGCCATTTTTGTGCCTGATAGGGCGCGAAGTGGGAAAGGGTGGCTTTGAGGCTGAAGGCAGCAGCAAACCTGCAGCCCCCAGGTCTGTGGGGCTATGCAAGCGGTTCCCAAAGAGCTTTAGAACAAGGCCTAGTTTTCCCTGCTGGCTCTTTGGGCGGGGGACCCATCTCCAGCCGTATGGCCATTTTTGTGCCTGGCGCAGCGCCAAGTGGGAAAGGGTGCTGTCGAGGCTGAAGGCAGCAGGAAAGCCTCCAGCCCCCAGGTCTGTGCGGCTACGCAAGTGGTTCCCAAAGAGCTTTAGAACAAGGCATAGTTTTCCCTGCTTGTTCTTTGGGCAGGGGACCCATCTCCAGCCATAGGCCATTTTTGTGCCTGGCGCAGTGCCAAGTGGGAGAGGGTGGTGTCGAGTCTGAAGGCAGCAGGAAAGCCCGCAGCCCCCAGGTCTGTGGGGCTACGCAAGCGGTTCCCAAAGAGCTTTAGAACAAGGCATAGTTTTCCCTGCTGGCTCTTTGGGCGGGGGACCCATCTCCAGCCGTATGGCCATTTTTGTGCCTGGCGCGGTGCGTAGTGGGAAAGGGTGCTGTCGAGGCTGAAGGCAGCAGGAAGGCCCGCAGCCCCCAGGTCTGTGGGGCTACGCAAGCGGTTCCCAAAGAGCTTTAGAACAAGGCATAGTTTTCCCTGCTGGCTCTTTGGGCGGGGGACCCATCTCCAGCCGTATGGCCATTTTTGTGCATGGCCAGGGGCCAAGTGGGAAAGGGTGGTGTCGAGGCTGAAGGCAGCAGGAAGGCCCACAGCCCCCAGGTCTGTGCGGCTACGCAAGCGGTTCCCAAAGAGCTTTAGAACAAGGCATAGTTTTCCCTGCTGGCTCTTTGGGCGGGGGACCCATCTCCAGCCGTATGGCCATTTTTGTGCCTAGCGCGACGCCAAGTGGGAAAGGGTGGCTTTGAGGCTGAAGGCAGCAGGAAAGCCCGCAGCCCCCAGGTCTGTGGGGCTACGCAAGCGGTTCCCAAAGAGCTTTAGAACAAGGTATAGTTTTCCTTGCTGGCTCTTTGGGCATGGGACCCATCTCCAGCCGTATGGCCATTTTTGTGCCTGGCGCAGTGCCAAGTGGGAAAGGGTGGCTTTGAGGCTGAAGGCAGCAGGAAAGCCTGCAGCCCCCAGGTCTGTGGGGCTACGCAAGCGGTTCCCAAAGAGCTTTAGAACAAGGCATAGTTTTCCCTGCTGGCTCTTTGGGCGGGGGACCCATCTCCAGCCGTATGGCCATTTTTGTGCCTAGCGCGGCACCAAGTGGGAAAGGGTGGTGTCGAGGCTGAAGGCAGCAGGAAAGCCCGCAGTCCCCAGGTCTGTGGGGCTACGCAAGCGGTTCCCAAAGAGCTTTAGAACAAGGCATAGTTTTCCCTGATGGCTCTTTGGGCGGGGGACCCATCTCCAGACATATGGCCATTTTTGAGCCTGGCGCGGCGCCAAGTGGGAAAGGGTGATGTCGAGGCTGAAGGCAGCAGGAAAGCCTGCAGCCCCCAGGTCTGTGCGGCTACACAAGCGGTTCCCAAAGAGCTTTAGAACAAGGCATAGTTTTCCCTGCTGGCTCTTTGGACGGGGGACCCATCTCCAGCCGTATGGCCATTTTTGAGCCTGGCGCGGCGCCAAGTGGGAAAGGGTGGCTTTGAGGCTGAAGGCAGCAGGAAAGCCCGCAGCCCCCAGGTCTGTGGGGCTACGCAAGCGGTTCCCAAAGAGCTTTAGAACAAGGCATAGTTTTCCCTGCTGGCTCTTTGGGCGGGGGACCCATCTCCAGCCGTATGGCCATTTTTGTGCCTAGCGCGGCGCCAGGTGGGAAAGGGTGGCTTTGAGGCTGAAGGCAGCAGCAAAGCCTGCAGCCCCCAGGTCTGTGGGGCTACGCAAGCGGTTCCCAAAGAGCTTTAGAACAAGGCCTAGTTTTCCCTGCTGGCTCTTTGGGCGGGGGACCCATCTCCAGCCGTATGGCCATTTTTGTGCCTGGCGCGGTGCGTAGTGGGAAAGGGTGGTGTCGAGGCTGAAGGCAGCAGGAAGGCCCACAGCCCCCAGGTCTGTGGGGCTACGCAAGCGGTTCCCAAAGAGCTTTAGAACAAGGCATAGTTTTCCCTGCTGGCTCTTTGGGCGGGGGACCCATCTCCAGCCGTATGGCCATTTTTGTGCCTAGCGCGACGCCAAGTGGGAAAGGGTGGCTTTGAGGCTGAAGGCAGCAGGAAAGCCCGCAGCCCCCAGGTCTGTGGGGCTACGCAAGCGGTTCCCAAAGAGCTTTAGAACAAGGTATAGTTTTCCTTGCTGGCTCTTTGGGCATGGGACCCATCTCCAGCCGTATGGCCATTTTTGTGCCTGGCGCAGTGCCAAGTGGGAAAGGGTGGCTTTGAGGCTGAAGGCAGCAGGAAAGCCTGCAGCCCCCAGGTCTGTGCGGCTACGCAAGCGGTTCCCAAAGAGCTTTAGAACAAGGCATAGTTTTCCCTGCTGGCTCTTTGGGCGGGGGACCCATCTCCAGACATATGGCCATTTTTGAGCCTGGCGCGGCGCCAAGTGGGAAAGGGTGGTGTCGAGGCTGAAGGCAGCAGGAAAGCCTGCAGCCCCCAGGTCTGTGCGGCTACACAAGCGGTTCCCAAAGAGCTTTAGAACAAGGCATAGTTTTCCCTGCTGGCTCTTTGGACGGGGGACCCATCTCCAGCCGTATGGCCATTTTTGAGCCTGGCGCGGCGCCAAGTGGGAAAGGGTGGCTTTGAGGCTGAAGGCAGCAGGAAAGCCCGCAGCCCCCAGGTCTGTGGGGCTACGCAAGCGGTTCCCAAAGAGCTTTAGAACAAGGCATAGTTTTCCCTGCTGGCTCTTTGGGCGGGGGACCCATCTCCAGCCGTATGGCCATTTTTGTGCCTAGCGCGGCGCCAGGTGGGAAAGGGTGGCTTTGAGGCTGAAGGCAGCAGCAAAGCCTGCAGCCCCCAGGTCTGTGGGGCTACGCAAGCGGTTCCCAAAGAGCTTTAGAACAAGGCATAGTTTTCCTTGCTGGCTCTTTGGGCGGGGGACCCATCTCCAGCCGTATGGCCATTTTTGTGCCTGGCGCGGCGCCAAGTGGGAAAGGGTGGTTTTGAGGCTGAAGGCAGCAGGAAAGCCTGCAGGCCCCAGGTCTGTGGGGCTACGCAAGCGGTTCCCAAAGAGCTTTAGAACAAGGCATAGTTTTCCCTGCTGGCTCTTTGGGCGGGGGACCCATCTCCAGCCGTATGGCCATTTTTGTACCTGGCGCAGTGCCAAGTGGGAAAGGGTGGTGTCGAGTCTGAAGGCAGCAGGAAAGCCTGCAGCCCCCAGGTCTGTGCGGCTACGCAAGCGGTTCCCAAAGAGCTTTAGAACAAGGCATAGTTTTCCCTGCTGGCTCTTTGGGCGGGGGACCCATCTCCAGCCGTATGGCCATTTTTGTGCCTGGCGCGGCGCCAAGTGGGAAAGGGTGGCTTTGAGGCTGAAGGCAGCAGGAAAGCCCGCAGCCCCCAGGTCTGTGGGGCTACGCAAGCGGTTCCCAAAGAGCTTTAGAACAAGGCATAGTTTTCCCTGCTGGCTCTTTGGGCATGGGACCCATCTCCAGCCATAGGCCATTTTTGTGCCTGATAGGGCGCGAATTGGGAAAGGGTGGCTTTGAGGCTGAAGGCAGCAGCAAAGCCTGCAGCCCCCAGGTCTGTGGGGCTATGCAAGCGGTTCCCAAAGAGCTTTAGAACAAGGCCTAGTTTTCCCTGCTGGCTCTTTGGGCGGGGGACCCATCTCCAGCCGTATGGCCATTTTTGTGCCTGGCGCAGCGCCAAGTGGGAAAGGGTGCTGTCGAGGCTGAAGGCAGCAGGAAAGCCTGCAGCCCCCAGGTCTGTGCGGCTACGCAAGTGGTTCCCAAAGAGCTTTAGAACAAGGCATAGTTTTCCCTGCTTGTTCTTTGGGCGGGGGACCCATCTCCAGCCATAGGCCATTTTTGTGCCTGGCGCAGTGCCAAGTGGGAGAGGGTGGTGTCGAGTCTGAAGGCAGCAGGAAAGCCCGCAGCCCCCAGGTCTGTGCGGCTACGCAAGCGGTTCCCAAAGAGCTTTAGAACAAGGCATAGTTTTCCCTGCTGGCTCTTTGGGCGGGGGACCCATCTCCAGCCGTATGGCCATTTTTGTGCCTGGCGCGGTGCGTAGTGGGAAAGGGTGGTTTTGAGGCTGAAGGCAGCAGGAAAGCCCGCAGCCCCCAGGTCTGTGGGGCTACGCAAGCGGTTCCCAAAGAGCTTTAGAACAAGGCATAGTTTTCCCTGCTGGCTCTTTGGGCGGGGGACCCATCTCCAGCCGTATGGCCATTTTTGTGCATGGCCAGGGGCCAAGTGGGAAAGGGTGGTGTCGAGGCTGAAGGCAGCAGGAAAGCCTGCAGCCCCCAGGTCTGTGCGGCTACGCAAGCGGTTCCCAAAGAGCTTTAGAACAAGGCATAGTTTTCCCTGCTGGCTCTTTGGGCGGGGGACCCATCTCCAGCTACAGACCATTTTTGTGCCTAGCGCGGAGCCAAGTGGGAAAGGGTGGTGTCGAGGCTGAAGGCAGCAGGAAAGCCCGCAGTCCCCAGGTCTGTGGGGCTACGCAAGCGGTTCCCAAAGAGCTTTAGAACAAGGCATAGTTTTCCCTGCTGGCTCTTTGGGCGGGGGACCCATCTCCAGCCGTATGGCCATTTTTTTGCCTGGCGCAGTGCCAAGTGGGAAAGGGTGGCTTTGAGGCTGAAGGCAGCAGGAAAGCCTGCAGCCCCCAGGTCTGTGGGGCTATGCAAGCGGTTCCCAAAGAGCTTTAGAACAAGGCCTAGTTTTCCCTGCTGGCTCTTTGGGCGGGGGACCCATCTCCAGCCGTATGGCCATTGTTGTGCCTGGCGCAGCGCCAAGTGGGAAAGGGTGCTGTCGAGGCTGAAGGCAGCAGGAAAGCCTGCAGCCCCCAGGTCTGTGCGGCTACGCAAGTGGTTCCCAAAGAGCTTTAGAACAAGGCATAGTTTTCCCTGCTTGTTCTTTGGGCGGGGGACCCATCTCCAGCCATAGGCCATTTTTGTGCCTGGCGCAGTGCCAAGTGGGAGAGGGTGGTGTCGAGTCTGAAGGCAGCAGGAAAGCCCGCAGCCCCCAGGTCTGTGCGGCTACGCAAGCGGTTCCCAAAGAGCTTTAGAACAAGGCATAGTTTTCCCTGCTGGCTCTTTGGGCGGGTACCCATCTCCAGCCGTATGGCCATTTTTGTGCCTGGCGCGGCGCCAAGTGGGAAAGGGTGGTGTCAAGTCTGAAGGCAGCAGGAAAGCCCGCAGCCCCCAGGTCTGTGCGGCTACGCAAGTGGTTCCGAAAGAGCTTTAGAACAAGGCATAGTTTTCCCTGCTGGCTCTTTGGGCATGGGACCCATCTCCAGCCATAGGCCATTTTTGTGCCTGATAGGGCGCGAAGTGGGAAAGGGTGGCTTTGAGGCTGAAGGCAGCAGCAAAGCCTGCAGCCCCCAGGTCTGTGGGGCTATGCAAGCGGTTCCCAAAGAGCTTTAGAACAAGGCCTAGTTTTCCCTGCTGGCTCTTTGGGCGGGGGACCCATCTCCAGCCGTATGGCCATTTTTGTGCCTGGCGCAGCGCCAAGTGGGAAAGGGTGCTGTCGAGGCTGAAGGCAGCAGGAAAGCCTGCAGCCACCAGGTCTGTGCGGCTACGCAAGTGGTTCCCAAAGAGCTTTAGAACAAGGCATAGTTTTCCCTGCTTGTTCTTTGGGCAGGGGACCCATCTCCAGCCATAGGCCATTTTTGTGCCTGGCGCAGTGCCAAGTGGGAGAGGGTGGTGTCGAGTCTGAAGGCAGCAGGAAAGCCCGCAGCCCCCAGGTCTGTGGGGCTACGCAAGCGGTTCCCAAAGAGCTTTAGAACAAGGCATAGTTTTCCCTGCTGGCTCTTTGGGCGGGGGACCCATCTCCAGCCGTATGGCCATTTTTGTGCCTGGCGCGGTGCGTAGTGGGAAAGGGTGGTTTTGAGGCTGAAGGCAGCAGGAAAGCCCGCAGCCCCCAGGTCTGTGGGGCTACGCAAGCGGTTCCCAAAGAGCTTTAGAACAAGGCATAGTTTTCCCTGCTGGCTCTTTGGGCGGGGGACCCATCTCCAGCCGTATGGCCATTTTTGTGCATGGCCAGGGGCCAAGTGGGAAAGGGTGGTGTCGAGGCTGAAGGCAGCAGGAAAGCCTGCAGCCCCCAGGTCTGTGGGGCTACGCAAGCGGTTCCCAAAGAGCTTTAGAACAAGGCATCGTTTTCCCTGCTGGCTCTTTGGGCGGGGGACCCATCTCCAGCCGTATGGCCATTTTTGTGCCTGGCGCGGCGCCAAGTGGGAAAGGGTGGCTTTGAGGCTGAAGGCAGCAGGAAAGCCCGCAGCCCCCAGGTCTGTGGGGCTACGCAAGCGGTTCCCAAAGAGCTTTAGAACAAGGCATAGTTTTCCCTGATGGCTCTTTGGGCATGGGACCCATCTCCAGCCATAGGCCATTTTTGTGCCTGATAGGGCGCGAAGTGGGAAAGGGTGGCTTTGAGGCTGAAGGCAGCAGCAAAGCCTGCAGCCCCCAGGTCTGTGGGGCTATGCAAGCGGTTCCCAAAGAGCTTTAGAACAAGGCCTAGTTTTCCCTGCTGGCTCTTTGGGCGGGGGACCCATCTCCAGCCGTATGGCCATTTTTGAGCCTGGCGCGGCGCCAAGTGGGAAAGGGTGGCTTTGAGGCTGAAGGCAGCAGGAAAGCCTGCAGCCCCCAGGTCTGTGGGGCTACGCAAGCGGTTCCCAAAGAGCTTTAGAACAAGGCATAGTTTTCCCTGCTTGTTCTTTGGGCGGGGGACCCATCTCCAGCCATAGGCCATTTTTGTGCCTGGCGCAGTGCCAAGTGGGAGAGGGTGGTGTCGAGTCTGAAGGCAGCAGGAAAGCCCGCAGCCCCCAGGTCTGTGCGGCTACGCAAGCGGTTCCCAAAGAGCTTTAGAACAAGGCATAGTTTTCCCTGCTGGCTCTTTGGGCGGGTACCCATCTCCAGCCGTATGGCCATTTTTGTGCCTGGCGCGGCGCCAAGTGGGAAAGGGTGGTGTCAAGTCTGAAGGCAGCAGGAAAGCCCGCAGCCCCCAGGTCTGTGCGGCTACGCAAGTGGTTCCGAAAGAGCTTTAGAACAAGGCATAGTTTTCCCTGCTGGCTCTTTGGGCATGGGACCCATCTCCAGCCATAGGCCATTTTTGTGCCTGATAGGGCGCGAAGTGGGAAAGGGTGGCTTTGAGGCTGAAGGCAGCAGCAAACCTGCAGCCCCCAGGTCTGTGGGGCTATGCAAGCGGTTCCCAAAGAGCTTTAGAACAAGGCCTAGTTTTCCCTGCTGGCTCTTTGGGCGGGGGACCCATCTCCAGCCGTATGGCCATTTTTGTGCCTGGCGCAGCGCCAAGTGGGAAAGGGTGCTGTCGAGGCTGAAGGCAGCAGGAAAGCCTCCAGCCCCCAGGTCTGTGCGGCTACGCAAGTGGTTCCCAAAGAGCTTTAGAACAAGGCATAGTTTTCCCTGCTTGTTCTTTGGGCAGGGGACCCATCTCCAGCCATAGGCCATTTTTGTGCCTGGCGCAGTGCCAAGTGGGAGAGGGTGGTGTCGAGTCTGAAGGCAGCAGGAAAGCCCGCAGCCCCCAGGTCTGTGGGGCTACGCAAGCGGTTCCCAAAGAGCTTTAGAACAAGGCATAGTTTTCCCTGCTGGCTCTTTGGGCGGGGGACCCATCTCCAGCCGTATGGCCATTTTTGTGCCTGGCGCGGTGCGTAGTGGGAAAGGGTGCTGTCGAGGCTGAAGGCAGCAGGAAAGCCCGCAGCCCCCAGGTCTGTGGGGCTACGCAAGCGGTTCCCAAAGAGCTTTAGAACAAGGCATAGTTTTCCCTGCTGGCTCTTTGGGCGGGGGACCCATCTCCAGCCGTATGGCCATTTTTGTGCATGGCCAGGGGCCAAGTGGGAAAGGGTGGTGTCGAGGCTGAAGGCAGCAGGAAGGCCCACAGCCCCCAGGTCTGTGCGGCTACGCAAGCGGTTCCCAAAGAGCTTTAGAACAAGGCATAGTTTTCCCTGCTGGCTCTTTGGGCGGGGGACCCATCTCCAGCCGTATGGCCATTTTTGTGCCTAGCGCGACGCCAAGTGGGAAAGGGTGGCTTTGAGGCTGAAGGCAGCAGGAAAGCCCGCAGCCCCCAGGTCTGTGGGGCTACGCAAGCGGTTCCCAAAGAGCTTTAGAACAAGGTATAGTTTTCCTTGCTGGCTCTTTGGGCATGGGACCCATCTCCAGCCGTATGGCCATTTTTGTGCCTGGCGCAGTGCCAAGTGGGAAAGGGTGGCTTTGAGGCTGAAGGCAGCAGGAAAGCCTGCAGCCCCCAGGTCTGTGGGGCTACGCAAGCGGTTCCCAAAGAGCTTTAGAACAAGGCATAGTTTTCCCTGCTGGCTCTTTGGGCGGGGGACCCATCTCCAGCCGTATGGCCATTTTTGTGCCTAGCGCGGCACCAAGTGGGAAAGGGTGGTGTCGAGGCTGAAGGCAGCAGGAAAGCCCGCAGTCCCCAGGTCTGTGGGGCTACGCAAGCGGTTCCCAAAGAGCTTTAGAACAAGGCATAGTTTTCCCTGATGGCTCTTTGGGCGGGGGACCCATCTCCAGACATATGGCCATTTTTGAGCCTGGCGCGGCGCCAAGTGGGAAAGGGTGATGTCGAGGCTGAAGGCAGCAGGAAAGCCTGCAGCCCCCAGGTCTGTGCGGCTACACAAGCGGTTCCCAAAGAGCTTTAGAACAAGGCATAGTTTTCCCTGCTGGCTCTTTGGACGGGGGACCCATCTCCAGCCGTATGGCCATTTTTGAGCCTGGCGCGGCGCCAAGTGGGAAAGGGTGGCTTTGAGGCTGAAGGCAGCAGGAAAGCCCGCAGCCCCCAGGTCTGTGGGGCTACGCAAGCGGTTCCCAAAGAGCTTTAGAACAAGGCATAGTTTTCCCTGATGGCTCTTTGGGCGGGGGACCCATCTCCAGCCGTATGGCCATTTTTGTGCCTAGCGCGGCGCCAGGTGGGAAAGGGTGGCTTTGAGGCTGAAGGCAGCAGCAAAGCCTGCAGCCCCCAGGTCTGTGGGGCTACGCAAGCGGTTCCCAAAGAGCTTTAGAACAAGGCCTAGTTTTCCCTGCTGGCTCTTTGGGCGGGGGACCCATCTCCAGCCGTATGGCCATTTTTGTGCCTGGCGCGGTGCGTAGTGGGAAAGGGTGGTGTCGAGGCTGAAGGCAGCAGGAAGGCCCACAGCCCCCAGGTCTGTGGGGCTACGCAAGCGGTTCCCAAAGAGCTTTAGAACAAGGCATAGTTTTCCCTGCTGGCTCTTTGGGCGGGGGACCCATCTCCAGCCGTATGGCCATTTTTGTGCCTAGCGCGACGCCAAGTGGGAAAGGGTGGCTTTGAGGCTGAAGGCAGCAGGAAAGCCCGCAGCCCCCAGGTCTGTGGGGCTACGCAAGCGGTTCCCAAAGAGCTTTAGAACAAGGTATAGTTTTCCTTGCTGGCTCTTTGGGCATGGGACCCATCTCCAGCCGTATGGCCATTTTTGTGCCTGGCGCAGTGCCAAGTGGGAAAGGGTGGCTTTGAGGCTGAAGGCAGCAGGAAAGCCTGCAGCCCCCAGGTCTGTGGGGCTACGCAAGCGGTTCCCAAAGAGCTTTAGAACAAGGCATAGTTTTCCCTGCTGGCTCTTTGGGCGGGGGACCCATCTCCAGCCGTATGGCCATTTTTGTGCCTAGCGCGGCACCAAGTGGGAAAGGGTGGTGTCGAGGCTGAAGGCAGCAGGAAAGCCCGCAGTCCCCAGGTCTGTGGGGCTACGCAAGCGGTTCCCAAAGAGCTTTAGAACAAGGCATAGTTTTCCCTGATGGCTCTTTGGGCGGGGGGACCCATCTCCAGACATATGGCCATTTTTGAGCCTGGCGCGGCGCCAAGTGGGAAAGGGTGGTGTCGAGGCTGAAGGCAGCAGGAAAGCCTGCAGCCCCCAGGTCTGTGCGGCTACACAAGCGGTTCCCAAAGAGCTTTAGAACAAGGCATAGTTTTCCCTGCTGGCTCTTTGGACGGGGGACCCATCTCCAGCCGTATGGCCATTTTTGAGCCTGGCGCGGCGCCAAGTGGGAAAGGGTGGCTTTGAGGCTGAAGGCAGCAGGAAAGCCCGCAGTCCCCAGGTCTGTGGGGCTACGCAAGCGGTTCCCAAAGAGCTTTAGAACAAGGCATAGTTTTCCCTGCTGGCTCTTTGGGCGGGGGACCCATCTCCAGCCGTATGGCCATTTTTGTGCCTAGCGCGGCGCCAGGTGGGAAAGGGTGGCTTTGAGGCTGAAGGCAGCAGCAAAGCCTGCAGCCCCCAGGTCTGTGGGGCTACGCAAGCGGTTCCCAAAGAGCTTTAGAACAAGGCATAGTTTTCCCTGCTGGCTCTTTGGGCGGGGGACCCATCTCCAGCCGTATGGCCATTTTTGTGCCTAGCGCGGCACCAAGTGGGAAAGGGTGGTGTCGAGGCTGAAGGCAGCAGGAAAGCCCGCAGTCCCCAGGTCTGTGGGGCTACGCAAGCGGTTCCCAAAGAGCTTTAGAACAAGGCATAGTTTTCCCTGATGGCTCTTTGGGCGGGGGACCCATCTCCAGACATATGGCCATTTTTGAGCCTGGCGCGGCGCCAAGTGGGAAAGGGTGATGTCGAGGCTGAAGGCAGCAGGAAAGCCTGCAGCCCCCAGGTCTGTGCGGCTACACAAGCGGTTCCCAAAGAGCTTTAGAACAAGGCATAGTTTTCCCTGCTGGCTCTTTGGACGGGGGACCCATCTCCAGCCGTATGGCCATTTTTGAGCCTGGCGCGGCGCCAAGTGGGAAAGGGTGGCTTTGAGGCTGAAGGCAGCAGGAAAGCCCGCAGCCCCCAGGTCTGTGGGGCTACGCAAGCGGTTCCCAAAGAGCTTTAGAACAAGGCATAATTTTCCCTGATGGCTCTTTGGGCGGGGGACCCATCTCCAGCCGTATGGCCATTTTTGTGCCTAGCGCGGCGCCAGGTGGGAAAGGGTGGCTTTGAGGCTGAAGGCAGCAGCAAAGCCTGCAGCCCCCAGGTCTGTGGGGCTACGCAAGCGGTTCCCAAAGAGCTTTAGAACAAGGCCTAGTTTTCCCTGCTGGCTCTTTGGGCGGGGGACCCATCTCCGGCCGTATGGCCATTTTTGTGCCTGGCGCGGTGCGTAGTGGGAAAGGGTGGTGTCGAGGCTGAAGGCAGCAGGAAGGCCCACAGCCCCCAGGTCTGTGGGGCTACGCAAGCGGTTCCCAAAGAGCTTTAGAACAAGGCATAGTTTTCCCTGCTGGCTCTTTGGGCGGGGGACCCATCTCCAGCCGTATGGCCATTTTTGTGCCTAGCGCGACGCCAAGTGGGAAAGGGTGGCTTTGAGGCTGAAGGCAGCAGGAAAGCCCGCAGCCCCCAGGTCTGTGGGGCTACGCAAGCGGTTCCCAAAGAGCTTTAGAACAAGGTATAGTTTTCCTTGCTGGCTCTTTGGGCATGGGACCCATCTCCAGCCGTATGGCCATTTTTGTGCCTGGCGCAGTGCCAAGTGGGAAAGGGTGGCTTTGAGGCTGAAGGCAGCAGGAAAGCCTGCAGCCCCCAGGTCTGTGGGGCTACGCAAGCGGTTCCCAAAGAGCTTTAGAACAAGGCATAGTTTTCCCTGCTGGCTCTTTGGGCGGGGGACCCATCTCCAGCCGTATGGCCATTTTTGTGCCTAGCGCGGCACCAAGTGGGAAAGGGTGGTGTCGAGGCTGAAGGCAGCAGGAAAGCCCGCAGTCCCCAGGTCTGTGGGGCTACGCAAGCGGTTCCCAAAGAGCTTTAGAACAAGGCATAGTTTTCCCTGATGGCTCTTTGGGCGGGGGACCCATCTCCAGACATATGGCCATTTTTGAGCCTGGCGCGGCGCCAAGTGGGAAAGGGTGGTGTCGAGGCTGAAGGCAGCAGGAAAGCCTGCAGCCCCCAGGTCTGTGCGGCTACACAAGCGGTTCCCAAAGAGCTTTAGAACAAGGCATAGTTTTCCCTGCTGGCTCTTTGGACGGGGGACCCATCTCCAGCCGTATGGCCATTTTTGAGCCTGGCGCGGCGCCAAGTGGGAAAGGGTGGCTTTGAGGCTGAAGGCAGCAGGAAAGCCCGCAGTCCCCAGGTCTGTGGGGCTACGCAAGCGGTTCCCAAAGAGCTTTAGAACAAGGCATAGTTTTCCCTGCTGGCTCTTTGGGCGGGGGACCCATCTCCAGCCGTATGGCCATTTTTGTGCCTAGCGCGGCGCCAGGTGGGAAAGGGTGGCTTTGAGGCTGAAGGCAGCAGCAAAGCCTGCAGCCCCCAGGTCTGTGGGGCTACGCAAGCGGTTCCCAAAGAGCTTTAGAACAAGGCATAGTTTTCCTTGCTGGCTCTTTGGGCGGGGGACCCATCTCCAGCCGTATGGCCATTTTTGTGCCTGGCGCGGCGCCAAGTGGGAAAGGGTGGTTTTGAGGCTGAAGGCAGCAGGAAAGCCTGCAGGCCCCAGGTCTGTGGGGCTACGCAAGCGGTTCCCAAAGAGCTTTAGAACAAGGCATAGTTTTCCCTGCTGGCTCTTTGGGCGGGGGACCCATCTCCAGCCGTATGGCCATTTTTGTACCTGGCGCAGTGCCAAGTGGGAAAGGGTGGTGTCGAGTCTGAAGGCAGCAGGAAAGCCTGCAGCCCCCAGGTCTGTGCGGCTACGCAAGCGGTTCCCAAAGAGCTTTAGAACAAGGCATAGTTTTCCCTGCTGGCTCTTTGGGCGGGGGACCCATCTCCAGCCGTATGGCCATTTTTGTGCCTGGCGCGGCGCCAAGTGGGAAAGGGTGGCTTTGAGGCTGAAGGCAGCAGGAAAGCCCGCAGCCCCCAGGTCTGTGGGGCTACGCAAGCGGTTCCCAAAGAGCTTTAGAACAAGGCATAGTTTTCCCTGCTGGCTCTTTGGGCATGGGACCCATCTCCAGCCATAGGCCATTTTTGTGCCTGATAGGGCGCGAATTGGGAAAGGGTGGCTTTGAGGCTGAAGGCAGCAGCAAAGCCTGCAGCCCCCAGGTCTGTGGGGCTATGCAAGCGGTTCCCAAATAGCTTTAGAACAAGGCCTAGTTTTCCCTGCTGGCTCTTTGGGCGGGGGACCCATCTCCAGCCGTATGGCCATTTTTGTGCCTGGCGCAGCGCCAAGTGGGAAAGGGTGCTGTCGAGGCTGAAGGCAGCAGGAAAGCCTGCAGCCCCCAGGTCTGTGCGGCTACGCAAGTGGTTCCCAAAGAGCTTTAGAACAAGGCATAGTTTTCCCTGCTTGTTCTTTGGGCGGGGGACCCATCTCCAGCCATAGGCCATTTTTGTGCCTGGCGCAGTGCCAAGTGGGAGAGGGTGGTGTCGAGTCTGAAGGCAGCAGGAAAGCCCGCAGCCCCCAGGTCTGTGCGGCTACGCAAGCGGTTCCCAAAGAGCTTTAGAACAAGGCCTAGTTTTCCCTGCTGGCTCTTTGGGCGGGGGACCCATCTCCAGCCGTATGGCCATTTTTGTGCCTGGCGCGGTGCGTAGTGGGAAAGGGTGGTTTTGAGGCTGAAGGCAGCAGGAAAGCCCGCAGCCCCCAGGTCTGTGGGGCTACGCAAGCGGTTCCCAAAGAGCTTTAGAACAAGGCATAGTTTTCCCTGCTGGCTCTTTGGGCGGGGGACCCATCTCCAGCCGTATGGCCATTTTTGTGCATGGCCAGGGGCCAAGTGGGAAAGGGTGGTGTCGAGGCTGAAGGCAGCAGGAAGGCCCACAGCCCCCAGGTCTGTGCGGCTACGCAAGCGGTTCCCAAAGAGCTTTAGAACAAGGCATAGTTTTCCCTGCTGGCTCTTTGGGCGGGGGACCCATCTCCAGCCGTATGGCCATTTTTGTGCCTAGCGCGACGCCAAGTGGGAAAGGGTGGCTTTGAGGCTGAAGGCAGCAGGAAAGCCCGCAGCCCCCAGGTCTGTGGGGCTACGCAAGCGGTTCCCAAAGAGCTTTAGAACAAGGTATAGTTTTCCTTGCTGGCTCTTTGGGCATGGGACCCATCTCCAGCCGTATGGCCATTTTTGTGCCTGGCGCAGTGCCAAGTGGGAAAGGGTGGCTTTGAGGCTGAAGGCAGCAGGAAAGCCTGCAGCCCCCAGGTCTGTGGGGCTACGCAAGCGGTTCCCAAAGAGCTTTAGAACAAGGCATAGTTTTCCCTGCTGGCTCTTTGGGCGGGGGACCCATCTCCAGCCGTATGGCCATTTTTGTGCCTAGCGCGGCACCAAGTGGGAAAGGGTGGTGTCGAGGCTGAAGGCAGCAGGAAAGCCCGCAGTCCCCAGGTCTGTGGGGCTACGCAAGCGGTTCCCAAAGAGCTTTAGAACAAGGCATAGTTTTCCCTGATGGCTCTTTGGGCGGGGGACCCATCTCCAGACATATGGCCATTTTTGAGCCTGGCGCGGCGCCAAGTGGGAAAGGGTGATGTCGAGGCTGAAGGCAGCAGGAAAGCCTGCAGCCCCCAGGTCTGTGCGGCTACACAAGCGGTTCCCAAAGAGCTTTAGAACAAGGCATAGTTTTCCCTGCTGGCTCTTTGGACGGGGGACCCATCTCCAGCCGTATGGCCATTTTTGAGCCTGGCGCGGCGCCAAGTGGGAAAGGGTGGCTTTGAGGCTGAAGGCAGCAGGAAAGCCCGCAGCCCCCAGGTCTGTGGGGCTACGCAAGCGGTTCCCAAAGAGCTTTAGAACAAGGCATAGTTTTCCCTGATGGCTCTTTGGGCGGGGGACCCATCTCCAGCCGTATGGCCATTTTTGTGCCTAGCGCGGCGCCAGGTGGGAAAGGGTGGCTTTGAGGCTGAAGGCAGCAGCAAAGCCTGCAGCCCCCAGGTCTGTGGGGCTACGCAAGCGGTTCCCAAAGAGCTTTAGAACAAGGCCTAGTTTTCCCTGCTGGCTCTTTGGGCGGGGGACCCATCTCCAGCCGTATGGCCATTTTTGTGCCTGGCGCGGTGCGTAGTGGGAAAGGGTGGTGTCGAGGCTGAAGGCAGCAGGAAGGCCCACAGCCCCCAGGTCTGTGGGGCTACGCAAGCGGTTCCCAAAGAGCTTTAGAACAAGGCATAGTTTTCCCTGCTGGCTCTTTGGGCGGGGGACCCATCTCCAGCCGTATGGCCATTTTTGTGCCTAGCGCGACGCCAAGTGGGAAAGGGTGGCTTTGAGGCTGAAGGCAGCAGGAAAGCCCGCAGCCCCCAGGTCTGTGGGGCTACGCAAGCGGTTCCCAAAGAGCTTTAGAACAAGGTATAGTTTTCCTTGCTGGCTCTTTGGGCATGGGACCCATCTCCAGCCGTATGGCCATTTTTGTGCCTGGCGCAGTGCCAAGTGGGAAAGGGTGGCTTTGAGGCTGAAGGCAGCAGGAAAGCCTGCAGCCCCCAGGTCTGTGGGGCTACGCAAGCGGTTCCCAAAGAGCTTTAGAACAAGGCATAGTTTTCCCTGCTGGCTCTTTGGGCGGGGGACCCATCTCCAGCCGTATGGCCATTTTTGTGCCTAGCGCGGCACCAAGTGGGAAAGGGTGGTGTCGAGGCTGAAGGCAGCAGGAAAGCCCGCAGTCCCCAGGTCTGTGGGGCTACGCAAGCGGTTCCCAAAGAGCTTTAGAACAAGGCATAGTTTTCCCTGATGGCTCTTTGGGCGGGGGACCCATCTCCAGACATATGGCCATTTTTGAGCCTGGCGCGGCGCCAAGTGGGAAAGGGTGGTGTCGAGGCTGAAGGCAGCAGGAAAGCCTGCAGCCCCCAGGTCTGTGCGGCTACACAAGCGGTTCCCAAAGAGCTTTAGAACAAGGCATAGTTTTCCCTGCTGGCTCTTTGGACGGGGGACCCATCTCCAGCCGTATGGCCATTTTTGAGCCTGGCGCGGCGCCAAGTGGGAAAGGGTGGCTTTGAGGCTGAAGGCAGCAGGAAAGCCCGCAGTCCCCAGGTCTGTGGGGCTACGCAAGCGGTTCCCAAAGAGCTTTAGAACAAGGCATAGTTTTCCCTGCTGGCTCTTTGGGCGGGGGACCCATCTCCAGCCGTATGGCCATTTTTGTGCCTAGCGCGGCGCCAGGTGGGAAAGGGTGGCTTTGAGGCTGAAGGCAGCAGCAAAGCCTGCAGCCCCCAGGTCTGTGGGGCTACGCAAGCGGTTCCCAAAGAGCTTTAGAACAAGGCATAGTTTTCCTTGCTGGCTCTTTGGGCGGGGGACCCATCTCCAGCCGTATGGCCATTTTTGTGCCTGGCGCGGCGCCAAGTGGGAAAGGGTGGTTTTGAGGCTGAAGGCAGCAGGAAAGCCTGCAGGCCCCAGGTCTGTGGGGCTACGCAAGCGGTTCCCAAAGAGCTTTAGAACAAGGCATAGTTTTCCCTGCTGGCTCTTTGGGCATGGGACCCATCTCCAGCCGTATGGCCATTTTTGTACCTGGCGCAGTGCCAAGTGGGAAAGGGTGGTGTCGAGTCTGAAGGCAGCAGGAAAGCCTGCAGCCCCCAGGTCTGTGCGGCTACGCAAGCGGTTCCCAAAGAGCTTTAGAACAAGGCATAGTTTTCCCTGCTGGCTCTTTGGGCGGGGGACCCATCTCCAGCCGTATGGCCATTTTTGTGCCTGGCGCGGCGCCAAGTGGGAAAGGGTGGCTTTGAGGCTGAAGGCAGCAGGAAAGCCCGCAGCCCCCAGGTCTGTGGGGCTACGCAAGCGGTTCCCAAAGAGCTTTAGAACAAGGCATAGTTTTCCCTGCTGGCTCTTTGGGCATGGGACCCATCTCCAGCCATAGGCCATTTTTGTGCCTGATAGGGCGCGAATTGGGAAAGGGTGGCTTTGAGGCTGAAGGCAGCAGCAAAGCCTGCAGCCCCCAGGTCTGTGGGGCTATGCAAGCGGTTCCCAAAGAGCTTTAGAACAAGGCCTAGTTTTCCCTGCTGGCTCTTTGGGCGGGGGACCCATCTCCAGCCGTATGGCCATTTTTGTGCCTGGCGCAGCGCCAAGTGGGAAAGGGTGCTGTCGAGGCTGAAGGCAGCAGGAAAGCCTGCAGCCCCCAGGTCTGTGCGGCTACGCAAGTGGTTCCCAAAGAGCTTTAGAACAAGGCATAGTTTTCCCTGCTTGTTCTTTGGGCGGGGGACCCATCTCCAGCCATAGGCCATTTTTGTGCCTGGCGCAGTGCCAAGTGGGAGAGGGTGGTGTCGAGTCTGAAGGCAGCAGGAAAGCCCGCAGCCCCCAGGTCTGTGCGGCTACGCAAGCGGTTCCCAAAGAGCTTTAGAACAAGGCCTAGTTTTCCCTGCTGGCTCTTTGGGCGGGGGACCCATCTCCAGCCGTATGGCCATTTTTGTGCCTGGCGCGGTGCGTAGTGGGAAAGGGTGGTTTTGAGGCTGAAGGCAGCAGGAAAGCCCGCAGCCCCCAGGTCTGTGGGGCTACGCAAGCGGTTCCCAAAGAGCTTTAGAACAAGGCATAGTTTTCCCTGCTGGCTCTTTGGGCGGGGGACCCATCTCCAGCCGTATGGCCATTTTTGTGCATGGCCAGGGGCCAAGTGGGAAAGGGTGGTGTCGAGGCTGAAGGCAGCAGGAAGGCCCACAGCCCCCAGGTCTGTGCGGCTACGCAAGCGGTTCCCAAAGAGCTTTAGAACAAGGCATAGTTTTCCCTGCTGGCTCTTTGGGCGGGGGACCCATCTCCAGCTACAGACCATTTTTGTGCCTAGCGCGGAGCCAAGTGGGAAAGGGTGGTGTCGAGGCTGAAGGCAGCAGGAAAGCCCGCAGTCCCCAGGTCTGTGGGGCTACGCAAGCGGTTCCCAAAGAGCTTTAGAACAAGGCATAGTTT
Organism: Rissa tridactyla; assembly: GCF_028500815.1. Classification (NCBI taxonomy): domain Eukaryota; kingdom Metazoa; phylum Chordata; class Aves; order Charadriiformes; family Laridae; genus Rissa; species Rissa tridactyla. Next base: position 28,720 of record NW_026529382.1, read on the forward strand.
TCCCTGCTGGCTCTTTGGGCGGGGGACCCATCTCCAGCCGTATGGCCATTTTTTTGCCTGGCGCAGTGCCAAGTGGGAAAGGGTGGCTTTGAGGCTGAAGGCAGCAGGAAAGCCTGCAGCCCCCAGGTCTGTGGGGCTATGCAAGCGGTTCCCAAAGAGCTTTAGAACAAGGCCTAGTTTTCCCTGCTGGCTCTTTGGGCGGGGGACCCATCTCCAGCCGTATGGCCATTTTTGTGCCTGGCGCGGCGCCAAGTGGGAAAGGGTGGTGTCAAGTCTGAAGGCAGCAGGAAAGCCCGCAGCCCCCAGGTCTGTGCGGCTACGCAAGTGGTTCCGAAAGAGCTTTAGAACAAGGCATAGTTTTCCCTGCTGGCTCTTTGGGCATGGGACCCATCTCCAGCCATAGGCCATTTTTGTGCCTGATAGGGCGCGAAGTGGGAAAGGGTGGCTTTGAGGCTGAAGGCAGCAGCAAAGCCTGCAGCCCCCAGGTCTGTGGGGCTATGCAAGCGGTTCCCAAAGAGCTTTAGAACAAGGCCTAGTTTTCCCTGATGGCTCTTTGGGCGGGGGACCCATCTCCAGCCGTATGGCCATTTTTGTGCCTGGCGCGGCGCCAAGTGGGAAAGGGTGGTGTCAAGTCTGAAGGCAGCAGGAAAGCCCGCAGCCCCCAGGTCTGTGCGGCTACGCAAGTGGTTCCGAAAGAGCTTTAGAACAAGGCATAGTTTTCCCTGCTGGCTCTTTGGGCATGGGACCCATCTCCAGCCATAGGCCATTTTTGTGCCTGATAGGGCGCGAAGTGGGAAAGGGTGGCTTTGAGGCTGAAGGCAGCAGCAAAGCCTGCAGCCCCCAGGTCTGTGGGGCTATGCAAGCGGTTCCCAAAGAGCTTTAGAACAAGGCCTAGTTTTCCCTGCTGGCTCTTTGGGCGGGGGACCCATCTCCAGCCGTATGGCCATTTTTGTGCCTGGCGCAGCGCCAAGTGGGAAAGGGTGCTGTCGAGGCTGAAGGCAGCAGGAAAGCCTGCAGCCACCAGGTCTGTGCGGCTACGCAAGTGGTTCCCAAAGAGCTTTAGAACAAGGCATAGTTTTCCCTGCTTGTTCTTTGGGCAGGGGACCCATCTCCAGCCATAGGCCATTTTTGTGCCTGGCGCAGTGCCAAGTGGGAGAGGGTGGTGTCGAGTCTGAAGGCAGCAGGAAAGCCCGCAGCCCCCAGGTCTGTGGGGCTACGCAAGCGGTTCCCAAAGAGCTTTAGAACAAGGCATAGTTTTCCCTGCTGGCTCTTTGGGCGGGGGACCCATCTCCAGCCGTATGGCCATTTTTGTGCCTGGCGCGGTGCGTAGTGGGAAAGGGTGGTTTTGAGGCTGAAGGCAGCAGGAAAGCCCGCAGCCCCCAGGTCTGTGGGGCTACGCAAGCGGTTCCCAAAGAGCTTTAGAACAAGGCATAGTTTTCCCTGCTGGCTCTTTGGGCGGGGGACCCATCTCCAGCCGTATGGCCATTTTTGTGCATGGCCAGGGGCCAAGTGGGAAAGGGTGGTGTCGAGGCTGAAGGCAGCAGGAAAGCCTGCAGCCCCCAGGTCTGTGGGGCTACGCAAGCGGTTCCCAAAGAGCTTTAGAACAAGGCATCGTTTTCCCTGCTGGCTCTTTGGGCGGGGGACCCATCTCCAGCCGTATGGCCATTTTTGTGCCTGGCGCGGCGCCAAGTGGGAAAGGGTGGCTTTGAGGCTGAAGGCAGCAGGAAAGCCCGCAGCCCCCAGGTCTGTGGGGCTACGCAAGCGGTTCCCAAAGAGCTTTAGAACAAGGCATAGTTTTCCCTGATGGCTCTTTGGGCATGGGACCCATCTCCAGCCATAGGCCATTTTTGTGCCTGATAGGGCGCGAAGTGGGAAAGGGTGGCTTTGAGGCTGAAGGCAGCAGCAAAGCCTGCAGCCCCCAGGTCTGTGGGGCTATGCAAGCGGTTCCCAAAGAGCTTTAGAACAAGGCCTAGTTTTCCCTGCTGGCTCTTTGGGCGGGGGACCCATCTCCAGCCGTATGGCCATTTTTGAGCCTGGCGCGGCGCCAAGTGGGAAAGGGTGGCTTTGAGGCTGAAGGCAGCAGGAAAGCCTGCAGCCCCCAGGTCTGTGGGGCTACGCAAGCGGTTCCCAAAGAGCTTTAGAACAAGGCATAGTTTTCCCTGCTTGTTCTTTGGGCGGGGGACCCATCTCCAGCCATAGGCCATTTTTGTGCCTGGCGCAGTGCCAAGTGGGAGAGGGTGGTGTCGAGTCTGAAGGCAGCAGGAAAGCCCGCAGCCCCCAGGTCTGTGCGGCTACGCAAGCGGTTCCCAAAGAGCTTTAGAACAAGGCATAGTTTTCCCTGCTGGCTCTTTGGGCGGGTACCCATCTCCAGCCGTATGGCCATTTTTGTGCCTGGCGCGGCGCCAAGTGGGAAAGGGTGGTGTCAAGTCTGAAGGCAGCAGGAAAGCCCGCAGCCCCCAGGTCTGTGCGGCTACGCAAGTGGTTCCGAAAGAGCTTTAGAACAAGGCATAGTTTTCCCTGCTGGCTCTTTGGGCATGGGACCCATCTCCAGCCATAGGCCATTTTTGTGCCTGATAGGGCGCGAAGTGGGAAAGGGTGGCTTTGAGGCTGAAGGCAGCAGCAAACCTGCAGCCCCCAGGTCTGTGGGGCTATGCAAGCGGTTCCCAAAGAGCTTTAGAACAAGGCCTAGTTTTCCCTGCTGGCTCTTTGGGCGGGGGACCCATCTCCAGCCGTATGGCCATTTTTGTGCCTGGCGCGGTGCGTAGTGGGAAAGGGTGCTGTCGAGGCTGAAGGCAGCAGGAAAGCCCGCAGCCCCCAGGTCTGTGGGGCTACGCAAGCGGTTCCCAAAGAGCTTTAGAACAAGGCATAGTTTTCCCTGCTGGCTCTTTGGGCGGGGGACCCATCTCCAGCCGTATGGCCATTTTTGTGCATGGCCAGGGGCCAAGTGGGAAAGGGTGGTGTCGAGGCTGAAGGCAGCAGGAAGGCCCACAGCCCCCAGGTCTGTGCGGCTACGCAAGCGGTTCCCAAAGAGCTTTAGAACAAGGCATAGTTTTCCCTGCTGGCTCTTTGGGCGGGGGACCCATCTCCAGCCGTATGGCCATTTTTGTGCCTAGCGCGACGCCAAGTGGGAAAGGGTGGCTTTGAGGCTGAAGGCAGCAGGAAAGCCCGCAGCCCCCAGGTCTGTGGGGCTACGCAAGCGGTTCCCAAAGAGCTTTAGAACAAGGTATAGTTTTCCTTGCTGGCTCTTTGGGCATGGGACCCATCTCCAGCCGTATGGCCATTTTTGTGCCTGGCGCAGTGCCAAGTGGGAAAGGGTGGCTTTGAGGCTGAAGGCAGCAGGAAAGCCTGCAGCCCCCAGGTCTGTGGGGCTACGCAAGCGGTTCCCAAAGAGCTTTAGAACAAGGCATAGTTTTCCCTGCTGGCTCTTTGGGCGGGGGACCCATCTCCAGCCGTATGGCCATTTTTGTGCCTAGCGCGGCACCAAGTGGGAAAGGGTGGTGTCGAGGCTGAAGGCAGCAGGAAAGCCCGCAGTCCCCAGGTCTGTGGGGCTACGCAAGCGGTTCCCAAAGAGCTTTAGAACAAGGCATAGTTTTCCCTGATGGCTCTTTGGGCGGGGGACCCATCTCCAGACATATGGCCATTTTTGAGCCTGGCGCGGCGCCAAGTGGGAAAGGGTGATGTCGAGGCTGAAGGCAGCAGGAAAGCCTGCAGCCCCCAGGTCTGTGCGGCTACACAAGCGGTTCCCAAAGAGCTTTAGAACAAGGCATAGTTTTCCCTGCTGGCTCTTTGGACGGGGGACCCATCTCCAGCCGTATGGCCATTTTTGAGCCTGGCGCGGCGCCAAGTGGGAAAGGGTGGCTTTGAGGCTGAAGGCAGCAGGAAAGCCCGCAGCCCCCAGGTCTGTGGGGCTACGCAAGCGGTTCCCAAAGAGCTTTAGAACAAGGCATAGTTTTCCCTGATGGCTCTTTGGGCGGGGGACCCATCTCCAGCCGTATGGCCATTTTTGTGCCTAGCGCGGCGCCAGGTGGGAAAGGGTGGCTTTGAGGCTGAAGGCAGCAGCAAAGCCTGCAGCCCCCAGGTCTGTGGGGCTACGCAAGCGGTTCCCAAAGAGCTTTAGAACAAGGCCTAGTTTTCCCTGCTGGCTCTTTGGGCGGGGGACCCATCTCCAGCCGTATGGCCATTTTTGTGCCTGGCGCGGTGCGTAGTGGGAAAGGGTGGTGTCGAGGCTGAAGGCAGCAGGAAGGCCCACAGCCCCCAGGTCTGTGGGGCTACGCAAGCGGTTCCCAAAGAGCTTTAGAACAAGGCATAGTTTTCCCTGCTGGCTCTTTGGGCGGGGGACCCATCTCCAGCCGTATGGCCATTTTTGTGCCTAGCGCGACGCCAAGTGGGAAAGGGTGGCTTTGAGGCTGAAGGCAGCAGGAAAGCCCGCAGCCCCCAGGTCTGTGGGGCTACGCAAGCGGTTCCCAAAGAGCTTTAGAACAAGGTATAGTTTTCCTTGCTGGCTCTTTGGGCATGGGACCCATCTCCAGCCGTATGGCCATTTTTGTGCCTGGCGCAGTGCCAAGTGGGAAAGGGTGGCTTTGAGGCTGAAGGCAGCAGGAAAGCCTGCAGCCCCCAGGTCTGTGGGGCTACGCAAGCGGTTCCCAAAGAGCTTTAGAACAAGGCATAGTTTTCCCTGCTGGCTCTTTGGGCGGGGGACCCATCTCCAGCCGTATGGCCATTTTTGTGCCTAGCGCGGCACCAAGTGGGAAAGGGTGGTGTCGAGGCTGAAGGCAGCAGGAAAGCCCGCAGTCCCCAGGTCTGTGGGGCTACGCAAGCGGTTCCCAAAGAGCTTTAGAACAAGGCATAGTTTTCCCTGATGGCTCTTTGGGCGGGGGACCCATCTCCAGACATATGGCCATTTTTGAGCCTGGCGCGGCGCCAAGTGGGAAAGGGTGGCTTTGAGGCTGAAGGCAGCAGGAAAGCCTGCAGCCCCCAGGTCTGTGCGGCTACACAAGCGGTTCCCAAAGAGCTTTAGAACAAGGCATAGTTTTCCCTGCTGGCTCTTTGGACGGGGGACCCATCTCCAGCCGTATGGCCATTTTTGAGCCTGGCGCGGCGCCAAGTGGGAAAGGGTGGCTTTGAGGCTGAAGGCAGCAGGAAAGCCCGCAGTCCCCAGGTCTGTGGGGCTACGCAAGCGGTTCCCAAAGAGCTTTAGAACAAGGCATAGTTTTCCCTGCTGGCTCTTTGGGCGGGGGACCCATCTCCAGCCGTATGGCCATTTTTGTGCCTAGCGCGGCGCCAGGTGGGAAAGGGTGGCTTTGAGGCTGAAGGCAGCAGCAAAGCCTGCAGCCCCCAGGTCTGTGGGGCTACGCAAGCGGTTCCCAAAGAGCTTTAGAACAAGGCATAGTTTTCCCTGCTGGCTCTTTGGGCGGGGGACCCATCTCCAGCCGTATGGCCATTTTTGTGCCTAGCGCGGCACCAAGTGGGAAAGGGTGGTGTCGAGGCTGAAGGCAGCAGGAAAGCCCGCAGTCCCCAGGTCTGTGGGGCTACGCAAGCGGTTCCCAAAGAGCTTTAGAACAAGGCATAGTTTTCCCTGATGGCTCTTTGGGCGGGGGACCCATCTCCAGACATATGGCCATTTTTGAGCCTGGCGCGGCGCCAAGTGGGAAAGGGTGATGTCGAGGCTGAAGGCAGCAGGAAAGCCTGCAGCCCCCAGGTCTGTGCGGCTACACAAGCGGTTCCCAAAGAGCTTTAGAACAAGGCATAGTTTTCCCTGCTGGCTCTTTGGACGGGGGACCCATCTCCAGCCGTATGGCCATTTTTGAGCCTGGCGCGGCGCCAAGTGGGAAAGGGTGGCTTTGAGGCTGAAGGCAGCAGGAAAGCCCGCAGCCCCCAGGTCTGTGGGGCTACGCAAGCGGTTCCCAAAGAGCTTTAGAACAAGGCATAGTTTTCCCTGATGGCTCTTTGGGCGGGGGACCCATCTCCAGCCGTATGGCCATTTTTGTGCCTAGCGCGGCGCCAGGTGGGAAAGGGTGGCTTTGAGGCTGAAGGCAGCAGCAAAGCCTGCAGCCCCCAGGTCTGTGGGGCTACGCAAGCGGTTCCCAAAGAGCTTTAGAACAAGGCCTAGTTTTCCCTGCTGGCTCTTTGGGCGGGGGACCCATCTCCGGCCGTATGGCCATTTTTGTGCCTGGCGCGGTGCGTAGTGGGAAAGGGTGGTGTCGAGGCTGAAGGCAGCAGGAAGGCCCACAGCCCCCAGGTCTGTGGGGCTACGCAAGCGGTTCCCAAAGAGCTTTAGAACAAGGCATAGTTTTCCCTGCTGGCTCTTTGGGCGGGGGACCCATCTCCAGCCGTATGGCCATTTTTGTGCCTAGCGCGACGCCAAGTGGGAAAGGGTGGCTTTGAGGCTGAAGGCAGCAGGAAAGCCCGCAGCCCCCAGGTCTGTGGGGCTACGCAAGCGGTTCCCAAAGAGCTTTAGAACAAGGTATAGTTTTCCTTGCTGGCTCTTTGGGCATGGGACCCATCTCCAGCCGTATGGCCATTTTTGTGCCTGGCGCAGTGCCAAGTGGGAAAGGGTGGCTTTGAGGCTGAAGGCAGCAGGAAAGCCTGCAGCCCCCAGGTCTGTGGGGCTACGCAAGCGGTTCCCAAAGAGCTTTAGAACAAGGCATAGTTTTCCCTGCTGGCTCTTTGGGCGGGGGACCCATCTCCAGCCGTATGGCCATTTTTGTGCCTAGCGCGGCACCAAGTGGGAAAGGGTGGTGTCGAGGCTGAAGGCAGCAGGAAAGCCCGCAGTCCCCAGGTCTGTGGGGCTACGCAAGCGGTTCCCAAAGAGCTTTAGAACAAGGCATAGTTTTCCCTGATGGCTCTTTGGGCGGGGGACCCATCTCCAGACATATGGCCATTTTTGAGCCTGGCGCGGCGCCAAGTGGGAAAGGGTGGTGTCGAGGCTGAAGGCAGCAGGAAAGCCTGCAGCCCCCAGGTCTGTGCGGCTACACAAGCGGTTCCCAAAGAGCTTTAGAACAAGGCATAGTTTTCCCTGCTGGCTCTTTGGACGGGGGACCCATCTCCAGCCGTATGGCCATTTTTGAGCCTGGCGCGGCGCCAAGTGGGAAAGGGTGGCTTTGAGGCTGAAGGCAGCAGGAAAGCCCGCAGTCCCCAGGTCTGTGGGGCTACGCAAGCGGTTCCCAAAGAGCTTTAGAACAAGGCATAGTTTTCCCTGCTGGCTCTTTGGGCGGGGGACCCATCTCCAGCCGTATGGCCATTTTTGTGCCTAGCGCGGCGCCAGGTGGGAAAGGGTGGCTTTGAGGCTGAAGGCAGCAGCAAAGCCTGCAGCCCCCAGGTCTGTGGGGCTACGCAAGCGGTTCCCAAAGAGCTTTAGAACAAGGCATAGTTTTCCTTGCTGGCTCTTTGGGCGGGGGACCCATCTCCAGCCGTATGGCCATTTTTGTGCCTGGCGCGGCGCCAAGTGGGAAAGGGTGGTTTTGAGGCTGAAGGCAGCAGGAAAGCCTGCAGGCCCCAGGTCTGTGGGGCTACGCAAGCGGTTCCCAAAGAGCTTTAGAACAAGGCATAGTTTTCCCTGCTGGCTCTTTGGGCGGGGGACCCATCTCCAGCCGTATGGCCATTTTTGTACCTGGCGCAGTGCCAAGTGGGAAAGGGTGGTGTCGAGTCTGAAGGCAGCAGGAAAGCCTGCAGCCCCCAGGTCTGTGCGGCTACGCAAGCGGTTCCCAAAGAGCTTTAGAACAAGGCATAGTTTTCCCTGCTGGCTCTTTGGGCGGGGGACCCATCTCCAGCCGTATGGCCATTTTTGTGCCTGGCGCGGCGCCAAGTGGGAAAGGGTGGCTTTGAGGCTGAAGGCAGCAGGAAAGCCCGCAGCCCCCAGGTCTGTGGGGCTACGCAAGCGGTTCCCAAAGAGCTTTAGAACAAGGCATAGTTTTCCCTGCTGGCTCTTTGGGCATGGGACCCATCTCCAGCCATAGGCCATTTTTGTGCCTGATAGGGCGCGAATTGGGAAAGGGTGGCTTTGAGGCTGAAGGCAGCAGCAAAGCCTGCAGCCCCCAGGTCTGTGGGGCTATGCAAGCGGTTCCCAAATAGCTTTAGAACAAGGCCTAGTTTTCCCTGCTGGCTCTTTGGGCGGGGGACCCATCTCCAGCCGTATGGCCATTTTTGTGCCTGGCGCAGCGCCAAGTGGGAAAGGGTGCTGTCGAGGCTGAAGGCAGCAGGAAAGCCTGCAGCCCCCAGGTCTGTGCGGCTACGCAAGTGGTTCCCAAAGAGCTTTAGAACAAGGCATAGTTTTCCCTGCTTGTTCTTTGGGCGGGGGACCCATCTCCAGCCATAGGCCATTTTTGTGCCTGGCGCAGTGCCAAGTGGGAGAGGGTGGTGTCGAGTCTGAAGGCAGCAGGAAAGCCCGCAGCCCCCAGGTCTGTGCGGCTACGCAAGCGGTTCCCAAAGAGCTTTAGAACAAGGCCTAGTTTTCCCTGCTGGCTCTTTGGGCGGGGGACCCATCTCCAGCCGTATGGCCATTTTTGTGCCTGGCGCGGTGCGTAGTGGGAAAGGGTGGTTTTGAGGCTGAAGGCAGCAGGAAAGCCCGCAGCCCCCAGGTCTGTGGGGCTACGCAAGCGGTTCCCAAAGAGCTTTAGAACAAGGCATAGTTTTCCCTGCTGGCTCTTTGGGCGGGGGACCCATCTCCAGCCGTATGGCCATTTTTGTGCATGGCCAGGGGCCAAGTGGGAAAGGGTGGTGTCGAGGCTGAAGGCAGCAGGAAGGCCCACAGCCCCCAGGTCTGTGCGGCTACGCAAGCGGTTCCCAAAGAGCTTTAGAACAAGGCATAGTTTTCCCTGCTGGCTCTTTGGGCGGGGGACCCATCTCCAGCCGTATGGCCATTTTTGTGCCTAGCGCGACGCCAAGTGGGAAAGGGTGGCTTTGAGGCTGAAGGCAGCAGGAAAGCCCGCAGCCCCCAGGTCTGTGGGGCTACGCAAGCGGTTCCCAAAGAGCTTTAGAACAAGGTATAGTTTTCCTTGCTGGCTCTTTGGGCATGGGACCCATCTCCAGCCGTATGGCCATTTTTGTGCCTGGCGCAGTGCCAAGTGGGAAAGGGTGGCTTTGAGGCTGAAGGCAGCAGGAAAGCCTGCAGCCCCCAGGTCTGTGGGGCTACGCAAGCGGTTCCCAAAGAGCTTTAGAACAAGGCATAGTTTTCCCTGCTGGCTCTTTGGGCGGGGGACCCATCTCCAGCCGTATGGCCATTTTTGTGCCTAGCGCGGCACCAAGTGGGAAAGGGTGGTGTCGAGGCTGAAGGCAGCAGGAAAGCCCGCAGTCCCCAGGTCTGTGAGGCTACGCAAGCGGTTCCCAAAGAGCTTTAGAACAAGGCATAGTTTTCCCTGATGGCTCTTTGGGCGGGGGACCCATCTCCAGACATATGGCCATTTTTGAGCCTGGCGCGGCGCCAAGTGGGAAAGGGTGATGTCGAGGCTGAAGGCAGCAGGAAAGCCTGCAGCCCCCAGGTCTGTGCGGCTACACAAGCGGTTCCCAAAGAGCTTTAGAACAAGGCATAGTTTTCCCTGCTGGCTCTTTGGACGGGGGACCCATCTCCAGCCGTATGGCCATTTTTGAGCCTGGCGCGGCGCCAAGTGGGAAAGGGTGGCTTTGAGGCTGAAGGCAGCAGGAAAGCCCGCAGCCCCCAGGTCTGTGGGGCTACGCAAGCGGTTCCCAAAGAGCTTTAGAACAAGGCATAGTTTTCCCTGATGGCTCTTTGGGCGGGGGACCCATCTCCAGCCGTATGGCCATTTTTGTGCCTAGCGCGGCGCCAGGTGGGAAAGGGTGGCTTTGAGGCTGAAGGCAGCAGCAAAGCCTGCAGCCCCCAGGTCTGTGGGGCTACGCAAGCGGTTCCCAAAGAGCTTTAGAACAAGGCCTAGTTTTCCCTGCTGGCTCTTTGGGCGGGGGACCCATCTCCAGCCGTATGGCCATTTTTGTGCCTGGCGCGGTGCGTAGTGGGAAAGGGTGGTGTCGAGGCTGAAGGCAGCAGGAAGGCCCACAGCCCCCAGGTCTGTGGGGCTACGCAAGCGGTTCCCAAAGAGCTTTAGAACAAGGCATAGTTTTCCCTGCTGGCTCTTTGGGCGGGGGACCCATCTCCAGCCGTATGGCCATTTTTGTGCCTAGCGCGACGCCAAGTGGGAAAGGGTGGCTTTGAGGCTGAAGGCAGCAGGAAAGCCCGCAGCCCCCAGGTCTGTGGGGCTACGCAAGCGGTTCCCAAAGAGCTTTAGAACAAGGTATAGTTTTCCTTGCTGGCTCTTTGGGCATGGGACCCATCTCCAGCCGTATGGCCATTTTTGTGCCTGGCGCAGTGCCAAGTGGGAAAGGGTGGCTTTGAGGCTGAAGGCAGCAGGAAAGCCTGCAGCCCCCAGGTCTGTGGGGCTACGCAAGCGGTTCCCAAAGAGCTTTAGAACAAGGCATAGTTTTCCCTGCTGGCTCTTTGGGCGGGGGACCCATCTCCAGCCGTATGGCCATTTTTGTGCCTAGCGCGGCACCAAGTGGGAAAGGGTGGTGTCGAGGCTGAAGGCAGCAGGAAAGCCCGCAGTCCCCAGGTCTGTGGGGCTACGCAAGCGGTTCCCAAAGAGCTTTAGAACAAGGCATAGTTTTCCCTGATGGCTCTTTGGGCGGGGGACCCATCTCCAGACATATGGCCATTTTTGAGCCTGGCGCGGCGCCAAGTGGGAAAGGGTGGTGTCGAGGCTGAAGGCAGCAGGAAAGCCTGCAGCCCCCAGGTCTGTGCGGCTACACAAGCGGTTCCCAAAGAGCTTTAGAACAAGGCATAGTTTTCCCTGCTGGCTCTTTGGACGGGGGACCCATCTCCAGCCGTATGGCCATTTTTGAGCCTGGCGCGGCGCCAAGTGGGAAAGGGTGGCTTTGAGGCTGAAGGCAGCAGGAAAGCCCGCAGTCCCCAGGTCTGTGGGGCTACGCAAGCGGTTCCCAAAGAGCTTTAGAACAAGGCATAGTTTTCCCTGCTGGCTCTTTGGGCGGGGGACCCATCTCCAGCCGTATGGCCATTTTTGTGCCTAGCGCGGCGCCAGGTGGGAAAGGGTGGCTTTGAGGCTGAAGGCAGCAGCAAAGCCTGCAGCCCCCAGGTCTGTGGGGCTACGCAAGCGGTTCCCAAAGAGCTTTAGAACAAGGCATAGTTTTCCTTGCTGGCTCTTTGGGCGGGGGACCCATCTCCAGCCGTATGGCCATTTTTGTGCCTGGCGCGGCGCCAAGTGGGAAAGGGTGGTTTTGAGGCTGAAGGCAGCAGGAAAGCCTGCAGGCCCCAGGTCTGTGGGGCTACGCAAGCGGTTCCCAAAGAGCTTTAGAACAAGGCATAGTTTTCCCTGCTGGCTCTTTGGGCGGGGGACCCATCTCCAGCCGTATGGCCATTTTTGTACCTGGCGCAGTGCCAAGTGGGAAAGGGTGGTGTCGAGTCTGAAGGCAGCAGGAAAGCCTGCAGCCCCCAGGTCTGTGCGGCTACGCAAGCGGTTCCCAAAGAGCTTTAGAACAAGGCATAGTTTTCCCTGCTGGCTCTTTGGGCGGGGGACCCATCTCCAGCCGTATGGCCATTTTTGTGCCTGGCGCGGCGCCAAGTGGGAAAGGGTGGCTTTGAGGCTGAAGGCAGCAGGAAAGCCCGCAGCCCCCAGGTCTGTGGGGCTACGCAAGCGGTTCCCAAAGAGCTTTAGAACAAGGCATAGTTTTCCCTGCTGGCTCTTTGGGCATGGGACCCATCTCCAGCCATAGGCCATTTTTGTGCCTGATAGGGCGCGAATTGGGAAAGGGTGGCTTTGAGGCTGAAGGCAGCAGCAAAGCCTGCAGCCCCCAGGTCTGTGGGGCTATGCAAGCGGTTCCCAAAGAGCTTTAGAACAAGGCCTAGTTTTCCCTGCTGGCTCTTTGGGCGGGGGACCCATCTCCAGCCGTATGGCCATTTTTGTGCCTGGCGCAGCGCCAAGTGGGAAAGGGTGCTGTCGAGGCTGAAGGCAGCAGGAAAGCCTGCAGCCCCCAGGTCTGTGCGGCTACGCAAGTGGTTCCCAAAGAGCTTTAGAACAAGGCATAGTTTTCCCTGCTTGTTCTTTGGGCGGGGGACCCATCTCCAGCCATAGGCCATTTTTGTGCCTGGCGCAGTGCCAAGTGGGAGAGGGTGGTGTCGAGTCTGAAGGCAGCAGGAAAGCCCGCAGCCCCCAGGTCTGTGCGGCTACGCAAGCGGTTCCCAAAGAGCTTTAGAACAAGGCCTAGTTTTCCCTGCTGGCTCTTTGGGCGGGGGACCCATCTCCAGCCGTATGGCCATTTTTGTGCCTGGCGCGGTGCGTAGTGGGAAAGGGTGGTTTTGAGGCTGAAGGCAGCAGGAAAGCCCGCAGCCCCCAGGTCTGTGGGGCTACGCAAGCGGTTCCCAAAGAGCTTTAGAACAAGGCATAGTTTTCCCTGCTGGCTCTTTGGGCGGGGGACCCATCTCCAGCCGTATGGCCATTTTTGTGCATGGCCAGGGGCCAAGTGGGAAAGGGTGGTGTCGAGGCTGAAGGCAGCAGGAAGGCCCACAGCCCCCAGGTCTGTGCGGCTACGCAAGCGGTTCCCAAAGAGCTTTAGAACAAGGCATAGTTTTCCCTGCTGGCTCTTTGGGCGGGGGACCCATCTCCAGCTACAGACCATTTTTGTGCCTAGCGCGGAGCCAAGTGGGAAAGGGTGGTGTCGAGGCTGAAGGCAGCAGGAAAGCCCGCAGTCCCCAGGTCTGTGGGGCTACGCAAGCGGTTCCCAAAGAGCTTTAGAACAAGGCATAGTTTTCCCTGCTGGCTCTTTGGGCGGGGGACCCATCTCCAGCCGTATGGCCATTTTTTTGCCTGGCGCAGTGCCAAGTGGGAAAGGGTGGCTTTGAGGCTGAAGGCAGCAGGAAAGCCTGCAGCCCCCAGGTCTGTGGGGCTATGCAAGCGGTTCCCAAAGAGCTTTAGAACAAGGCCTAGTTTTCCCTGCTGGCTCTTTGGGCGGGGGACCCATCTCCAGCCGTATGGCCATTTTTGTGCCTGGCGCGGCGCCAAGTGGGAAAGGGTGGTGTCAAGTCTGAAGGCAGCAGGAAAGCCCGCAGCCCCCAGGTCTGTGCGGCTACGCAAGTGGTTCCGAAAGAGCTTTAGAACAAGGCATAGTTTTCCCTGCTGGCTCTTTGGGCATGGGACCCATCTCCAGCCATAGGCCATTTTTGTGCCTGATAGGGCGCGAAGTGGGAAAGGGTGGCTTTGAGGCTGAAGGCAGCAGCAAAGCCTGCAGCCCCCAGGTCTGTGGGGCTATGCAAGCGGTTCCCAAAGAGCTTTAGAACAAGGCCTAGTTTTCCCTGATGGCTCTTTGGGCGGGGGACCCATCTCCAGCCGTATGGCCATTTTTGTGCCTGGCGCAGCACCAAGTGGGAAAGGGTGCTGTCGAGGCTGAAGGCAGCAGGAAAGCCTGCAGCCACCAGGTCTGTGCGGCTACGCAAGTGGTTCCCAAAGAGCTTTAGAACAAGGCATAGTTTTCCCTGCTTGTTCTTTGGGCAGGGGACCCATCTCCAGCCATAGGCCATTTTTGTGCCTGGCGCAGTGCCAAGTGGGAGAGGGTGGTGTCGAGTCTGAAGGCAGCAGGAAAGCCCGCAGCCCCCAGGTCTGTGGGGCTACGCAAGCGGTTCCCAAAGAGCTTTAGAACAAGGCATAGTTTTCCCTGCTGGCTCTTTGGGCGGGGGACCCATCTCCAGCCGTATGGCCATTTTTGTGCCTGGCGCGGTGCGTAGTGGGAAAGGGTGCTGTCGAGGCTGAAGGCAGCAGGAAAGCCCGCAGCCCCCAGGTCTGTGGGGCTACGCAAGCGGTTCCCAAAGAGCTTTAGAACAAGGCATAGTTTTCCCTGCTGGCTCTTTGGGCGGGGGACCCATCTCCAGCCGTATGGCCATTTTTGTGCATGGCCAGGGGCCAAGTGGGAAAGGGTGGTGTCGAGGCTGAAGGCAGCAGGAAGGCCCACAGCCCCCAGGTCTGTGCGGCTACGCAAGCGGTTCCCGAAGAGCTTTAGAACAAGGCATAGTTTTCCCTGATGGCTCTTTGGGCATGGGACCCATCTCCAGCCGTATGGCCATTTTTGTGCCTAGCGCGACGCCAAGTGGGAAAGGGTGGCTTTGAGGCTGAAGGCAGCAGGAAAGCCCGCAGCCCCCAGGTCTGTGGGGCTACGCAAGCGGTTCCCAAAGAGCTTTAGAACAAGGTATAGTTTTCCTTGCTGGCTCTTTGGGCATGGGACCCATCTCCAGCCGTATGGCCATTTTTGTGCCTGGCGCAGTGCCAAGTGGGAAAGGGTGGCTTTGAGGCTGAAGGCAGCAGGAAAGCCTGCAGCCCCCAGGTCTGTGGGGCTACGCAAGCGGTTCCCAAAGAGCTTTAGAACAAGGCATCGTTTTCCCTGCTGGCTCTTTGGGCGGGGGACCCATCTCCAGCTACAGACCATTTTTGTGCCTAGCGCGGAGCCAAGTGGGAAAGGGTGGTGTCGAGGCTGAAGGCAGCAGGAAAGCCCGCAGTCCCCAGGTCTGTGGGGCTACGCAAGCGGTTCCCAAAGAGCTTTAGAACAAGGCATAGTTTTCCCTGCTGGCTCTTTGGGCGGGGGACCCATCTCCAGCCGTATGGCCATTTTTTTGCCTGGCGCAGTGCCAAGTGGGAAAGGGTGGCTTTGAGGCTGAAGGCAGCAGGAAAGCCTGCAGCCCCCAGGTCTGTGGGGCTATGCAAGCGGTTCCCAAAGAGCTTTAGAACAAGGCCTAGTTTTCCCTGCTGGCTCTTTGGGCGGGGGACCCATCTCCAGCCGTATGGCCATTGTTGTGCCTGGCGCAGCGCCAAGTGGGAAAGGGTGCTGTCGAGGCTGAAGGCAGCAGGAAAGCCTGCAGCCCCCAGGTCTGTGCGGCTACGCAAGTGGTTCCCAAAGAGCTTTAGAACAAGGCATAGTTTTCCCTGCTTGTTCTTTGGGCGGGGGACCCATCTCCAGCCATAGGCCATTTTTGTGCCTGGCGCAGTGCCAAGTGGGAGAGGGTGGTGTCGAGTCTGAAGGCAGCAGGAAAGCCCGCAGCCCCCAGGTCTGTGCGGCTACGCAAGCGGTTCCCAAAGAGCTTTAGAACAAGGCATAGTTTTCCCTGCTGGCTCTTTGGGCGGGTACCCATCTCCAGCCGTATGGCCATTTTTGTGCCTGGCGCGGCGCCAAGTGGGAAAGGGTGGTGTCAAGTCTGAAGGCAGCAGGAAAGCCCTCAGCCCCCAGGTCTGTGCGGCTACGCAAGTGGTTCCGAAAGAGCTTTAGAACAAGGCATAGTTTTCCCTGCTGGCTCTTTGGGCATGGGACCCATCTCCAGCCATAGGCCATTTTTGTGCCTGATAGGGCGCGAAGTGGGAAAGGGTGGCTTTGAGGCTGAAGGCAGCAGCAACGCCTGCAGCCCCCAGGTCTGTGGGGCTATGCAAGCGGTTCCCAAAGAGCTTTAGAACAAGGCCTAGTTTTCCCTGCTGGCTCTTTGGGCGGGGGACCCATCTCCCGCCCAATGGCCATTTTTGTGCCTGGCGCAGCGCCAAGTGGGAAAGGGTGCTGTCGAGTCTGAAGGCAGCAGGAAAGCCTGCAGCCCCCAGGTCTGTGCGGCTACGCAAGCGGTTCCCAAAGAGCTTTAGAACAAGGCATAGTTTTCCCTGCTGGCTCTTTGGGCGGGGGACCCATCTCCAGCCGTATGGCCATTTTTGTGCCTGGCGCGGCGCCAAGTGGGAAAGGGTGGCTTTGAGGCTGAAGGCAGCAGGAAAGCCCGCAGCCCCCAGGTCTGTGGGGCTACGCAAGCGGTTCCCAAAGAGCTTTAGAACAAGGCATAGTTTTCCCTGCTGGCTCTTTGGGCATGGGACCCATCTCCAGCCATAGGCCATTTTTGTGCCTGATAGGGCGCGAATTGGGAAAGGGTGGCTTTGAGGCTGAAGGCAGCAGCAAAGCCTGCAGCCCCCAGGTCTGTGGGGCTATGCAAGCGGTTCCCAAAGAGCTTTAGAACAAGGCCTAGTTTTCCCTGCTGGCTCTTTGGGCGGGGGACCCATCTCCAGCCGTATGGCCATTTTTGTGCCTGGCGCAGCGCCAAGTGGGAAAGGGTGCTGTCGAGGCTGAAGGCAGCAGGAAAGCCTGCAGCCCCCAGGTCTGTGCGGCTACGCAAGTGGTTCCCAAAGAGCTTTAGAACAAGGCATAGTTTTCCCTGCTTGTTCTTTGGGCGGGGGACCCATCTCCAGCCATAGGCCATTTTTGTGCCTGGCGCAGTGCCAAGTGGGAGAGGGTGGTGTCGAGTCTGAAGGCAGCAGGAAAGCCCGCAGCCCCCAGGTCTGTGCGGCTACGCAAGCGGTTCCCAAAGAGCTTTAGAACAAGGCCTAGTTTTCCCTGCTGGCTCTTTGGGCGGGGGACCCATCTCCAGCCGTATGGCCATTTTTGTGCCTGGCGCGGTGCGTAGTGGGAAAGGGTGGTTTTGAGGCTGAAGGCAGCAGGAAAGCCCGCAGCCCCCAGGTCTGTGGGGCTACGCAAGCGGTTCCCAAAGAGCTTTAGAACAAGGCATAGTTTTCCCTGCTGGCTCTTTGGGCGGGGGACCCATCTCCAGCCGTATGGCCATTTTTGTGCATGGCCAGGGGCCAAGTGGGAAAGGGTGGTGTCGAGGCTGAAGGCAGCAGGAAGGCCCACAGCCCCCAGGTCTGTGCGGCTACCCAAGCGGTTCCCAAAGAGCTTTAGAACAAGGCATAGTTTTCCCTGCTGGCTCTTTGGGCGGGGGACCCATCTCCAGCTACAGACCATTTTTGTGCCTAGCGCGGAGCCAAGTGGGAAAGGGTGGTGTCGAGGCTGAAGGCAGCAGGAAAGCCCGCAGTCCCCAGGTCTGTGGGGCTACGCAAGCGGTTCCCAAAGAGCTTTAGAACAAGGCATAGTTTTCCCTGCTGGCTCTTTGGGCGGGGGACCCATCTCCAGCCGTATGGCCATTTTTTTGCCTGGCGCAGTGCCAAGTGGGAAAGGGTGGCTTTGAGGCTGAAGGCAGCAGGAAAGCCTGCAGCCCCCAGGTCTGTGGGGCTATGCAAGCGGTTCCCAAAGAGCTTTAGAACAAGGCCTAGTTTTCCCTGCTGGCTCTTTGGGCGGGGGACCCATCTCCAGCCGTATGGCCATTTTTGTGCCTGGCGCGGCGCCAAGTGGGAAAGGGTGGTGTCAAGTCTGAAGGCAGCAGGAAAGCCCGCAGCCCCCAGGTCTGTGCGGCTACGCAAGTGGTTCCGAAAGAGCTTTAGAACAAGGCATAGTTTTCCCTGCTGGCTCTTTGGGCATGGGACCCATCTCCAGCCATAGGCCATTTTTGTGCCTGATAGGGCGCGAAGTGGGAAAGGGTGGCTTTGAGGCTGAAGGCAGCAGCAAAGCCTGCAGCCCCCAGGTCTGTGGGGCTATGCAAGCGGTTCCCAAAGAGCTTTAGAACAAGGCCTAGTTTTCCCTGATGGCTCTTTGGGCGGGGGACCCATCTCCAGCCGTATGGCCATTTTTGTGCCTGGCGCAGCACCAAGTGGGAAAGGGTGCTGTCGAGGCTGAAGGCAGCAGGAAAGCCTGCAGCCACCAGGTCTGTGCGGCTACGCAAGTGGTTCCCAAAGAGCTTTAGAACAAGGCATAGTTTTCCCTGCTTGTTCTTTGGGCAGGGGACCCATCTCCAGCCATAGGCCATTTTTGTGCCTGGCGCAGTGCCAAGTGGGAGAGGGTGGTGTCGAGTCTGAAGGCAGCAGGAAAGCCCGCAGCCCCCAGGTCTGTGGGGCTACGCAAGCGGTTCCCAAAGAGCTTTAGAACAAGGCATAGTTTTCCCTGCTGGCTCTTTGGGCGGGGGACCCATCTCCAGCCGTATGGCCATTTTTGTGCCTGGCGCGGTGCGTAGTGGGAAAGGGTGCTGTCGAGGCTGAAGGCAGCAGGAAAGCCCGCAGCCCCCAGGTCTGTGGGGCTACGCAAGCGGTTCCCAAAGAGCTTTAGAACAAGGCATAGTTTTCCCTGCTGGCTCTTTGGGCGGGGGACCCATCTCCAGCCGTATGGCCATTTTTGTGCATGGCCAGGGGCCAAGTGGGAAAGGGTGGTGTCGAGGCTGAAGGCAGCAGGAAGGCCCACAGCCCCCAGGTCTGTGCGGCTACGCAAGCGGTTCCCGAAGAGCTTTAGAACAAGGCATAGTTTTCCCTGCTGGCTCTTTGGGCGGGGGACCCATCTCCAGCCGTATGGCCATTTTTGTGCCTAGCGCGACGCCAAGTGGGAAAGGGTGGCTTTGAGGCTGAAGGCAGCAGGAAAGCCCGCAGCCCCCAGGTCTGTGGGGCTACGCAAGCGGTTCCCAAAGAGCTTTAGAACAAGGTATAGTTTTCCTTGCTGGCTCTTTGGGCATGGGACCCATCTCCAGCCGTATGGCCATTTTTGTGCCTGGCGCAGTGCCAAGTGGGAAAGGGTGGCTTTGAGGCTGAAGGCAGCAGGAAAGCCTGCAGCCCCCAGGTCTGTGGGGCTACGCAAGCGGTTCCCAAAGAGCTTTAGAACAAGGCATCGTTTTCCCTGCTGGCTCTTTGGGCGGGGGACCCATCTCCAGCTACAGACCATTTTTGTGCCTAGCGCGGAGCCAAGTGGGAAAGGGTGGTGTCGAGGCTGAAGGCAGCAGGAAAGCCCGCAGTCCCCAGGTCTGTGGGGCTACGCAAGCGGTTCCCAAAGAGCTTTAGAACAAGGCATAGTTTTCCCTGCTGGCTCTTTGGGCGGGGGACCCATCTCCAGCCGTATGGCCATTTTTTTGCCTGGCGCAGTGCCAAGTGGGAAAGGGTGGCTTTGAGGCTGAAGGCAGCAGGAAAGCCTGCAGCCCCCAGGTCTGTGGGGCTATGCAAGCGGTTCCCAAAGAGCTTTAGAACAAGGCCTAGTTTTCCCTGCTGGCTCTTTGGGCGGGGGACCCATCTCCAGCCGTATGGCCATTGTTGTGCCTGGCGCAGCGCCAAGTGGGAAAGGGTGCTGTCGAGGCTGAAGGCAGCAGGAAAGCCTGCAGCCCCCAGGTCTGTGCGGCTACGCAAGTGGTTCCCAAAGAGCTTTAGAACAAGGCATAGTTTTCCCTGCTTGTTCTTTGGGCGGGGGACCCATCTCCAGCCATAGGCCATTTTTGTGCCTGGCGCAGTGCCAAGTGGGAGAGGGTGGTGTCGAGTCTGAAGGCAGCAGGAAAGCCCGCAGCCCCCAGGTCTGTGCGGCTACGCAAGCGGTTCCCAAAGAGCTTTAGAACAAGGCATAGTTTTCCCTGCTGGCTCTTTGGGCGGGTACCCATCTCCAGCCGTATGGCCATTTTTGTGCCTGGCGCGGCGCCAAGTGGGAAAGGGTGGTGTCAAGTCTGAAGGCAGCAGGAAAGCCCTCAGCCCCCAGGTCTGTGCGGCTACGCAAGTGGTTCCGAAAGAGCTTTAGAACAAGGCATAGTTTTCCCTGCTGGCTCTTTGGGCATGGGACCCATCTCCAGCCATAGGCCATTTTTGTGCCTGATAGGGCGCGAAGTGGGAAAGGGTGGCTTTGAGGCTGAAGGCAGCAGCAACGCCTGCAGCCCCCAGGTCTGTGGGGCTATGCAAGCGGTTCCCAAAGAGCTTTAGAACAAGGCCTAGTTTTCCCTGCTGGCTCTTTGGGCGGGGGACCCATCTCCCGCCCAATGGCCATTTTTGTGCCTGGCGCAGCGCCAAGTGGGAAAGGGTGCTGTCGAGGCTGAAGGCAGCAGGAAAGCCTGCAGCCACCAGGTCTGTGCGGCTACGCAAGTGGTTCCCAAAGAGCTTTAGAACAAGGCATAGTTTTCCCTGCTTGTTCTTTGGGCAGGGGACCCATCTCCAGCCATAGGCTATTTTTGTGCCTGGCGCAGTGCCAAGTGGGAGAGGGTGGTGTCGAGTCTGAAGGCAGCAGGAAAGCCCGCAGCCCCCAGGTCTGTGGGGCTACGCAAGCGGTTCCCAAAGAGCTTTAGAACAAGGCATAGTTTTCCCTGCTGGCTCTTTGGGCGGGGGACCCATCTCCAGCCGTATGGCCATTTTTGTGCCTGGCGCGGTGCGTAGTGGGAAAGGGTGCTGTCGAGGCTGAAGGCAGCAGGAAAGCCCGCAGCCCCCAGGTCTGTGGGGCTACGCAAGCGGTTCCCAAAGAGCTTTAGAACAAGGCATAGTTTTCCCTGCTGGCTCTTTGGGCGGGGGACCCATCTCCAGCCGTATGGCCATTTTTGTGCATGGCCAGGGGCCAAGTGGGAAAGGGTGGTGTCGAGGCTGAAGGCAGCAGGAAGGCCCACAGCCCCCAGGTCTGTGCGGCTACGCAAGCGGTTCCCGAAGAGCTTTAGAACAAGGCATAGTTTTCCCTGCTGGCTCTTTGGGCGGGGGACCCATCTCCAGCCGTATGGCCATTTTTGTGCCTAGCGCGACGCCAAGTGGGAAAGGGTGGCTTTGAGGCTGAAGGCAGCAGCAAAGCCCGCAGCCCCCAGGTCTGTGGGGCTACGCAAGCGGTTCCCAAAGAGCTTTAGAACAAGGTATAGTTTTCCTTGCTGGCTCTTTGGGCATGGGACCCATCTCCAGCCGTATGGCCATTTTTGTGCCTGGCGCAGTGCCAAGTGGGAAAGGGTGGCTTTGAGGCTGAAGGCAGCAGGAAAGCCTGCAGCCCCCAGGTCTGTGGGGCTACGCAAGCGGTTCCCAAAGAGCTTTAGAACAAGGCATCGTTTTCCCTGCTGGCTCTTTGGGCGGGGGACCCATCTCCAGCCGTATGGCCATTTTTGTGCCTGGCGCGGCGCCAAGTGGGAAAGGGTGGCTTTGAGGCTGAAGGCAGCAGGAAAGCCCGCAGCCCCCAGGTCTGTGGGGCTACGCAAGCGGTTCCCAAAGAGCTTTAGAACAAGGCATAGTTTTCCCTGCTGGCTCTTTGGGCGGGGGACCCATCTCCAGCCATAGGCCATTTTTGTGCCTGGCGCAGTGCCAAGTGGGAAAGGGTGCTGTCGAGGCTGAAGGCAGCAGGAAAGCCCGCAGTCCCCAGGTCTGTGCGGCTACGCAAGCGGTTCCCAAAGAGCTTTAGAACAAGGCATAGTTTTCCCTGCTGGCTCTTTGGGCGGGGGACCCATCTCCAGCCACAGGCCATTTTTGTGCCTAGCGCGGCGCCAAGTGGGAAAGGGTGGTGTCGAGGCTGAAGGCAGCAGGAAAGCCCGCAGTCCCCAGGTCTGTGGGGCTACGCAAGCGGTTCCCAAAGAGCTTTAGAACAAGGCATAGTTTTCCCTGATGGCTCTTTGGGCGGGGGACCCATCTCCAGACATATGGCCATTTTTGAGCCTGGCGCGGCGCCAAGTGGGAAAGGGTGGTGTCGAGGCTGAAGGCAGCAGGAAAGCCTGCAGCCCCCAGGTCTGTGCGGCTACACAAGCGGTTCCCAAAGAGCTTTAGAACAAGGCATAGTTTTCCCTGCTGGCTCTTTGGACGGGGGACCCATCTCCAGCCGTATGGCCATTTTTGAGCCTGGCGCGGCGCCAAGTGGGAAAGGGTGGCTTTGAGGCTGAAGGCAGCAGGAAAGCCTGCAGGCCCCAGGTCTGTGGGGCTACGCAAGCGGTTCCCAAAGAGCTTTAGAACAAGGCATAGTTTTCCCTGCTGGCTCTTTGGGCGGGGGACCCATCTCCAGCCATAGGCCATTTTTGTGCCTAGCGCGGCGCCAGGTGGGAAAGGGTGGCTTTGAGGCTGAAGGCAGCAGGAAAGCCCGCAGCCCCCAGGTCTGTGGGGCTACGCAAGCGGTTCCCAAAGAGCTTTAGAACAAGGCATAGTTTTCCCTGCTGGCTCTTTGGGCGGGGGACCCATCTCCAGCCGTATGGCCATTTTTGTGCCTGGCGCGGCGCCAAGTGGGAAAGGGTGGTTTTGAGGCTGAAGGCAGCAGGAAAGCCTGCAGGCCTGAGGTCTGTGGGGCTACGCAAGCGGTTCCCAAAGAGCTTTAGAACAAGGCATAGTTTTCCCTGATGGCTCTTTGGGCATGGGACCCATCTCCAGCCATAGGCCATTTTTGTGCCTGGCGCAGTGCCAAGTGGGAAAGGGTGGTGTCGAGTCTGAAGGCAGCAGGAAAGCCCGCAGCCCCCAGGTCTGTGCGGCTACGCAAGCGGTTCCCAAAGAGCTTTAGAACAAGGCATAGTTTTCCCTGCTGGCTCTTTGGGCGGGGGACCCATCTCCAGCCGTATGGCCATTTTTGGGCCTGGCGCGGCGCCAAGTGGGAAAGGGTGCTGTCGAGGCTGAAGGCAGCAGGAAAGCCCGCAGCCCCCAGGTCTGTGGGGCTACGCAAGCGGTTCCCAAAGAGCTTTAGAACAAGGCATAGTTTTCCCTGATGGCTCTTTGGGCATGGGACCCATCTCCAGCCATAGGCCATTTTTGTGCCTGATAGGGCGCGAAGTGGGAAAGGGTGGCTTTGAGGCTGAAGGCAGCAGCAAAGCCTGCAGCCCCCAGGTCTGTGCGGCTATGCAAGCGGTTCCCAAAGAGCTTTAGAACAAGGCCTAGTTTTCCCTGCTGGCTCTTTGGGCGGGGGACCCATCTCCAGCCGTATGGCCATTTTTGTGCCTGGCGCAGCGCCAAGTGGGAAAGGGTGCTGTCGAGGCTGAAGGCAGCAGGAAAGCCTGCAGCCCCCAGGTCTGTGCGGCTACGCAAGTGGTTCCCAAAGAGCTTTAGAACAAGGCATAGTTTTCCCTGCTTGTTCTTTGGGCGGGGGACCCATCTCCAGCCATAGGCCATTTTTGTGCCTGGCGCAGTGCCAAGTGGGAGAGGGTGGTGTCGAGTCTGAAGGCAGCAGGAAAGCCCGCAGCCCCCAGGTCTGTGCGGCTACGCAAGCGGTTCCCAAAGAGCTTTAGAACAAGGCATAGTTTTCCCTGCTGGCTCTTTGGGCGGGGGACCCATCTCCAGCCGTATGGCCATTTTTGTGCCTGGCGCGGTGCGTAGTGGGAAAGGGTGGTTTTGAGGCTGAAGGCAGCAGGAAAGCCCGCAGCCCCCAGGTCTGTGGGGCTACGCAAGCGGTTCCCAAAGAGCTTTAGAACAAGGCATAGTTTTCCCTGCTGGCTCTTTGGGCGGGGGACCCATCTCCAGCCGTATGGCCATTTTTGTGCATGGCCAGGGGCCAAGTGGGAAAGGGTGGTGTCGAGGCTGAAGGCAGCAG
This sequence comes from Rissa tridactyla, assembly GCF_028500815.1. NCBI lineage: Eukaryota > Metazoa > Chordata > Aves > Charadriiformes > Laridae > Rissa > Rissa tridactyla. The sequence continues at coordinate 51,832 of NW_026529382.1, forward strand.
GAAGGCCCACAGCACCCAGGTCTGTGCGGCTACGCAAGCGGTTCCCAAAGAGCTTTAGAACAAGGCATAGTTTTCCCTGCTGGCTCTTTGGGCGGGGGACCCATCTCCAGCCGTATGGCCATTTTTGTGCCTGGCGCGGTGCCAAGTGGGAAAGGGTGGCTTTGAGGCTGAAGGCAGCAGGAAAGCCTGCAGCCCCCAGGTCTGTGGGGCTACGCAAGCGGTTCCCAAAGAGCTTTAGAACAAGGCATAGTTTTCCCTGCTGGCTCTTTGGGCGGGGGACCCATCTCCAGCCATAGGCCATTTTTGTGCCTGGCGCAGTGCCAAGTGGGAAAGGGTGCTGTCGAGGCTGAAGGCAGCAGGAAAGCCTGCAGCCCCCAGATCTGTGCGGCTACGCAAGCGGTTCCCAAAGAGCTTTAGAACAAGGCATAGTTTTCCCTGCTGGCTCTTTGGGCGGGGGACCCATCTCCAGCCACAGGCCATTTTTGTGCCTAGCGCGGCGCCAAGTGGGAAAGGGTGGTGTCGAGGCTGAAGGCAGCAGGAAAGCCCGCAGTCCCCAGGTCTGTGGGGCTACGCAAGCGGTTCCCAAAGAGCTTTAGAACAAGGCATAGTTTTCCCTGATGGCTCTTTGGGCGGGGGACCCATCTCCAGACATATGGCCATTTTTGTGCCTGGCGCGGCGCCAAGTGGGAAAGGGTGGTGTCGAGGCTGAAGGCAGCAGGAAAGCCCGCAGCCCCCAGGTCTGTGGGGCCAAGCAAGCGGTTCCCAAAGAGCTTTAGAACAAGGCATAGTTTTCCCTGCTGGCTCTTTGGACGGGGGACCCATCTCCAGCCGTATGGCCATTTTTGAGCCTGGCGCGGCGCCAAGTGGGAAAGGGTGGCTTTGAGGCTGAAGGCAGCAGGAAAGCCCGAAGCCCCCAGGTCTGTGGGGCTACGCAAGCGGTTCCCAAAGAGCTTTAGAACAAGGCCTAGTTTTCCCTGCTGGCTCTTTGGGCATGGGACCCATCTCCAGCCATAGGCCATTTTTGTGCCTGATAGGGCGCGAAGTGGGAAAGGGTGGCTTTGAGGCTGAAGGCAGCAGCAAAGCCTGCAGCCCCCAGGTCTGTGGGGCTATGCAAGCGGTTCCCAAAGAGCTTTAGAACAAGGCCTAGTTTTCCCTGCTGGCTCTTTGGGCGGGGGACCCATCTCCAGCCGTATGGCCATTTTTGTGCCTGGCGCAGCGCCAAGTGGGAAAGGGTGCTGTCGAGGCTGAAGGCAGCAGGAAAGCCTGCAGCCCCCAGGTCTGTGGGGCTACGCAAGCGGTTCCCAAAGAGCTTTAGAACAAGGCATAGTTTTCCCTGCTTGTTCTTTGGGCGGGGGACCCATCTCCAGCCATAGGCCATTTTTGTGCCTGGCGCAGTGCCAAGTGGGAGAGGGTGGTGTCGAGTCTGAAGGCAGCAGGAAAGCCCGCAGCCCCCAGGTCTGTGGGGCTACGCAAGCGGTTCCCAAAGAGCTTTAGAACAAGGCATAGTTTTCCCTGCTGGCTCTTTGGGCGGGGGACCCATCTCCAGCCGTATGGCCATTTTTGTGCCTGGCGCGGTGCGTAGTGGGAAAGGGTGGTTTTGAGGCTGAAGGCAGCAGGAAAGCCCGCAGCCCCCAGGTCTGTGGGGCTACGCAAGCGGTTCCCAAAGAGCTTTAGAACAAGGCCTAGTTTTCCCTGCTGGCTCTTTGGGCGGGGGACCCATCTCCAGCCGTATGGCCATTTTTGTGCCTGGCGCAGCGCCAAGTGGGAAAGGGTGGTGTCGAGGCTGAAGGCAGCAGGAAAGCCTGCAGCCCCCAGGTCTGTGCGGCTACGCAAGTGGTTCCCAAAGAGCTTTAGAACAAGGCATAGTTTTCCCTGCTTGTTCTTTGGGCGGGGGACCCATCTCCAGCCATAGGCCATTTTTGTGCCTGGCGCAGTGCCAAGTGGGAGAGGGTGGTGTCGAGTCTGAAGGCAGCAGGAAAGGCCGCAGCCCCCAGGTCTGTGCGGCTACGCAAGCGGTTCCCAAAGAGCTTTAGAACAAGGCATAGTTTTCCCTGCTGGCTCTTTGGGCGGGGGACCCATCTCCAGCCGTATGGCCATTTTTGTGCCTGGCGCGGTGCGTAGTGGGAAAGGGTGGTTTTGAGGCTGAAGGCAGCAGGAAAGCCCGCAGCCCCCAGGTCTGTGGGGCTACGCAAGCGGTTCCCAAAGAGCTTTAGAACAAGGCATAGTTTTCCCTGCTGGCTCTTTGGGCGGGGGACCCATCTCCAGCCATAGGCCATTTTTGTGCCTGGCGCAGTGCCAAGTGGGAAAGGGTGCTGTCGAGGCTGAAGGCAGCAGGAAAGCCTGCAGCCCCCAGGTCTGTGCGGCTACGCAAGCGCTTCCCAAAGAGCTTTAGAACAAGGCATAGTTTTCCCTGCTGGCTCTTTGGGCGGGGGACCCATCTCCAGCCACAGGCCATTTTTGTGCCTAGCGCGGCGCCAAGTGGGAAAGGGTGGTGTCGAGGCTGAAGGCAGCAGGAAAGCCCGCAGTCCCCAGGTCTGTGGGGCTACGCAAGCGGTTCCCAAAGAGCTTTAGAACAAGGCATAGTTTTCCCTGATGGCTCTTTGGGCGGGGGACCCATCTCCAGACATATGGCCATTTTTGAGACTGGTGCGGCGCCAAGTGGGAAAGGGTGGTGTCGAGGCTGAAGGCAGCAGGAAAGCCCGCAGCCCCCAGGTCTGTGGGGCCAAGCAAGCGGTTCCCAAAGAGCTTTAGAACAAGGCATAGTTTTCCCTGCTGGCTCTTTGGACGGGGGACCCATCTCCAGCCGTATGGCCATTTTTGAGCCTGGCGCGGCGCCAAGTGGGAAAGGGTGGCTTTGAGGCTGAAGGCAGCAGGAAAGCCCGAAGCCCCCAGGTCTGTGGGGCTACGCAAGCGGTTCCCAAAGAGCTTTAGAACAAGGCATAGTTTTCCCTGCTGGCTCTTTGGGCGGGGGACCCATCTCCAGCCATAGGCCATTTTTGTGCCTAGCGCGGCGCCAGGTGGGAAAGGGTGGCTTTGAGGCTGAAGGCAGCAGGAAAGCCCGCAGCCCCCAGGTCTGTGGGGCTACGCAAGCGGTTCCCAAAGAGCTTTAGAACAAGGCATAGTTTTCCCTGCTGGCTCTTTGGGCGGGGGACCCATCTCCAGCCGTATGGCCATTTTTGTGCCTGGCGCGGCGCCAAGTGGGAAAGGGTGGTTTTGAGGCTGAAGGCAGCAGGAAAGCCTGCAGGCCCCAGGTCTGTGGGGCTACGCAAGCGGTTCCCAAAGAGCTTTAGAACAAGGCATAGTTTTCCCTGATGGCTCTTTGGGCATGGGACCCATCTCCAGCCGTATGGCCATTTTTGTGCCTGGCGCGACGCCAAGTGGGAAAGGGTGGTGTCAAGTCTGAAGGCAGCAGGAAAGCCCGCAGCCCCCAGGTCTGTGGGGCTATGCAAGCGGTTCCCAAAGAGCTTTAGAACAAGGCATAGTTTTCCCTGCTGGCTCTTTGGGCATGGGACCCATCTCCAGCCATAGGCCATTTTTGTGCCTGGCGCAGTGCCAAGTGGGAAAGGGTGGTGTCGAGTCTGAAGGCAGCAGGAAAGCCCGCAGCCCCCAGGTCTGTGCGGCTACGCAAGCGGTTCCCAAAGAGCTTTAGAACAAGGCATAGTTTTCCCTGCTGGCTCTTTGGGCGGGGGACCCATCTCCAGCCGTATGGCCATTTTTGTGCCTGGCGCGGCGCCAAGTGGGAAAGGGTGGTGTCAAGTCTGAAGGCAGCAGGAAAGCCCGCAGCCCCCAGGTCTGTGCGGCTACGCAAGTGGTTCCCAAAGAGCTTTAGAACAAGGCATAGTTTTCCCTGCTGGCTCTTTGGGCATGGGACCCATCTCCAGCCGTATGGCCATTTTTGTGCCTGGTGCGACGCCAAGTGGGAAAGGGTGCTGTCGAGGCTGAAGGCAGCAGGAAAGCCCGAAGCCCCCAGGTCTGTGGGGCTACGCAAGCGGTTCCCAAAGAGCTTTAGAACAAGGCATAGTTTTCCCTGATGGCTCTTTGGGCGGGGGACCCATCTCCAGACATATGGCCATTTTTGAGCCTGGCGCGGCGCCAAGTGGGAAAGGGTGGTGTCGAGGCTGAAGGCAGCAGGAAAGCCTGCAGCCCCCAGGTCTGTGCGGCTACACAAGCGGTTCCCAAAGAGCTTTAGAACAAGGCATAGTTTTCCCTGCTGGCTCTTTGGGCGGGGGACCCATCTCCAGCCGTATGGCCATTTTTGTGCCTAGCGCGACGCCAAGTGGGAAAGGGTGGTGTCAAGTCTGAAGGCAGCAGGAAAGCCCGCAGCCCCCAGGTATGTGGGGCTATGCAAGCGGTTCCCAAAGAGCTTTAGAACAAGGCATAGTTTTCCCTGATGGCTCTTTGGGCATGGGACCCATCTCCAGCCATAGGCCATTTTTGTGCCTGGCGCAGTGCCAAGTGGGAAAGGGTGGTGTCGAGTCTGAAGGCAGCAGGAAAGCCCGCAGCCCCCAGGTCTGTGCGGCTACGCAAGCGGTTCCCAAAGAGCTTTAGAACAAGGCATAGTTTTCCCTGCTGGCTCTTTGGGCGGGGGACCCATCTCCAGCCGTATGGCCATTTTTGTGCCTGGCGCAGTGCCAAGTGGGAAAGGGTGCTGTCGAGGCTGAAGGCAGCAGGAAAGCCTGCAGCCCCCAGGTCTGTGGGGCTACGCAAGTGGTTCCCAAAGAGCTTTAGAACAAGGCATAGTTTTCCCTGCTTGTTCTTTGGGCGGGGGACCCATCTCCAGCCATAGGCCATTTTTGTGCCTGGCGCAGTGCCAAGTGGGAAAGGGTGCTGTCGAGGCTGAAGGCAGCAGGAAAGCCCGCAGCCCCCAGGTCTGTGGGGCTACGCAAGCGGTTCCCAAAGAGCTTTAGAACAAGGCATAGTTTTCCCTGCTGGCTCTTTGGGCATGGGACCCATCTCCAGCCACAGGCCATTTTTGTGCCTGATAGGGCGCCAAGTGGGAAAGGGTGGTGTCGAGTCTGAAGGCAGCAGCAAAGCCCGCAGCCCCCAGGTCTGTGGGGCTACGCAAGCGGTTCCCAAAGAGCTTTAGAACAAGGCATAGTTTTCCCTGATGGCTCTTTGGGCAGGGGACCCATCTCCAGCCATAGGCCATTTTTGTGCCTGGCGCGGCGCCAAGTAGGAAAGGGTGGCTTTGAGGCTGAAGGCAGCAGGAAAGCCCGCAGCCCCCAGGTCTGTGGGGCTACGCAAGCGGTTCCCAAAGAGCTTTAGAACAAGGCATAGTTTTCCCTGTTGGCTCTTTGGGCGGGGGACCCATCTCCAGCCGTATGGCCATTTTTGTGCCTGGCGCGGCGCCAAGTGGGAAAGGGTGGCTTTGAGGCTGAAGGCAGCAGGAAAGCCTGCAGGCCCCAGGTCTGTGGGGCTACGCAAGCGGTTCCCAAAGAGCTTTAGAACAAGGCATAGTTTTCCCTGCTGGCTCTTTGGGCATGGGACCCATCTCCAGCCGTATGGCCATTTTTGTGCCTGGCGCGACGCCAAGTGGGAAAGGGTGGTGTCGAGTCTGAAGGCAGCAGGAAAGCCCGCAGCCCCCAGGTCTGTGGGGCTACGCAAGCGGTTCCCAAAGAGCTTTAGAACAAGGCATAGTTTTCCCTGATGGCTCTTTGGGCATGGGACCCATCTCCAGCCATAGGCCATTTTTGTGCCTGATAGGGCGCCAAGTGGGAAAGGGTGGCTTTGAGGCTGAAGGCAGCAGCAAAGCCTGCAGCCCCCAGGTCTGTGGGGCCAAGCAAGCGGTTCCCAAAGAGCTTTAGAACAAGGCATAGTTTTCCCTGATGGCTCTTTGGGCGGGGGACCCATCTCCAGCCGTATGGCCATTTTTGTGCCTGGCGCGGCGCCAAGTCGGAAAGGGTGTTGTCGAGGCTGAAGGCAGCAGGAAAGCCCGCAGCCCCCAGGTCTGTGGGGCTATGCAAGCGGTTCCCAAAGAGCTTTAGAACAAGGCATAGTTTTCCCTGCTGGCTCTTTGGGCGGGCGACCCATCTCCAGCCGTATGGCCATTTTTGTGCCTGGGGCGGCGCCAAGTGGGAAAGGGTGGTGTCGAGGCTGAAGGCAGCAGGAAAGCCCGCAGCCCCCAGGTCTGTGGGGCTACGCAAGCGGTTCCCAAAGAACTTTAGAACAAGGCATAGTTTTCCCTGCTGGCTCTTTGGGCGGGGGACCCATCTCCAGCCGTATGGCCATTTTTGTGCCTGGCGCGGCGCCAAGTGGGAAAGGGTGGTGTCGAGGCTGAAGGCAGCAGCAAAGCCCACAGCCCCCAGGTCTGTGCGGCTACGCAAGTGGTTCCCAAAGAGCTTTAGAACAAGGCATAGTTTTCCCTGCTGGCTCTTTGGGCGGGGGACCCATCTCCAGCTATAGACCATTTTTGTGCCTAGCGCGGCGCCAAGTGGGAAAGGGTGGTGACGAGGCTGAAGGCAGCAGGAAAGCCCGCAGCCCCCAGGTCTGTGGGGCTACGCAAGCGGTTCCCAAAGAGCTTTAGAACAAGGCATAGTTTTCCCTGCTGGCTCTTTGGGCGGGGGACCCATCTCCAGCCGTATGGTCATTTTTGTGCCTGGCGCGGTGCGTAGTGTGAAAGGGTGGCTTTGAGGCTGAAGGCAGGAGCAAAGCCTGCAGCCCTAAGGTCTGTGGGGCTACGCAAGCGGTTCCCAAAGAGCTTTAGAACAAGGCATAGTTTTCCCTGCTGGCTCTTTGGGCGGGGGACCCATCTCCAGTCGTATGGCCATTTTTGTGCCTGGCGCGGTGCGTAGTGGGAAAGGGTGGTTTTGAGGCTGAAGGCAGCAGGAAAGCCCGCAGCCCCCAGGTCTGTGGGGCTACGCAAGCGGTTCCCAAAGAGCTTTAGAACAAGGCATAGTTTTCCCTGCTGGCTCTTTGGGCGGGGGACCCATCTCCAGCCGTATGGCCATTTTTGTGCCTGGCCCGGCGCCAAGTGGGAAAGGGTGGTGTCGAGGCTGAAGGCAGCAGGAAAGCCTGCAGCCCCCAGGTCTGTGGGGCCAAGCAAGCGGTTCCCAAAGAGCTTTAGAACAAGGCATAGTTTTCCCTGCTGGCTCTTTGGGCGGGGGACCCATCTCCAGCCATAGGCCATTTTTGTGCATGGCGTGGCGCCAAGTGGGAAAGGGTGGCTTTGAGGCTGAAGGCAGCAGGAAAGCCTGCAGCCCTAAGGTCTGTGGGGCTACGCAAGCGGTTCCCAAAGAGCTTTAGAACAAGGCATAGTTTTCCCTGCTGGCTCTTTGGGCGGGGGACCCATCTCCAGTCGTATGGCCATTTTTGTGCCTGGCCCGGCGCCAAGTGGGAAAGGGTGGTGTCGAGGCTGAAGGCAGCAGGAAAGCCTGCAGCCCCCAGGTCTGTGGGGCCAAGGAAGCGGTTCCCAAAGAGCTTTAGAACAAGGCATAGTTTTCCCTGCTGGCTCTTTGGGCGGGGGACCCATCTCCAGCCATAGGCCATTTTTGTGCCTGATGCGGCGCCAAGTGGGAAAGGGTGGCTTTGAGGCTGAAGGCAGCAGCAAAGCCCGCAGCCCCCAGGTCTGTGGGGCTACGCAAGCGGTTCCCAAAGAGCTTTAGAACAAGGCATAGTTTTCCCTGCTGGCTCTTTGGGCATGGGACCCATCTCCAGCCGTATGGCCATTTTTGTGCCTGGCGCGGCGCCAAGTGGGAAAGGGTGCTGTCGAGGCTGAAGGCAGCAGCAAAGCCTGCAGCCCCCAGGTTTGTGCGGCTACGCAAGTGGTTCCCAAAGAGCTTTAGAACAAGGCATAGTTTTCCCTGATGGCTCTTTGGACGGGGGACCCATCTCCAGCCGTATGGCCATTTTTGTGCCTAGCGCGACGCCAAGTGGGAAAGGGTGGCTTTGAGGCTGAATGCAGCAGCAAAGCCTGCAGCCCCCAGGTCTGTGGGGCTACGCAAGCGGTTCCCGAAGATCTTTAGAACAAGGCATAGTTTTCCTTGCTGGCTCTTTGGGCATGGGACCCATCTCCAGCCATAGGCCATTTTTGTGCCTGATGCGGCGCCAAGTGGGAAAGGGTGGCTTTGAGGCTGAAGGCAGCAGCAAAGCCTGCAGCCCCCAGGTCTGTGGGGCTATGCAAGCGGTTCCCAAAGAGCTTTAGAACAAGGCCTAGTTTTCCCTGCTGGCTCTTTGGGCGGGGGACCCATCTCCAGCCGTATGGCCATTTTTGTGCATGGCGTGGCGCCAAGTGGGAAAGGGTGGCTTTGAGGCTGAAGGCAGCAGGAAAGCCTGCAGCCCCCAGGTCTGTGGGGCCAAGCAAGCGGTTCCCAAAGAGCTTTAGAACAAGGCATAGTTTTCCCTGCTGGCTCTTTGGGCATGGGACCCACCTCCAGCCATAGGCCATTTTTGTGCCTGATAGGGCGCCAAGTGGGAAAGGGTGGCTTTGAGGCTGAAGGCAGCAGGAAAGCCCGCAGCCCCCAGGTCTGTGGGGCTACGCAAGCGGTTCCCAAAGAGCTTTAGAACAAGGCATAGTTTTCCCTGCTGGCTCTTTGGGCGGGGGACCCATCTCCAGCCATAGACCATTTTTGTGCCTAGCGCGGCGCCAAGTGGGAAAGGGCGGTGTCGAGGCCGAAGGCAGCAGGAAAGCCCGCAGCCCCCAGGTCTGTGGGGCTACGCAAGCGGTTCCCAAAGAGCTTTAGAACAAGGCATAGTTTTCCCTGCTGGTTCTTTGGGCGGGGGACCCATCTCCAGCCGTATGGCCATTTTTGAGCCTGGCGCGGCGCCAAGTGTGAAAGGGTGGTTTTGAGGCTGAAGGCAGCAGGAAAGCCCGCAGCCCCCAGGTCTGTGGGGCTACGCAAGGGGTTCCCAAAGAGCTTTAGAACAAGGCATAGTTTTCCCTGCTGGCTCTTTTGGCAGGGGACCCATCTCCAGCCGTATGGCCATTCTTGTGCCTGGCCCGGCGCCAAGTGGGAAAGGGTGGCTTTGAGGCTGAAGGCAGCAGGAAAGCCTGCAGCCCCCAGGTCTGTGGGGCCAAGCAAGCGGTTCCCAAAGAGCTTTAGAACAAGGCATAGTTTTCCCTGATGGCTCTTTGGGCATGGGACCCATCTCCAGCCATAGGCCATTTTTGTGCCTGATGCGGCGCCAAGTGGGAAAGGGTGGCTTTGAGGCTGAAGGCAGCAGCAAAGCCTGCAGCCCCCAGGTCTGTGGGGCTACGCAAGCGGTTCCCAAAGAGCTTTAGAACAAGGCATAGTTTTCCCTGATGGCTCTTTGGGCGGGGGACCCATCTCCAGCCGTATGGCCATTTTTGTGCCTGGCGCGGCGCCAAGTGGGAAAGGGTGGCTTTGAGGCTGAAGGCAGCAGGAAAGCCCGCAGCCCCCAGGTCTGTGGGGCTACGCAAGCGGTTCCCAAAGAGCTTTAGAACAAGGCATAATTTTCCCTGCTGGCTCTTTGGGCGGGGGACCCATCTCCAGCCATAGGCCATTTTTGTGCCTGGCGCGGCGCCAAGTGGGAAAGGGTGCTGTCGAGGCTGAAGGCAGCAGGAAAGCCTGCAGCCCCCAGGTCTGTGCGGCTACGCAAGCGGTTCCCAAAGAGCTTTAGAACAAGGCATAGTTTTCCCTGCTGGCTCTTTGGACGGGGGACCCATCTCCAGCCGTATGGCCATTTTTGTGCCTAGCGCGACGCCAAGTGGGAAAGGGTGGCTTTGAGGCTGAATGCAGCAGGAAAGCCTGCAGCCCCCAGGTCTGTGGGGCTACGCAAGCGGTTCCCAAAGAGCTTTAGAACAAGGCATAGTTTTCCCTGCTGGCTCTTTGGGCATGGGACCCATCTCCAGCCATAGGCCATTTTTGTGCCTGATGCGGCGCCAAGTGGGAAAGGGTGGCTTTGAGGCTGAAGGCAGCAGGAAAGCCTGCAGCCCCCAGGTCTGTGGGGCTACGCAAGCGGTTCCCAAAGAGCTTTAGAACAAGGCCTAGTTTTCCCTGCTGGCTCTTTGGGCGGGGGACCCATCTCCAGCCGTATGGCCATTTTTGTGCCTAGCGTGGCGCCAAGTGGGAAAGGGTGGTTTTGAGGCTGAAGGCAGCAGGAAAGCCCGCAGCCCCCAGGTCTGTGGGGCCAAGCAAGCGGTTCCCAAAGAGCTTTAGAACAAGGCATAATTTTCCCTGCTGGCTCCTTGGGCGGGGGACCCATCTCCAGACATATGGCCATTTTTGAGCCTGGCGCGGCGCCAAGTGGGAAAGGGTGGTGTCGAGTCTGAAGACAGCAGGAAAGCCTGCAGCCCCCAGGTCCGTGGGGCTACGCAAGCGGTTCCCAAAGAGCTTTAGAACAAGGCATAGTTTTCCCTGCTGGCTCTTTGGGCGGGGGACCCATCTCCAGCCGTATGGCCATTTTTGTGCCTGGCCCGGCGCCAAGCGGGAAAGGGTGGCTTTGAGGCTGAAGGCAGCAGCAAAGCCTGCAGCCCCCAGGTCTGTGGGGCTACGCAAGCGGTTCCCAAAGAGCTTTAGAACAAGGCATAGTTTTCCCTGCTGGCTCTTTGGGCATGGGACCCATCTCCAGCCGTATGGCCATTTTTGTGCCTGGCGCGGCGCCAAGTGGGAAAGGGTGGTGTCGAGGCTGAAGGCAGCAGGAAAGCCCGCAGCCCCCAGGTCTGTGGGGCTACGCAAGCGGTTCCCAAAGAGCTTTAGAACAAGGCATAGTTTTCCCTGCTGGCTCTTTGGGCGGGGGACCCATCTCCAGCCGTATGGCCATTTTTGTGCCTGGCCCGGCGCCAAGTGGGAAAGGGTCGTTTTGAGGCTGAAGGCAGCAGGAAAGCCTGCAGCCCCCAGGTCTGTGGGGCTACGCAAGCGGTTCCCAAAGAGCTTTAGAACAAGGCATAGTTTTCCCTGCTGGCTCTTTGGGCGGGGGACCCATCTCCAGCCGTATGGCCATTTTTGTGTCTGATAGGGCGCCAAGTGGGAAAGGGTGGCTTGGAGGCTGAAGGCAGCAGCAAAGCCTGCAGCCCCCAGGTCTGTGGGGCTACGCAAGCGGTTCCCAAAGAGCTTTAGAACAAGGCATAGTTTTCCCTGCTGGCTCTTTGGGCGGGGGACCCATCTCCAGCCGTATGGCCATTTTTGTGCCTGGCCCGGCGCCAAGCGGGAAAGGGTGGCTTTGAGGCTGAAGGCAGCAGGAAAGCCCGCAGCCCCCAGGTCTGTGGGGCTACGCAAGCGGTTCCCAAAGAGCTTTAGAACAAGGCATAGTTTTCCCTGCTGGCTCTTTGGGCAGGGGACCCATCTCCAGCCGTATGGCCATTTTTGTGCCTGGCCCGGCGCCAAGTGGGAAAGGGTGGCTTTGAGGCTGAAGGCAGCAGGAAAGCCCGCAGCCCCCAGGTCTGTGGGGCCAAGCAAGCGGTTCCCAAAGAGCTTTAGAACAAGGCATAGTTTTCCCTGATGGCTCTTTGGCATGGGACCCATCTCCAGCCATGGGCCATTTTTGTGCCTGATGCGGCGCCAATTGGGAAAGGGTGGCTTTGAGGCTGAAGGCAGCAGCAAAGCCTGCAGCCCCCAGGTCTGTGGGGCTACGCAAGCGGTTCCCAAAGAGCTTTAGAACAAGGCATAGTTTTCCTTGCTGGCTCTTTGGGCATGGGACCCATCTCCAGCCGTATGGCCATTTTTGTGCCTGGCGCGGCGCCAAGTGGGAAAGGGTGGTTTTGAGTGAGAAGGCAGCAGGAAAGCCCGCAGCCCCCAGGTCTGTGGGGCTACGCAAGCGGTTCCCAAAGAGCTTTAGAACAAGGCATAGTTTTCCCTGCTGGCTCTTTGGGCGGGGGACCCATCTCCAGCCGTATGGCCATTTTTGTGCCTGATAGGGCGCCAAGTGGGAAAGGGTGGCTTTGAGGCTGAAGGCAGCAGCAAAGCCTGCAGCCCCCAGGTCTGTGGGGCTACGCAAGCGGTTCCCAAAGAGCTTTAGAACAAGGCCTAGTTTTCCCTGCTGGCTCTTTGGGCGGGGGACCCATCTCCAGCCGTATGGCCATTTTTGTGCCTGGCCCGGCGCCAAGCGGGAAAGGGTGGCTTTGAGGCTGAAGGCAGCAGGAAAGCCCGCAGCCCCCAGGTCTGTGGGGCTACGCAAGCGGTTCCCAAAGAGCTTTAGAACAAGGCATAGTTTTCCCTGCTGGCTCTTTGGGCAGGGGACCCATCTCCAGCCGTATGGCCATTTTTGTGCCTGGCGCGGCGCCAAGTGGGAAAGGGTGGCTTTGAGGCTGAAGGCAGCAGGAAAGCCTGCAGCCCCCAGGTCTGTGGGGCCAAGCAAGCGGTTCCCAAAGAGCTTTAGAACAAGGCATAGTTTTCCCTGATGGCTCTTTGGGCATGGGACCCATCTCCAGCCATGGGCCATTTTTGTGCCTGATGCGGCGCCAAGTGGGAAAGGGTGGCTTTGAGGCTGAAGGCAGCAGCAAAGCCTGCAGCCCCCAGGTCTGTGGGGCTACGCAAGCGGTTCCCAAAGAGCTTTAGAACAAGGCATAGTTTTCCTTGCTGGGTCTTTGGGCATGGGACCCATCTCCAGCCGAATGGCCATTTTTGTGCCTGATGCGGCGCCAAGTGGGAAAGGGTGGCTTTGAGGCTGAAGGCAGCAGCAAAGCCCGCAGGCCCAGGTCTGTGGGGCTACGCAAGCGGTTCCCAAAGAGCTTTAGAACAAGGCATAGTTTTCCCTGCTGGCTCTTTGGGCGGGGGACCCATCTCCAGCCGTATGGCCATTTTTGTGCCTGGCGCGGCGCCAAGTGGGAAAGGGTGGTTTTGAGGCTGAAGGCAGCAGGAAAGCCCGCAGCCCCCAGGTCTGTGGGGCTACGCAAGCGGTTCCCAAAGAGCTTTAGAACAAGGCATAATTTTCCCTGCTGGCTCTTTGGGTGGGGGAGCCATCTCCAGCCATAGGCCATTTTTGTGCCTGGCGCGGCGCCAAGTGGGAAAGGGTGCTGTCGAGGCTGAAGGCAGCAGGAAAGCCTGCAGCCCCCAGGTCTGTGGGGCTACGCAAGCGGTTCCCAAAGAGCTTTAGAACAAGGCATAATTTTCCTTGCTGGCTCTTTGGGCATGGGACCCATCTCCAGCCATAGGCCATTTTTGTGCCTGATGCGGCGCCAAGTGGGAAAGGGTGGCTTTGAGGCTGAAGGCAGCAGGAAAGCCTGCAGCCCCCAGGTCTGTGGGGCTACGCAAGCGGTTCCCAAGGAGCTTTAGAACAAGGCATAGTTTTCCCTGCTGGCTCTTTGGGCGGGGGACCCATCTCCAGCCCTATGGCCATTTTTGTGCATGGCGCGGCGCCAAGTGGGAAAGGGTGGCTTTGAGGCTGAAGGCAGCAGCAAAGCCTGCAGCCCCCAGGTCTGTGGGGCTACGCAAGCGGTTCCCAAAGAGCTTTAGAACAAGGCATAGTTTTCCCTGCTGGCTCTTTGGGCGGGGGACCCATCTCCAGCCATAAACCATTTTTGTGCCTAGCGCGGCGCCAAGTGGGAAAGGGTGTTTTTGAGGCTGAAAGCAGCAGGAAAGCCCGCAGCCCCCAGGTCTGTGGGGCTACGCAAGCGGTTCCCAAAGAGCTTTAGAACAAGGCATAGTTTTCCCTGCTGGCTCTTTGGGCGGGGGACCCATCTCCAGCCGTATGGCCATTTTTGAGCCTAGCGCGGCGCCAAGTGTGAAAGGGTGGCTCTGAGGCTGAAGGCAGGAGCAAAGCCTGCAGCCCTAAGGTCTGTGGGGCTACGCAAGCGGTTCCCAAAGAGCTTTAGAACAAGGCATAGTTTTCCCTGCTGGCTCTTTGGGCATGGGACCCATCTCCAGCCATAGGCCATTTTTGTGCCTGATGCGGCGCCAAGTGGGAAAGGGTGGTGTCGAGGCTGAAGGCAGCAGCAAAGCCTGCAGCCCCCAGGTCTGTGGGGCTACGCAAGCGGTTCCCAAAGAGCTTTAGAACAAGGCATAGTTTTCCCTGCTGGCTCTTTGGGCGGGGGACCCATCTCCAGCCGTATGGCCATTTTTGTGCCTGGCGCGGCGCCAAGTGGGAAAGGGTGGCTTTGAGGCTGAAGGCAGCAGGAAAGCCTGCAGCCCCCAGGTCTGTGGGGCTATGCAAGCGGTTCCCAAAGAGCTTTAGAACAAGGCATAGTTTTCCCTGCTGGCTCTTTGGGCATGGGACCCATCTCCAGCCATAGGCCATTTTTGTGCCTGATAGGGCGCCAAGTGGGAAAGGGTGGCTTTGAGGCTGAAGGCAGCAGGAAAGCCCGCAGCCCCCAGGTCTGTGGGGCTACGCAAGCGGTTCCCAAAGAGCTTTAGAACAAGGCATAGTTTTCCCTGCTGGCTCTTTGGGCGGGGGACCCATCTCCAGCCATAGACCATTTTTGTGCCTAGCGCGGCGCCAAGTGGGAAAGGGCGGTGTCGAGGCCGAAGGCAGCAGGAAAGCCCGCAGCCCCCAGGTCTGTGGGGCCAAGCAAGCGGTTCCCAAAGAGCTTTAGAACAAGGCATAGTTTTCCCTGCTGGCTCTTTGGGCGGGGGACCCATCTCCAGCCGTATGGCCATTTTTGAGCCTGGCGCGGCGCCAAGTGGGAAAGGGTGGTTTTGAGGCTGAAGGCAGCAGGAAAGCCCGCAGCCCCCAGGTCTGTGGGGCTACGCAAGCGGTTCCCAAAGAGCTTTAGAACAAGGCATAGTTTTCCCTGCTGGCTCTTTTGGCAGGGGACCCATCTCCAGCCGTATGGCCATTCTTGTGCCTGGCCCGGCGCCAAGTGGGAAAGGGTGGCTTTGAGGCTGAAGGCAGCAGCAAAGCCTGCAGCCCCCAGGTCTGTGGGGCTACGCAAGCGGTTCCCAAAGAGCTTTAGAACAAGGCATAGTTTTCCTTGCTGGGTCTTTGGGCATGGGACCGATCTCCAGCCGTGTGGCCATTTTTGAGCCTGGCGCGGCGCCAAGTGGGAAAGGGTGCTGTCGAGGCTGAAGGCAGCAGCAAAGCCTGCAGCCCCCAGGTCTTTGCGGCTACGCAAGTGGTTCCCAAAGAGCTTTAGAACAAGGCATAGTTTTCCCTGCTGGCTCTTTGGACGGGGGACCCATCTCCAGCCGTATGGCCATTTTTGTGCCTAGCGCGACGCCAAGTGGGAAAGGGTGGCTTTGAGGCTGAAGGCAGCAGGAAAGCCTGCAGCCCCCAGGTCTGTGGGGCTACGCAAGCGGTTCCCAAAGAGCTTTAGAACAAGGCCTAGTTTTCCCTGCTGGCTCTTTGGGCGGGGGACCCATCTCCAGCCGTATGGCCATTTTTGTGCCTAGCGTGGCGCCAAGTGGGAAAGGGTGGTTTTGAGGCTGAAGGCAGCAGGAAAGCCCGCAGCCCCCAGGTCTGTGGGGCCAAGCAAGCGGTTCCCAAAGAGCTTTAGAACAAGGCATAATTTTCCCTGCTGGCTCCTTGGGCGGGGGACCCATCTCCAGACATATGGCCATTTTTGAGCCTGGCGCGGCGCCAAGTGGGAAAGGGTGGTGTCGAGTCTGAAGGCAGCAGGAAAGCCTGCAGCCCCCAGGTCTGTGGGGCTACGCAAGCGGTTCCCAAAGAGCTTTAGAACAAGGCATAGTTTTCCCTGATGGCTCTTTGGGCATGGGACCCATCTCCAGCCACAGGCCATTTTTGTACCTAGCACGGTGCCAAGTGGGAAAGGGTGGTGTCGAGGCTGAAGGCAGCAGCAAAGCCTGCAGCCCCCAGGTCTGTGGGGCTACGCAAGCGGTTCCCAAAGAGCTTTAGAACAAGGCATAGTTTTCCCTGCTGGCTCTTTGGGCATGGGACCCATCTCCAGCCGTATGGCTATTTTTGTGCCTGGCGCGGTGCGTAGTGGGAAAGGGTGGTTTTGAGGCTGAAGGCAGCAGGAAAGCCCGCAGCCCCCAGGTCTGTGGGGCCAAGCAAGCGGTTCCCAAAGAGCTTTAGAACAAGGCATAGTTTTCCCTGATGGCTCTTTGGGCATGGGACCCATCTCCAGCCATAGGCCATTTTTGTGCCTGATAGGGCGCCAAGTGGGAAAGGGTGGCTTTGAGGCTGAAGGCAGCAGCAAAGCCTGCAGCCCCCAGGTCTGTGGGGCTACGCAAGCGGTTCCCAAAGAGCTTTAGAACAAGGCCTAGTTTTCCCTGCTGGCTCTTTGGGCGGGGGACCCATCTCCAGCCGAATGGCCATTTTTGAGCCTGGCGCGGCGCCAAGTGGGAAAGGGTGTTGTCGAGTCTGAAGGCAGCAGGAAAGCCTGCAGCCCCCAGGTCTGTGGGGCTACGCAAGCGGTTCCCAAAGAGCTTTAGAACAAGGCATAGTTTTCCCTGCTGGCTCCTTGGGCGGGGGACCCATCTCCAGCCGTATGGCCATTTTTGTGCCTGGCGCGGCGCCAAGTGGGAAAGGGTGGTTTTGAGGCTGAAGGCAGCAGCAAAGCCTGCAGCCCCCAGGTCTGTGGGGCTACGCAAGCGGTTCCCAAAGAGCTTTAGAACAAGGCATAGTTTTCCCTGCTGGCTCTTTGGGCGGGGGACCCATCTCCAGCCGTATGGCCATTTTTGTGCCTGGCCCGGCGCCAAGCGGGAAAGGGTGGCTTTGAGGCTGAAGGCAGCAGGAAAGCCTGCAGCCCCCAGGTCTGTGGGGCTACGCAAGCGGTTCCCAAAGAGCTTTAGAACAAGGCCTAGTTTTCCCTGCTGGCTCTTTGGGCGGGGGACCCATCTCCAGCCGTATGGCCATTTTTGTGCCTGGCCCGGCGCCAAGTGGGAAAGGGTGGCTTTGAGGCTGAAGGCAGCAGGAAAGCCTGCAGCCCCCAGGTCTGTGGGGCCAAGCAAGCGGTTCCCAAAGAGCTTTAGAACAAGGCATATTTTTCCCTGCTGGCTCTTTGGGCATGGGACCCATCTCCAGCCATGGGCCATTTTTGTGCCTGATGCGGCGCCAAGTGGGAAAGGGTGGCTTTGAGGCTGAAGGCAGCAGCAAAGCCTGCAGCCCCCAGGTCTGTGGGGCTACGCAAGCGGTTCCCAAAGAGCTTTAGAACAAGGCATAGTTTTCCTTGCTGGGTCTTTGGGCATGGGACCGATCTCCAGCCGTATGGCCATTTTTGTGCCTGATGCGGCGCCAAGTGGGAAAGGGTGGCTTTGAGGCTGAAGGCAGCAGCAAAGCCCGCAGGCCCAGGTCTGTGGGGCTACGCAAGCGGTTCCCAAAGAGCTTTAGAACAAGGCATAGTTTTCCCTGCTGGCTCTTTGGGCGGGGGACCCATCTACAGCCATAGGCCATTTTTGTGCCTGGCGCGGCGCCAAGTGGGAAAGGGTGCTGTCGAGGCTGAAGGCAGCAGCAAAGCCTGCAGCCCCCAGGTCTGTGGGGCCAAGCAAGCGGTTCCCAAAGAGCTTTAGAACAAGGCATAATTTTCCCTGCTGGCTCCTTGGGCGGGGGACCCATCTCCAGACATATGGCCATTTTTGAGCCTGGCGCGGCGCCAAGTGGGAAAGGGTGGTGTCGAGTCTGAAGGCAGCAGGAAAGCCTGCAGCCCCCAGGTCTGTGGGGCTACGCAAGCGGTTCCCAAAGAGCTTTAGAACAAGGCATAGTTTTCCCTGATGGCTCTTTGGGCATGGGACCCATCTCCAGCCACAGGCCATTTTTGTACCTGGCACGGTGCCGAGTGGGAAAGGGTGGTGTCGAGGCTGAAGGCAGCAGCAAAGCCTGCAGCCCCCAGGTCTGTGGGGCTACGCAAGCGGTTCCCAAAGAGCTTTAGAACAAGGCATAGTTTTCCCTGCTGGCTCTTTGGGCGGGGGACCCATCTCCAGCCGTATGGCCATTTTTGTGCCTGGCCCGGCGCCAAGTGGGAAAGGGTGGCTTTGAGGCTGAAGGCAGCAGCAAAGCCTGCAGCCCCCAGGTCTGTGGGGCTACGCAAGCGGTTCCCAAAGAGCTTTAGAACAAGGCATAGTTTTCCCTGCTGGCTCTTTGGGCGGGGGACCCATCTCCAGCCGTATGGCCATTTTTGTGCCTGGCGCGGCGCCAAGTGGGAAAGTGTGGTGTCGAGGCTGAAGGCAGCAGGAGAGCCTGCAGCCCCCAGGTCTGTGGGGCTATGCAAGCGGTTCCCAAAGAGCTTTAGAACAAGGCATAGTTTTCCCTGCTGGCTCTTTGGGCGGGGGACCCATCTCCAGCCGTATGGCCATTTTTGTGCCTGGCGCGGTGCGTAGTGGGAAAGGGTCGTTTTGAGGCTGAAGGCAGCAGGAAAGCCTGCAGCCCCCAGGTTTGTGGGGCTACGCAAGCGGTTCCCAAAGAGCTTTAGAACAAGGCATAGTTTTCCCTGATGGTTCTTTGGGCATGGGACCCATCTCCAGCCATAGGCCATTTTTGTGCCTGATAGGGCGCCAAGTGGGAAAGGGTGGCTTTGAGGCTGAAGGCAGCAGCAAAGCCTGCAGCCCCCAGGTCTGTGGGGCTACGCAAGCGGTTCCCAAAGAGCTTTAGAACAAGGCCTAGTTTTCCCTGCTGGCTCTTTGGGCGGGGGACCCATCTCCAGCCGTATGGCCATTTTTGAGCCTGGCGCGGCGCCAAGTGGGAAAGGGTGTTGTCGAGTCTGAAGGCAGCAGGAAAGCCTGCAGCCCCCAGGTCTGTGGGGCTACGCAAGCGGTTCCCAAAGAGCTTTAGAACAAGGCATAGTTTTCCCTGCTGGCTCTTTGGGCGGGGGACCCATCTCCAGCCGTATGGCCATTTTTGTGCCTAGCGCGACGCCAAGTGGGAAAGGGTGGCTTTGAGGCTGAATGCAGCAGCAAAGCCCACAGCCCCCAGGTCTGTGGGGCTACGCAAGCGGTTCCCAAAGAGCTTTAGAACAAGGCATAGTTTTCCTTGCTGGCTCTTTGGGCATGGGACCCATCTCCAGCCATAGGCCATTTTTGTGCCTGATGCGGCGCCAAGTGGGAAAGGGTGGCTTTGAGGCTGAAGGCAGCAGGAAAGCCTGCAGCCCCCAGGTCTGTGGGGCTACGCAAGCGGTTCCCAAAGAGCTTTAGAACAAGGCATAGTTTTCCCTGCTGGCTCTTTGGGCGGGGGACCCATCTCCAGCCGTATGGCCATTTTTGTGCCTAGCGTGGCGCCAAGTGGGAAAGGGTGGTTTTGAGGCTGAAGGCAGCAGGAAAGCCCGCAGCCCCCAGGTCTGTTGCGCCAAGCAAGCGGTTCCCAAAGAGCTTTAGAACAAGGCATAGTTTTCACTGCTGGCTCTTTGGGCGGGGGACCCATCTCCAGCCGTATGGCCATTTTTGTGCGTGGCAGGGCGCCAAGCGGGAAAGGGTGGCTTTGAGGCTGAAGGCAGCAGCAAAGCCCGCAGCCCCCAGGTCTGTGGGGCTACGCAAGCGGTTCCCAAAGAGCTTTAGAACAAGGCATAGTTTTCCCTGCTGGCTCTTTGGGCATGGGACCCATCTCCAGCCGTATGGCCATTTTTGTGCCTGGCGCGGCGCCAAGTGGGATAGGGTGGTGTCGAGGCTGAAGGCAGCAGGAGAGCCTGCAGCCCCCAGGTCTGTGGGGCTACGCAAGCGGTTCCCAAAGAGCTTTAGAACAAGGCATAGTTTTCCCTGCTGGCTCTTTGGGCGGGGGACCCATCTCCAGCCGTATGGCCATTTTTGTGCCTGGCGCGGTGCGTAGTGGGAAAGGGTGGTTTTGAGGCTGAAGGCAGCAGGAAAGCCTGCAGCCCCCAGGTCTGTGGGGCTACGCAAGCGGTTCCCAAAGAGCTTTAGAACAAGGCATAGTTTTCCTTGCTGGCTCTTTGGGCATGGGACACATCTCCAGCCATAGGCCATTTTTGTGCCTGATAGGGCGCCAAGTGGGAAAGGGTGGCTTTGAGGCTGAAGGCAGCAGGAAAGCCTGCAGCCCCCAGGTCTGTGGGGCTACGCAAGCGGTTCCCAAAGAGCTTTAGAACAAGGCATAGTTTTCCCTGCTGGCTCTTTGGGCGGGGGACCCATCTCCAGCCGTATGGCCATTTTTGTGCCTGGCGCGGCGCCAAGTGGGAAAGGGTGTTGTCGAGTCTGAAGGCAGCAGGAAAGCCTGCAGCCCCCAGGTCTGTGGGGCTACGCAAGCGGTTCCCAAAGAGCTTTAGAACAAGGCATAGTTTTCCCTGCTGGCTCTTTGGGCGGGGGACCCATCTCCAGCCGTATGGCCATTTTTGTGCCTGGCGCGGCGCCAAGCGGGAATGGGTGGCTTTGAGGCTGAAGGCAGCAGGAAAGCCCGCAGCCCCCAGGTCTGTGGGGCTACGCAAGCGGTTCCCAAAGAGCTTTAGAACAAGGCATAGTTTTCCCTGCTGGCTCTTTGGGCGGGGGACCCATCTCCAGCCGTATGGCCATTTTTGTGCCTGGCCCGGCGCCAAGCGGGAAAGGGTGGCTTTGAGGCTGAAGGCAGCAGGAAAGCCTGCAGCCCCCAGGTCTGTGGGGCTACGCAAGCGGTTCCCAAAGAGCTTTAGAACAAGGCATAGTTTTCCCTGCTGGCTCTTTGGGTGGGGGACCCATCTCCAGCCGTATGGCCATTTTTGTGCCTGGCCCGGCGCCAAGTGGGAAAGGGTGGCTTTGAGGCTGAAGGCAGCAGGAAAGCCTGCAGCCCCCAGGTCTGTGGGGCCAAGCAAGCGGTTCCCAAAGAGCTTTAGAACAAGGCATATTTTTCCCTGCTGGCTCTTTGGGCATGGGACCCATCTCCAGCCATGGGCCATTTTTGTGCCTGATGCGGCGCCAAGTGGGAAAGGGTGGCTTTGAGGCTGAAGGCAGCAGGAAAGCCTGCAGCCCCCAGGTCTGTGGGGCTACGCAAGCGGTTCCCAAAGAGCTTTAGAACAAGGCATAGTTTTCCTTGCTGGGTCTTTGGGCATGGGACCGATCTCCAGCCGTATGGCCATTTTTGTGCCTGATGCGGCGCCAAGTGGGAAAGGGTGGCTTTGAGGCTGAAGGCAGCAGCAAAGCCCGCAGGCCCAGGTCTGTGGGGCTACGCAAGCGGTTCCCAAAGAGCTTTAGAACAAGGCATAGTTTTCCCTGCTGGCTCTTTGGGCGGGGGACCCATCTACAGCCATAGGCCATTTTTGTGCCTGGCGCGGCGCCAAGTGGGAAAGGGTGCTGTCGAGGCTGAAGGCAGCAGCAAAGCCTGCAGCCCCCAGGTCTGTGGGACCAAGCAAGCGGTTCCCAAAGAGCTTTAGAACAAGGCATAATTTTCCCTGCTGGCTCCTTGGGCGGGGGACCCATCTCCAGACATATGGCCATTTTTGAGCCTGGCGCGGCGCCAAGTGGGAAAGGGTGTTGTCGAGTCTGAAGGCAGCAGGAAAGCCTGCAGCCCCCAGGTCTGTGGGGCTACGCAAGCGGTTCCCAAAGAGCTTTAGAACAAGGCATAGTTTTCCCTGATGGCTCTTTGGGCATGGGACCCATCTCCAGCCACAGGCCATTTTTGTACCTGGCACGGTGCCGAGTGGGAAAGGGTGGTGTCGAGGCTGAAGGCAGCAGCAAAGCCTGCAGCCCCCAGGTCTGTGGGGCTACGCAAGCGGTTCCCAAAGAGCTTTAGAACAAGGCATAGTTTTCCCTGCTGGCTCTTTGGGCGGGGGACCCATCTCCAGCCGTATGGCCATTTTTGTGCCTGGCGCGGCGCCAAGCGGGAAAGGGTGGCTTTGAGGCTGAAGGCAGCAGCAAAGCCTGCAGCCCCCAGGTCTGTGGGGCTACGCAAGCGGTTCCCAAAGAGCTTTAGAACAAGGCATAGTTTTCCCTGCTGGCTCTTTGGGCGGGGGACCCATCTCCAGCCTTATGGCCATTTTTGTGCCTGGCGCGGCGCCAAGTGGGAAAGTGTGGTGTCGAGGCCGAAGGCAGCAGGAGAGCCTGCAGCCCCCAGGTCTGTGGGGCTATGCAAGCGGTTCCCAAAGAGCTTTAGAACAAGGCATAGTTTTCCCTGCTGGCTCTTTGGGCGGGGGACCCATCTCCAGCCGTATGGCCATTTTTGTGCCTGGCGCGGTGCGTAGTGGGAAAGGGTCGTTTTGAGGCTGAAGGCAGCAGGAAAGCCTGCAGCCCCCAGGTTTGTGGGGCTACGCAAGCGGTTCCCAAAGAGCTTTAGAACAAGGCATAGTTTTCCCTGATGGCTCTTTGGGCATGGGACCCATCTCCAGCCATAGGCCATTTTTGTGCCTGATAGGGCGCCAAGTGGGAAAGGGTGGCTTTGAGGCTGAAGGCAGCAGCAAAGCCTGCAGCCCCCAGGTCTGTGGGGCTACGCAAGCGGTTCCCAAAGAGCTTTAGAACAAGGCATAGTTTTCCCTGCTGGCTCTTTGGGCGGGGGACCCATCTCCAGCCGTATGGCCATTTTTGTGCCTAGCGCGACGCCAAGTGGGAAAGGGTGGCTTTGAGTCTGGAATGCAGCAGCAAAGCCCACAGCCCCCAGGTCTGTGGGGCTATGGAAGCGGTTCCCAAAGAGCTTTAGAACAAGGCATAGTTTTCCTTGCTGGCTCTTTGGGCATGGGACCCATCTCCAGCCATAGGCCATTTTTGTGCCTGATGCGGCGCCAAGTGGGAAAGGGTGGCTTTGAGGCTGAAGGCAGCAGGAAAGCCTGCAGCCCCCAGGTCTGTGGGGCTACGCAAGCGGTTCCCAAAGAGCTTTAGAACAAGGCATAGTTTTCCCTGCTGGCTCTTTGGGCGGGGGACCCATCTCCAGCCGTATGGCCATTTTTGTGCCTAGCGTGGCGCCAAGTGGGAAAGGGTGGTTTTGAGGCTGAAGGCAGCAGGAAAGCCCGCAGCCCCCAGGTCTGTTGCGCCAAGCAAGCGGTTCCCAAAGAGCTTTAGAACAAGGCATAGTTTTCCCTGCTGGCTCTTTGGGCGGGGGACCCATCTCCAGCCGTATGGCCATTTTTGTGCCTGGCGCGGCGCCAAGTGGGAAAGGGTGGTGTCGAGGCTGAAGGCAGCAGGAAAGCCTGCAGCCCCCAGGTCTGTGGGGCTACGCAAGCGGTTCCCAAAGAGCTTTAGAACAAGGCATAGTTTTCCCTGATGGCTCTTTGGGCATGGGACCCATCTCCAGCCACAGGCCATTTTTGTACCTGGCGCGGTGCCAAGTGGGAAAGGGTGGTGTCGAGGCTGAAGGCAGCAGCAAAGCCTGCAGCCCCCAGGTCTGTGGGGCTACACAAGCGGTTCCCAAAGAGCTTTAGAACAAGGCATAGTTTTCACTGCTGGCTCTTTGGGCGGGGGACCCATCTCCAGCCGTATGGCCATTTTTGTGCGTGGCCCGGCACCAAGCGGGAAAGGGTGGCTTTGAGGCTGAAGGCAGCAACAAAGCCCGCAGCCCCCAGGTCTGTGGGGCTACGCAAGCGGTTCCCAAAGAGCTTTAGAACAAGGCATAGTTTTCCCTGCTGGCTCTTTGGGCATGGGACCCATCTCCAGCCGTATGGCCATTTTTGTGCCTGGCGCGGCGCCAAGTGGGATAGGGTGGTGTCGAGGCTGAAGGCAGCAGGAGAGCCTGCAGCCCCCAGGTCTGTGGGGCTACGCAAGCGGTTCCCAAAGAGCTTTAGAACAAGGCATAGTTTTCCCTGCTGGCTCTTTGGGCGGGGGACCCATCTCCAGCCGTATGGCCATTTTTGTGCCTGGCGCGGTGCGTAGTGGGAAAGGGTGGTTTTGAAGATGAAGGCAGCAGGAAAGCCTGCAGCCCCCAGGTCTGTGGGGCTACGCAAGCGGTTCCCAAAGAGCTTTAGAACAAGGCATAGTTTTCCTTGCTGGCTCTTTGGGCATGGGACACATCTCCAGCCATAGGCCATTTTTGTGCCTGATAGGGCGCCAAGTGGGAAAGGGTGGCTTTGAGGCTGAAGGCAGCAGGAAAGCCTGCAGCCCCCAGGTCTGTGGGGCTACGCAAGCGGTTCCCAAAGAGCTTTAGAACAAGGCATAGTTTTCCCTGCTGGCTCTTTGGGCGGGGGACCCATCTCCAGCCGTATGGCCATTTTTGTGCCTGGCGCGGCGCCAAGTGGGAAAGGGTGGTGTCGAGGCTGAAGGCAGCAGGAAAGCCTGCAGCCCCCAGGTCTGTGGGGCTACGCAAGCGGTTCCCAAAGAGCTTTAGAACAAGGCATAGTTTTCCCTGCTGGCTCTTTGGGCGGGGGACCCATCTCCAGCCGTATGGCCATTTTTGTGCCTGGCGCGGCGCCAAGCGGGAATGGGTGGCTTTGAGGCTGAAGGCAGCAGGAAAGCCCGCAGCCCCCAGGTCTGTGGGGCTACGCAAGCGGTTCCCAAAGAGCTTTAGAACAAGGCATATTTTTCCCTGCTGGCTCTTTGGGCGGGGGACCCATCTCCAGCCGTATGGCCATTTTTGTGCTTGGCACGGTGCATAGTGGGAAAGGGTGGCTTTGAGGCTGAAGGCAGCAGGAAAGCCTGCAGCCCCCAGGTCTGTGGGGCTACGCAAGCGGTTCCCAAAGAGCTTTAGAACAAGGCATAGTTTTCCCTGCTGGCTCTTTTGGCAGGGGACCCATCTCCAGCCGTATGGCCATTTTTGTGCCTGGCCCGGCGCCAAGTAGGAAAGGGTGGCTTTGAGGCTGAAGGCAGCAGGAAAGCCCGCAGCCCCCAGGTCTGTGGGGCCACGCAAGCGGTTCCCAAAGAGCTTTAGAACAAGGCATAGTTTTCCCTGATGGCTCTTTGGGCATGGGACCCATCTCCAGCCATGGGCCATTTTTGTGCCTGATGCGGCGCCAAGTGGTAAAGGGTGGTTTTGAGGCTGAAGGCAGCAGGAAAGCCCGCAGCCCCCAGGTCTGTGGGGCTACGCAAGCGGTTCCCAAAGAGCTTTAGAACAAGGCATAGTTTTCCCTGCTGGCTCTTTGGGCATGGGACCCATCTCTAGCCATAGGCCATTTTTGTGCCTGGAGCGACGCCAAGTGGGAAAGGGTGGTGTCGAGGCTGAAGGCAGGAGCCAAGCCTGCAGCCCTAAGGTCTGTGGGGCTACGCAAGCGGTTCCCAAAGAGCTTTAGAACAAGGCATAGTTTTCCCTGCTGGCTCTTTGGGCGGGGGACCCATCTCCAGCCATATGGCCATTTTTGTGCCTAGCGCGACGCCAAGTGGGAAAGGGTGGCTTTGAGGCTGAATGCAGCAGCAAAGCCTGCAGCCCCCAGGTCTGTGGGGCTACGCAAGCGGTTCCCAAAGAGCTTTAGAACAAGGCATAGTTTTCCTTGCTGGCTCTTTGGGCATGGGACCCATCTCCAGCCATAGGCCATTTTTGTGCCTGATGCGGCGCCAAGTGGGAAAGGGTGGCTTTGAGGCTGAAGGCAGCAGGAAAGCCCGCAGCCCCCACGTCTGTGGGGCTACGCAAGCGGTTCCCAAAGAGCTTTAGAACAAGGCATAGTTTTCCCTGCTGGCTCTTTGGGCGGGGGACCCATCTCCAGCCGTATGGCCATTTTTGTGCCTGGCGCGGCGCCAAGTGGGAAAGGGTGGCTTTGAGGCTGAAGGCAGCAGGAAAGCCCGCAGCCCCCAGGTCTGTGCGGCTACGCAAGCGGTTCCCAAAGAGCTTTAGAACAAGGCATAGTTTTCCCTGCTGGCTCTTTGGGCATGGGACCCACCTCCAGCCATAGGCCATTTTTGAGCCTGGCGCGGCGCCAAGTGGGAAAGGGTGGCTTTGAGGCTGAAGGCAGCAGCAAAGCCTGCAGCCCCCAGGTCTGTGGGGCTACGCAAGCGGTTCCCAAAGGGATTTAGAACAAGGCATAGTTTTCCCTGCTGGCTCTTTGGGCGGGGGACCCATCTCCAGCCGTATGGCCATTTTTGTGCCTGGCGTGGCGCCAAGTGGGAAAGGGTGGTTTTGAGGCTGAAGGCAGCAGGAAAGCCCGCAGCCCCCAGGTCTGTGGGGCCAAGCAAGCGGTTCCCAAAGAGCTTTAGAACAAGGCATAGTTTTCCCTGCTGGCTCTTTGGGCGGGGGACCCATCTCCAGCCGTATGGCCATTTTTGTGCCTGGCGCGGCGCCAAGTGGGAAAGGGTGGCTTTGAGGCTGAAGGCAGCAGCAAAGCCTGCAGCCCCCAGGTCTGTGGGGCTACGCAAGCGGTTCCCAAAGAGCTTTAGAACAAGGCATAGTTTTCCCTGATGGCTCTTTGGGCGGGGGACCCATCCCCAGCCGTATGGCCATTTTTGTGCCTGGCGCGGCGCCAAGTGGGAAAGGGTGGTTTTGAGGCTGAAGGCAGCAGCAAAGCCTGCAGCCCCCAGGTCTGTGGGGCTACGCAAGCGGTTCCCAAAGAGCTTTAGAACAAGGCATAGTTTTCCCTGCTGGCTCTTTGGGCGGGGGACCCATCTCCAGACATATGGCCATTTTTGAGCCTGGCGCGGCGCCAAGTGGGAAAGGGTGGTGTCGAGTCTGAAGGCAGCAGGAAAGCCTGCAGCCCCCAGGTCTGTGGGGCTACGCAAGCGGTTCCCAAAGAGCTTTAGAACAAGGCATAGTTTTCCCTGATGGCTCTTTGGGCATGGGACCCATCTCCAGCCACAGGCCATTTTTGTACCTGGCACGGTGCCGAGTGGGAAAGGGTGGTGTCGAGGCTGAAGGCAGCAGCAAAGCCTGCAGCCCCCAGGTCTGTGGGGCTACGCAAGCGGTTCCCAAAGAGCTTTAGAACAAGGCATAGTTTTCCCTGCTGGCTCTTTGGGCGGGGGACCCATCTCCAGCCGTATGGCCATTTTTGTGCCTGGCCCGGCGCCAAGCGGGAAAGGGTGGCTTTGAGGCTGAAGGCAGCAGCAAAGCCTGCAGCCCCCAGGTCTGTGGGGCTACGCAAGCGGTTCCCAAAGAGCTTTAGAACAAGGCATAGTTTTCCCTGCTGGCTCTTTGGGCGGGGGACCCATCTCCAGCCTTATGGCCATTTTTGTGCCTGGCGCGGCGCCAAGTGGGAAAGTGTGGTGTCGAGGCTGAAGGCAGCAGGAGAGCCTGCAGCCCCCAGGTCTGTGGGGCTATGCAAGCGGTTCCCAAAGAGCTTTAGAACAAGGCATAGTTTTCCCTGCTGGCTCTTTGGGCGGGGGACCCATCTCCAGCCGTATGGCCATTTTTATGCCTGGCGCGGTGCGTAGTGGGAAAGGGTCGTTTTGAGGCTGAAGGCAGCAGGAAAGCCTGCAGCCCCCAGGTTTGTGGGGCTACGCAAGCGGTTCCCAAAGAGCTTTAGAACAAGGCATAGTTTTCCCTGATGGCTCTTTGGGCATGGGACCCATCTCCAGCCATAGGCCATTTTTGTGCCTGATAGGGCGCCAAGTGGGAAAGGGTGGCTTTGAGGCTGAAGGCAGCAGCAAAGCCTGCAGCCCCCAGGTCTGTGGGGCTACGCAAGCGGTTCCCAAAGAGCTTTAGAACAAGGCCTAGTTTTCCCTGCTGGCTCTTTGGGCGGGGGACCCATCTCCAGCCGTATGGCCATTTTTGAGCCTGGCGCGGCGCCAAGTGGGAAAGGGTGTTGTCGAGTCTGAAGGCAGCAGGAAAGCCTGCAGCCCCCAGGTCTGTGGGGCTACGCAAGCGGTTCCCAAAGAGCTTTAGAACAAGGCATAGTTTTCCCTGCTGGCTCTTTGGGCGGGGGACCCATCTCCAGCCGTATGGCCATTTTTGTGCCTAGCGCGACGCCAAGTGGGAAAGGGTGGCTTTGAGGCTGAATGCAGCAGCAAAGCCCACAGCCCCCAGGTCTGTGGGGCTACGCAAGCGGTTCCCAAAGAGCTTTAGAACAAGGCATAGTTTTCCTTGCTGGCTCTTTGGGCATGGGACCCATCTCCAGCCATAGGCCATTTTTGTGCCTGATGCGGCGCCAAGTGGGAAAGGGTGGCTTTGAGGCTGAAGGCAGCAGGAAAGCCTGCAGCCCCCAGGTCTGTGGGGCTACGCAAGCGGTTCCCAAAGAGCTTTAGAACAAGGCCTAGTTTTCCCTGCTGGCTCTTTGGGCGGGGGACCCATCTCCAGCCGTATGGCCATTTTTGTGCCTAGCGTGGCGCCAAGTGGGAAAGGGTGGTTTTGAGGCTGAAGGCAGCAGGAAAGCCCGCAGCCCCCACGTCTGTGGGGCTACGCAAGCGGTTCCCAAAGAGCTTTAGAACAAGGCATAGTTTTCCCTGCTGGCTCTTTGGGCGGGGGACCCATCTCCAGCCGTATGGCCATTTTTGTGCCTGGCGCGGCGCCAAGTGGGAAAGGGTGGTGTCGAGGCTGAAGGCAGCAGGAAAGCCTGCAGCCCCCAGGTCTGTGGGGCTACGCAAGCGGTTCCCAAAGAGCTTTAGAACAAGGCATAGTTTTCCCTGATGGCTCTTTGGGCATGGGACCCATCTCCAGCCACAGGCCATTTTTGTACCTGGCGCGGTGCCAAGTGGGAAAGGGTGGTGTCGAGGCTGAAGGCAGCAGCAAAGCCTGCAGCCCCCAGGTCTGTGGGGCTACGCAAGCGGTTCCCAAAGAGCTTTAGAACAAGGCATAGTTTTCACTGCTGGCTCTTTGGGCGGGGGACCCATCTCCAGCCGTATGGCCATTTTTGTGCGTGGCCCGGCGCCAAGCGGGAAAGGGTGGCTTTGAGGCTGAAGGCAGCAGCAAAGCCCGCAGCCCCCAGGTCTGTGGGGCTACGCAAGCGGTTCCCAAAGAGCTTTAGAACAAGGCATAGTTTTCCCTGCTGGCTCTTTGGGCATGGGACCCATCTCCAGCCGTATGGCCATTTTTGTGCCTGGCGCGGCGCCAAGTGGGATAGGGTGGTGTCGAGGCTGAAGGCAGCAGGAGAGCCTGCAGCCCCCAGGTCTGTGGGGCTACGCAAGCGGTTCCCAAAGAGCTTTAGAACAAGGCATAGTTTTCCCTGCTGGCTCTTTGGGCGGGGGACCCATCTCCAGCCGTATGGCCATTTTTGTGCCTGGCGCGGCGCCAAGTGGGAAAGGGTGCTGTCGAGGCTGAAGGCAGCAGCAAAGCCTGCAGCCCCCAGGTCTGTGGGGCTACGCAAGCGGTTCCCAAAGAGCTTTAGAACAAGGCATAGTTTTCCCTGCTGGCTCTTTGGGCGGGGGACCCATCTCCAGCCGTATGGCCATTTTTGTGCCTGGCGCGGCGCCAAGCGGGAATGGGTGGCTTTGAGGCTGAAGGCAGCAGCAAAGCCCGCAGCCCCCAGGTCTGTGGGGCTACGCAAGCGGTTCCCAAAGAGCTTTAGAACAAGGCATATTTTTCCCTGCTGGCTCTTTGGGCGGGGGACCCATCTCCAGCCGTATGGCCATTTTTGTGCTTGGCACGGTGCATAGTGGGAAAGGGTGGCTTTGAGGCTGAAGGCAGCAGGAAAGCCCGCAGCCCCCAGGTCTGTGGGGCTACGCAAGCGGTTCCCAAAGAGCTTTAGAACAAGGCATAGTTTTCCCTGCTGGCTCTTTTGGCAGGGGACCCATCTGCAGCCGTATGGCCATTTTTGTGCCTGGCCCGGCGCCAAGTGGGAAAGGGTGGCTTTGAGGCTGAAGGCAGCAGGAAAGCCCGCAGCCCCCAGGTCTGTGGGGCCACGCAAGCGGTTCCCAAAGAGCTTTAGAACAAGGCATAGTTTTCCCTGATGGCTCTTTGGGCATGGGACCCATCTCCAGCCATGGGCCATTTTTGTGCCTGATGCGGCGCCAAGTGGTAAAGGGTGGTTTTGAGGCTGAAGGCAGCAGGAAAGCCTGCAGCCCCCAGGTCTGTGGGGCTACGCAAGCGGTTGCCAAAGAGCTTTAGAACAAGGCATAGTTTTCCCTGCTGGCTCTTTGGGCATGGGACCCATCTCCAGCCATAGGCCATTTTTGTGCCAGGAGCGACGCCAAGTGGGAAAGGGTGGTGTCGAGGCTGAAGGCAGGAGCCAAGCCTGCAGCCCTAAGGTCTGTGGGGCTACGCAAGCGGTTCCCAAAGAGCTTTAGAACAAGGCATAGTTTTCCCTGCTGGCTCTTTGGGCGGGGGACCCATCTCCAGCCATATGGCCATTTTTGTGCCTAGCGCGACGCCAAGTGGGAAAGGGTGGCTTTGAGGCTGAATGCAGCAGCAAAGCCTGCAGACCCCAGGTCTGTGGGGCTACGCAAGCGGTTCCCAAAGAGCTTTAGAACAAGGCATAGTTTTCCTTGCTGGCTCTTTGGGCATGGGACCCATCTCCAGCCATAGGCCATTTTTGTGCCTGATGCGGCGCCAAGTGGGAAAGGGTGGCTTTGAGGCTGAAGGCAGCAGGAAAGCCCGCAGCCCCCACGTCTGAGGGGCTACGCAAGCGGTTCCCAAAGAGCTTTAGAACAAGGCATAGTTTTCCCTGCTGGCTCTTTGGGCGGGGGACCCATCTCCAGCCGTATGGCCATTTTTGTGCCTGGCGCGGCGCCAAGTGGGAAAGGGTGGCTTTGAGGCTGAAGGCAGCAGGAAAGCCCGCAGCCCCCAGGTCTGTGCGGCTACGCAAGCAGTTCCCAAAGAGCTTTAGAACAAGGCATAGTTTTCCCTGCTGGCTCTTTGGGCATGGGACCCACCTCCAGCCATAGGCCATTTTTGAGCCTGGCGCGGCGCCAAGTGGGAAAGGGTGGCTTTGAGGCTGAAGGCAGCAGGAAAGCCTGCAGCCCCCAGGTCTGTGCGGCTACGCAAGCGGTTCCCAAGGAGCTTTAGAACAAGGCATAGTTTTCCCTGCTGGCTCTTTGGGCGGGGGACCCATCTCCAGCCGTATGGCCATTTTTGTGCCTGGCGCGGCGCCAAGTGGGAAAGGGTGGTGTCGAGGCTGAAGGCAGCAGGAAAGCCCGCAGCCCCCAGGTCTGTGGGGCCAAGCAAGCGGTTCCCAAAGAGCTTTAGAACAAGGCATAGTTTTCCCTGCTGCCTCTTTGGGCGGGGGACCCATCTCCAGCCGTATGGCCATTTTTGTGCCTGATAGGGCGCCAAGTGGGAAAGGGTGGCTTTGAGGCTGAAGGCAGCAGCAAAGCCTGCAGCCCCCAGGTCTGTGGGGCTACGCAAGCGGTTCCCAAAGAGCTTTAGAACAAGGCATAGTTTTCCCTGCTGGCTCTTTGGGCGGGGGACCCATCTCCAGCCGTATGGCCATTTTTGTGCCTGGCGCGGCGCCAAGTGGGAAAGGGTGGTTTTGAGGCTGAAGGCAGCAGCAAAGCCTGCAGCCCCCAGGTCTGTGGGGCTACGCAAGCGGTTCCCAAAGAGCTTTAGAACAAGGCATAGTTTTCCCTGCTGGCTCTTTGGGCGGGGGACCCATCTCCAGCCGTATGGCCATTTTTGTGCCTGGCCCGGCGCCAAGCGGGAAAGGGTGGCTTTGAGGCTGAAGGCAGCAGGAAAGCCCGCAGCCCCCAGGTCTGTGGGGCTACGCAAGCGGTTCCCAAAGAGCTTTAGAACAAGGCATAGTTTTCCCTGCTGGCTCTTTGGGCATGGGACCCATCTCCAGCCGTATGGCCATTTTTGTGCCTGGCCCGGCGCCAAGTGGGAAAGGGTGGCTTTGAGGCTGAAGGCAGCAGGAAAGCCCGCAGCCCCCAGGTCTGTGGGGCCACGCAAGCGGTTACCAAAGAGCTTTAGAACAAGGCATAGTTTTCCCTGATGGCTCTTTGGGCATGGGACCCATCTCCAGCCATGGGCCATTTTTGTGCCTGATGCGGCGCCAAGTGGGAAAGGGTGGTTTTGAGGCTGAAGGCAGCAGGAAAGCCTGCAGCCCCCAGGTCTGTGGGGCTACGCAAGCGGTTGCCAAAGAGCTTTAGAACAAGGCATAGTTTTCCCTGCTGGCTCTTTGGGCATGGGACCCATCTCCAGCCATAGGCCATTTTTGTGCCTGGAGCGACGCCAAGTGGGAAAGGGTGGTGTCGAGGCTGAAGGCAGGAGCCAAGCCTGCAGCCCTAAGGTCTGTGGGGCTACGCAAGCGGTTCCCAAAGAGCTTTAGAACAAGGCATAGTTTTCCCTGCTGGCTCTTTGGGCGGGGGACCCATCTCCAGCCGTATGGCCATTTTTGTGCCTGGCGCGGCGCCAAGTGGGAAAGGGTGGCTTTGAGGCTGAAGGCAGCAGGAAAGCCTGCAGCCCCCAGGTCTGTGGGGCTACGCAAGCGGTTCCCAAAGAGCTTTAGAACAAGGCATAGTTTTCCCTGATGGCTCTTTGGGCATGGGACCCATCTCCAGCCACAGGCCATTTTTGTACCTGGCGCGGTGCCAAGTGGGAAAGGGTGGTGTCGAGGCTGAAGGCAGCAGCAAAGCCTGCAGCCCCCAGGTCTGTGGGGCTACGCAAGCGGTTCCCAAAGAGCTTTAGAACAAGGCATAGTTTTCACTGCTGGCTCTTTGGGCGGGGGACCCATCTCCAGCCGTATGGCCATTTTTGTGCGTGGCCCGGCGCCAAGCGGGAAAGGGTGGCTTTGAGGCTGAAGGCAGCAGCAAAGCCCGCAGCCCCCAGGTCTGTGGGGCTACGCAAGCGGTTCCCAAAGAGCTTTAGAACAAGGCATAGTTTTCCCTGCTGGCTCTTTGGGCATGGGACCCATCTCCAGCCGTATGGCCATTTTTGTGCGTGGCGCGGCGCCAAGCGGGATAGGGTGGTGTCGAGGCTGAAGGCAGCAGGAGAGCCTGCAGCCCCCAGGTCTGTGGGGCTACGCAAGCGGTTCCCAAAGAGCTTTAGAACAAGGCATAGTTTTCCCTGCTGGCTCTTTGGGCGGGGGACCCATCTCCAGCCGTATGGCCATTTTTGTGCCTGGGGCGGTGCGTAGTGGGAAAGGGTGGTTTTGAGGCTGAAGGCAGCAGCAAAGCCTGCAGCCCCCAGGTCTGTGGGGCCAAGCAAGCGGTTCCCAAAGAGCTTTAGAACAAGGCATAGTTTTCCTTGCTGGCTCTTTGGGCATGGGACACATCTCCAGCCATAGGCCATTTTTGTGCCTGATAGGGCGCCAAGTGGGAAAGGGTGGCTTTGAGGCTGAAGGCAGCAGGAAAGCCTGCAGCCCCCAGGTCTGTGGGGCTACGCAAGCGGTTCCCAAAGAGCTTTAGAACAAGGCATAGTTTTCCCTGCTGGCTCTTTGGGCGGGGGACCCATCTCCAGCCGTATGGCCATTTTTGTGCCTGGCGCGGCGCCAAGTGGGAAAGGGTGCTGTCGAGGCTGAAGGCAGCAGGAAAGCCTGCAGCCCCCAGGTCTGTGGGGCTACGCAAGCGGTTCCCAAAGAGCTTTAGAACAAGGCATAGTTTTCCCTGCTGGCTCTTTGGGCGGGGGACCCATCTCCAGGCGTATGGCCATTTTTGTGCCTGGCGCGGCGCCAAGCGGGAATGGGTGGCTTTGAGGCTGAAGGCAGCAGGAAAGCCCGCAGCCCCCAGGTCTGTGGGGCTACGCAAGCGGTTCCCAAAGAGCTTTAGAACAAGGCATAGTTTTCCTTGCTGGCTCTTTGGGCATGGGACCCATCTCCAGCCATAGGCCATTTTTGTGCCTGATGCGGCGCCAAGTGGGAAAGGGTGGCTTTGAGGCTGAAGGCAGCAGGAAAGCCTGCAGCCCCCAGGTCTGTGGGGCTACGCAAGCGGTTCCCAAAGAGCTTTAGAACAAGGCCTAGTTTTCCCTGCTGGCTCTTTGGGCGGGGGACCCATCTCCAGCCGTATGGCCATTTTTGTGCCTAGCGTGGCGCCAAGTGGGAAAGGGTGGTTTTGAGGCTGAAGGCAGCAGGAAAGCCCGCAGCCCCCACGTCTGTGGGGCTACGCAAGCGGTTCCCAAAGAGCTTTAGAACAAGGCATAGTTTTCCCTGCTGGCTCTTTGGGCGGGGGACCCATCTCCAGCCGTATGGCCATTTTTGTGCCTGGCGCGGCGCCAAGTGGGAAAGGGTGGTGTCGAGGCTGAAGGCAGCAGGAAAGCCTGCAGCCCCCAGGTCTGTGGGGCTACGCAAGCGGTTCCCAAAGAGCTTTAGAACAAGGCATAGTTTTCCCTGATGGCTCTTTGGGCATGGGACCCATCTCCAGCCACAGGCCATTTTTGTACCTGGCGCGGTGCCAAGTGGGAAAGGGTGGTGTCGAGGCTGAAGGCAGCAGCAAAGCCTGCAGCCCCCAGGTCTGTGGGGCTACGCAAGCGGTTCCCAAAGAGCTTTAGAACAAGGCATAGTTTTCACTGCTGGCTCTTTGGGCGGGGGACCCATCTCCAGCCGTATGGCCATTTTTGTGCGTGGCCCGGCGCCAAGCGGGAAAGGGTGGCTTTGAGGCTGAAGGCAGCAGCAAAGCCCGCAGCCCCCAGGTCTGTGGGGCTACGCAAGCGGTTCCCAAAGAGCTTTAGAACAAGGCATAGTTTTCCCTGCTGGCTCTTTGGGCATGGGACCCATCTCCAGCCGTATGGCCATTTTTGTGCCTGGCGCGGCGCCAAGTGGGATAGGGTGGTGTCGAGGCTGAAGGCAGCAGGAGAGCCTGCAGCCCCCAGGTCTGTGGGGCTACGCAAGCGGTTCCCAAAGAGCTTTAGAACAAGGCATAGTTTTCCCTGCTGGCTCTTTGGGCGGGGGACCCATCTCCAGCCGTATGGCCATTTTTGTGCCTGGGGCGGTGCGTAGTGGGAAAGGGTGGTTTTGAGGCTGAAGGCAGCAGCAAAGCCTGCAGCCCCCAGGTCTGTGGGGCTACGCAAGCGGTTCCCAAAGAGCTTTAGAACAAGGCATAGTTTTCCTTGCTGGCTCTTTGGGCATGGGACACATCTCCAGCCATAGGCCATTTTTGTGCCTGATAGGGCGCCAAGTGGGAAAGGGTGGCTTTGAGGCTGAAGGCAGCAGGAAAGCCTGCAGCCCCCAGGTCTGTGGGGCTACGCAAGCGGTTCCCAAAGAGCTTTAGAACAAGGCATAGTTTTCCCTGCTGGCTCTTTGGGCGGGGGACCCATCTCCAGCCGTATGGCCATTTTTGAGCCTGGCGCGGCGCCAAGTGGGAAAGGGTGTTGTCGAGTCTGAAGGCAGCAGGAAAGCCTGCAGCCCCCAGGTCTGTGGGGCTACGCAAGCGGTTCCCAAAGAGCTTTAGAACAAGGCATAGTTTTCCCTGCTGGCTCTTTGGGCGGGGGACCCATCTCCAGCCGTATGGCCATTTTTGTGCCTAGCGCGACGCCAAGTGGGAAAGGGTGGCTTTGAGGCTGAATGCAGCAGCAAAGCCCACAGCCCCCAGGTCTGTGGGGCTACGCAAGCGGTTCCCAAAGAGCTTTAGAACAAGGCATAGTTTTCCTTGCTGGCTCTTTGGGCATGGGACCCATCTCCAGCCATAGGCCATTTTTGTGCCTGATGCGGCGCCAAGTGGGAAAGGGTGGCTTTGAGGCTGAAGGCAGCAGGAAAGCCTGCAGCCCCCAGGTCTGTGGGGCCACGCAAGCGGTTCCCAAAGAGCTTTAGAACAAGGCATAGTTTTCCCTGATGGCTCTTTGGGCATGGGACCCATCTCCAGCCATGGGCCATTTTTGTGCCTGATGCGGCGCCAAGTGGTAAAGGGTGGTTTTGAGGCTGAAGGCAGCAGGAAAGCCTGCAGCCCCCAGGTCTGTGGGGCTACGCAAGCGGTTCCCAAAGAGCTTTAGAACAAGGCATAGTTTTCCCTGCTGGCTCTTTGGGCATGGGACCCATCTCCAGCCATAGGCCATTTTTGTGCCTGGAGCGACGCCAAGTGGGAAAGGGTGGTGTCGAGGCTGAAGGCAGGAGCCAAGCCTGCAGCCCTAAGGTCTGTGGGGCTACGCAAGCGGTTCCCAAAGAGCTTTAGAACAAGGCATAGTTTTCCCTGCTGGCTCTTTGGGCGGGGGACCCATCTCCAGCCATATGGCCATTTTTGTACCTAGCGCGACGCCAAGTGGGAAAGGGTGGCTTTGAGGCTGAATGCAGCAGCAAAGCCTGCAGCCCCCAGGTCTGTGGGGCTACGCAAGCGGTTCCCAAAGAGCTTTAGAACAAGGCATAGTTTTCCTTGCTGGCTCTTTGGGCGGGGGACCCATCTCCAGCCGTATGGCCATTTTTGTGCCTGGCGCGGCGCCAAGTGGGAAAGGGTGGCTTTGAGGCTGAAGGCAGCAGGAAAGCCCGCAGCCCCCAGGTCTGTGCGGCTACGCAAGCGGTTCCCAAAGAGCTTTAGAACAAGGCATAGTTTTCCCTGATGGCTCTTTGGGCATGGGACCCACCTCCAGCCATAGGCCATTTTTGAGCCTGGCGCGGCGCCAAGTGGGAAAGGGTGGCTTTGAGGCTGAAGGCAGCAGCAAAGCCTGCAGCCCCCAGGTCTGTGGGGCTACGCAAGCGGTTCCCAAAGGGATTTAGAACAAGGCATAGTTTTCCCTGCTGGCTCTTTGGGCGGGGGACCCATCTCCAGCCGTATGGCCATTTTTGTGCCTGGCGCGGCGCCAAGTGGGAAAGGGTGGTGTCGAGGCTGAAGGCAGCAGGAAAGCCCGCAGCCCCCAGGTCTGTGGGGCCAAGCAAGCGGTTCCCAAAGAGCTTTAGAACAAGGCCTAGTTTTCCCTGCTGGCTCTTTGGGCGGGGGACCCATCTCCAGCCGTATGGCCATTTTAGTGCCTGATAGGGCGCCAAGTGGGAAAGGGTGGCTTTGAGGCTGAAGGCAGCAGCAAAGCCTGCAGCCCCCAGGTCTGTGGGGCTACGCAAGCGGTTCCCAAAGAGCTTTAGAACAAGGCATAGTTTTCCCTGCTGGCTCTTTGGGCGGGGGACCCATCTCCAGCCGTATGGCCATTTTTGTGCCTGGCGCGGCGCCAAGTGGGAAAGGGTGGTTTTGAGGCTGAAGGCAGCAGCAAAGCCTGCAGCCCCCAGGTCTGTGGGGCTACGCAAGCGGTTCCCAAAGAGCTTTAGAACAAGGCATAGTTTTCCCTGCTGGCTCTTTGGGCGGGGGACCCATCTCCAGCCGTATGGCCATTTTTGTGCCTGGCCCGGCGCCAAGCGGGAAAGGGTGGCTTTGAGGCTGAAGGCAGCAGGAAAGCCCGCAGCCCCCAGGTCTGTGGGGCTACGCAAGCGGTTCCCAAAGAGCTTTAGAACAAGGCATAGTTTTCCCTGCTGGCTCTTTGGGCATGGGACCCATCTCCAGCCGTATGGCCATTTTTGTGCCTGGCCCGGCGCCAAGTGGGAAAGGGTGGCTTTGAGGCTGAAGGCAGCAGGAAAGCCTGCAGCCCCCAGGTCTGTGGGGCCAAGCAAGCGGTTCCCAAAGAGCTTTAGAACAAGGCATAGTTTTCCCTGATGGCTCTTTGGGCATGGGACCCATCTCCAGCCATGGGCCATTTTTGTGCCTGATGCGGCGCCAAGTGGGAAAGGGTGGCTTTGAGGCTGAAGGCAGCAGGAAAGCCTGCAGCCCCCAGGTCTGTGGGGCTACGCAAGCGGTTCCCAAAGAGCTTTAGAACAAGGCATAGTTTTCCTTGCTGGGTCTTTGGGCATGGGACCCATCTCCAGCCGAATGGCCATTTTTGTGCCTGATGCGGCGCCAAGGGGGAAAGGGTGGCTTTGAGGCTGAAGGCAGCAGCAAAGCCCGCAGGCCCAGGTCTGTGGGGCTACGCAAGCGGTTCCCAAAGAGCTTTAGAACAAGGCATAGTTTTCCCTGCTGGCTCTTTGGGCGGGGGACCCATCTCCAGCCGTATGGCCATTTTTGAGCCTGGCGCGGCGCCAAGTGGGAAAGGGTGGTGTCGAGGCTGAAGGCAGCAGGAAAGCCCGCAGCCCCCAGGTCTGTGGGGCTACGCAAGCGGTTCCCAAAGAGCTTTAGAACAAGGCATAATTTTCCCTGCTGGCTCTTTGGGTGGGGGAGCCATCTCCAGCCATAGGCCATTTTTGTGCCTGGCGCGGCGCCAAGTGGGAAAGGGTGCTGTCGAGGCTGAAGGCAGCAGCAAAGCCTGCAGCCCCCAGGTCTGTGGGGCTACGCAAGCGGTTCCCAAAGAGCTTTAGAACAAGGCATAATTTTCCTTGCTGGCTCTTTGGGCATGGGACCCATCTCCAGCCATAGGCCATTTTTGTGCCTGATGCGTGGCCAAGTGGGAAAGGGTGGCTTTGAGGCTGAAGGCAGCAGGAAAGCCTGCAGCCCCCAGGTCTGTGGGGCTACGCAAGCGGTTCCCAAGGAGCTTTAGAACAAGGCATAGTTTTCCCTGCTGGCTCTTTGGGCATGGGACCCATCTCCAGCCGTATGGCCATTTTTGTGCGTGGCGCGGCGCCAAGTGGGAAAGGGTGGCTTTGAGGCTGAAGGCAGCAGCAAAGCCTGCAGCCCCCAGGTCTGTGGGGCCAAACAAGCGGTTCCCAAAGAGCTTTAGAACAAGGCATAGTTTTCCCTGCTGGCTCTTTGGGCGGGGGACCCATCTCCAGCCATAGACCATTTTTGTGCCTAGCGCGGCGCCAAGTGGGAAAGGGTGTTTTTGAGGCTGAAGGCAGCAGGAAAGCCCGCAGCCCCCAGGTCTGTGGGGCTACGCAAGCGGTTCCCAAAGAGCTTTAGAACAAGGCATAGTTTTCCCTGCTGGCTCTTTGGGCGGGGGACCCATCTCCAGCCGTATGGCCATTTTTGTGCATGGCGTGGCGCCAAGTGGGAAAGGGTGGCTTTGAGGCTGAAGGCAGCAGGAAAGCCTGCAGCCCCCAGGTCTGTGGGGCCAAGCAAGCGGTTCCCAAAGAGCTTTAGAACAAGGCATAGTTTTCCCTGCTGGCTCTTTGGGCATGGGACCCATCTCCAGCCATAGGCCATTTTTGTGCCTGATAGGGCGCCAAGTGGGAAAGGGTGGCTTTGAGGCTGAAGGCAGCAGGAAAGCCCGCAGCCCCCAGGTCTGTGGGGCTACGCAAGCGGTTCCCAAAGAGCTTTAGAACAAGGCATAGTTTTCCCTGCTGGCTCTTTGGGCGGGGGACCCATCTCCAGCCATAGACCATTTTTGTGCCTAGCGCGGCGCCACGTGGGAAAGGGTTGCTTTGAGGCTGAAGGCAGGAGCAAAGCCTGCAGCCCTAAGGTCTGTGGGGCTACGCAAGCGGTTCCCAAAGAGCTTTAGAACAAGGCATAGTTTTCCCTGATGGCTCTTTGGGCGGGGGACCCATCTCCAGCCGTATGGCCATTTTTGAGCCTTTCGCGGCGCCAAGTGGGAAAGGGTGGTGTCAAGGCTGAAGGCAGCAGGAAAGCCCGCAGCCCCCAGGTCTGTGGGGCTACGCAAGCGGTTCCCAAAGAGCTTTAGAACAAGGCATAATTTTCCCTGCTGGCTCTTTGGGCGGGGGACCCATCTCCAGCCGTATGGCCATTTTTGTGCCTGGCGCGGCGCCAAGTGGGAAAGGGTGCTGTCGAGGCTGAAGGCAGCAGCAAAGCCTGCAGCCCCCAGGTCTGTGCGGCTACGCAAGCGGTTCCCAAAGAGCTTTAGAACAAGGCATAGTTTTCCCTGCTGGCTCTTTGGACGGGGGACCCATCTCCAGCCGTATGGCCATTTTTGTGCCTAGCGCGACGCCAAGTGGGAAAGGGTGGCTTTGAGGCTGAATGCAGCAGCAAAGCCTGCAGCCCCCAGGTCTGTGGGGCTACGCAAGCGGTTCCCAAAGAGCTTTAGAACAAGGCATAGTTTTCCCTGCTGGCTCTTTGGGCATGGGACCCATCTCCAGCCATAGGCCATTTTTGTGCCTGGCGCGGCGCCAAGTGTGAAAGGGTGGCTTTGAGGCTGAAGGCAGCAGGAAAGCCTGCAGCCCCCAGGTCTGTGGGGCTACGCAAGCGGTTCCCAAAGAGCTTTAGAACAAGGCCTAGTTTTCCCTGCTGGCTCTTTGGGCGGGGGACCCATCTCCAGCCGTATGGCCATTTTTGTGCCTAGCGTGGCGCCAAGTGGGAAAGGGTGGTTTTGAGGCTGAAGGCAGCAGGAAAGCCCGCAGCCCCCAGGTCTGTGGGGCCAAGCAAGCGGTTCCCAAAGAGCTTTAGAACAAGGCATAATTTTCCCTGCTGGCTCCTTGGGCGGGGGACCCATCTCCAGACATATGGCCATTTTTGAGCCTGGCGCGGCGCCAAGTGGGAAAGGGTGGTGTCGAGGCTGAAGGCAGCAGGAAAGCCTGCAGCCCCCAGGTCTGTGGGGCTACGCAAGCGGTTCCCAAAGAGCTTTAGAACAAGGCCTAGTTTTCCCTGATGGCTCTTTGGGCATGGGACCCATCTCCAGCCACAGGCCATTTTTGTACCTAGCACGGTGCCAAGTGGGAAAGGGTGGTGTCGAGGCTGAAGGCAGCAGCAAAGCCCGCAGCCCCCAGGTCTGTGGGGCTACGCAAGCGGTTCCCAAAGAGCTTTAGAACAAGGCATAGTTTTCCCTGCTGGCTCTTTGGGCGGGGGACCCATCTCCAGCCGTATGGCCATTTTTGTGCCTGGCCCGGCGCCAAGCGGGAAAGGGTGGCTTTGAGGCTGAAGGCAGCAGCAAAGCCTGCAGCCCCCAGGTCTGTGGGGCTACGCAAGCGGTTCCCAAAGAGCTTTAGAACAAGGCATAATTTTCCTTGCTGGCTCTTTGGGCATGGGACCCATCTCCAGCCATAGGCCATTTTTGTGCCTGATGCGTGGCCAAGTGGGAAAGGGTGGTTTTGAGGCTGAAGGCAGCAGGAAAGCCTGCAGCCCCCAGGTCTGTGGGGCTACGCAAGCGGTTCCCAAGGAGCTTTAGAACAAGGCATAGTTTTCCCTGCTGGCTCTTTGGGCGGGGGACCCATCTCCAGCCGTATGGCCATTTTTGTGCATGGCGTGGCGCCAAGTGGGAAAGGGTGGCTTTGAGGCTGAAGGCAGCAGCAAAGCCTGCAGCCCCCAGGTCTGTGGGGCCAAACAAGCGGTTCCCAAAGAGCTTTAGAACAAGGCATAGTTTTCCCTGCTGGCTCTTTGGGCATGGGACCCATCTCCAGCCATAGACCATTTTTGTGCCTAGCGCGGCGCCAAGTGGGAAAGGGTGTTTTTGAGGCTGAAGGCAGCAGGAAAGCCCGCAGCCCCCAGGTCTGTGGGGCTACGCAAGCGGTTCCCAAAGAGCTTTAGAACAAGGCATAGTTTTCCCTGCTGGCTCTTTGGGCGGGGGACCCATCTCCAGCCGTATGGCCATTTTTGTGCATGGCGTGGCGCCAAGTGGGAAAGGGTGGCTTTGAGGCTGAAGGCAGCAGGAAAGCCTGCAGCCCCCAGGTCTGTGGGGCCAAGCAAGCGGTTCCCAAAGA
This sequence comes from Rissa tridactyla, assembly GCF_028500815.1. Classification (NCBI taxonomy): domain Eukaryota; kingdom Metazoa; phylum Chordata; class Aves; order Charadriiformes; family Laridae; genus Rissa; species Rissa tridactyla. Next base: position 92,660 of record NW_026529382.1, read on the forward strand.
GCTTTAGAACAAGGCATAGTTTTCCCTGCTGGCTCTTTGGGCATGGGACCCATCTCCAGCCATAGGCCATTTTTGTGCCTGATAGGGCGCCAAGTGGGAAAGGGTGGCTTTGAGGCTGAAGGCAGCAGGAAAGCCCGCAGCCCCCAGGTCTGTGGGGCTACGCAAGCGGTTCCCAAAGAGCTTTAGAACAAGGCATAGTTTTCCCTGCTGGCTCTTTGGGCGGGGGACCCATCTCCAGCCATAGACCATTTTTGTGCCTAGCGCGGCGCCACGTGGGAAAGGGTTGCTTTGAGGCTGAAGGCAGGAGCAAAGCCTGCAGCCCTAAGGTCTGTGGGGCTACGCAAGCGGTTCCCAAAGAGCTTTAGAACAAGGCATAGTTTTCCCTGATGGCTCTTTGGGCGGGGGACCCATCTCCAGCCGTATGGCCATTTTTGAGCCTTTCGCGGCGCCAAGTGGGAAAGGGTGGTGTCAAGGCTGAAGGCAGCAGGAAAGCCCGCAGCCCCCAGGTCTGTGGGGCTACGCAAGCGGTTCCCAAAGAGCTTTAGAACAAGGCATAATTTTCCCTGCTGGCTCTTTGGGCGGGGGACCCATCTCCAGCCGTATGGCCATTTTTGTGCCTGGCGCGGCGCCAAGTGGGAAAGGGTGCTGTCGAGGCTGAAGGCAGCAGCAAAGCCTGCAGCCCCCAGGTCTGTGCGGCTACGCAAGCGGTTCCCAAAGAGCTTTAGAACAAGGCCTAGTTTTCCCTGCTGGCTCTTTGGGCGGGGGACCCATCTCCAGCCGTATGGCCATTTTTGTGCCTAGCGTGGCGCCAAGTGGGAAAGGGTGGTTTTGAGGCTGAAGGCAGCAGGAAAGCCCGCAGCCCCCAGGTCTGTGGGGCTACGCAAGCGGTTCCCAAAGAGCTTTAGAACAAGGCATAATTTTCCCTGCTGGCTCCTTGGGCGGGGGACCCATCTCCAGACATATGGCCATTTTTGAGCCTGGCGCGGCGCCAAGTGGGAAAGGGTGGTGTCGAGGCTGAAGGCAGCAGGAAAGCCTGCAGCCCCCAGGTCTGTGGGGCTACGCAAGCGGTTCCCAAAGAGCTTTAGAACAAGGCATAGTTTTCCCTGATGGCTCTTTGGGCATGGGACCCATCTCCAGCCACAGGCCATTTTTGTACCTAGCACGGTGCCAAGTGGGAAAGGGTGGTTTTGAGGCTGAAGGCAGCAGGAAAGCCTGCAGCCCCCAGGTCTGTGGGGCTACGCAAGCGGTTCCCAAAGAGCTTTAGAACAAGGCATAGTTTTCCCTGCTGGCTCTTTGGGCGGGGGACCCATCTCCAGCCGTATGGCCATTTTTGTGCCTGGCCCGGCGCCAAGCGGGAAAGGGTGGCTTTGAGGCTGAAGGCAGCAGCAAAGCCTGCAGCCCCCAGGTCTGTGGGGCTACGCAAGCGGTTCCCAAAGAGCTTTAGAACAAGGCATAGTTTTCCCTGCTGGCTCTTTGGGCATGGGACCCATCTCCAGCCGTATGGCCATTTTTGTGCCTGGCGCGGTGCGTAGTGGGAAAGGGTGGTTTTGAGGCTGAAGGCAGCAGGAAAGCCCACAGCCCCCAGGTCTGTGGGGCTACGCAAGCGGTTCCCAAAGAGCTTTAGAACAAGGCATAGTTTTCCCTGCTGGCTCTTTGGGCGGGGGACCCATCTCCAGCCATAGACCATTTTTGTGCCTAGCGCGGCGCCAAGTGGGAAAGGGTGTTTTTGAGGCTGAAGGCAGCAGGAAAGCCCGCAGCCCCCAGGTCTGTGGGGCTACGCAAGCGGTTCCCAAAGAGCTTTAGAACAAGGCATAGTTTTCCCTGCTGGCTCTTTGGGCGGGGGACCCATCTCCAGCCGTATGGCCATTTTTGTGCCTGGCGCGGCGCCAAGTGTGAAAGGGTGGCTCTGAGGCTGAAGGCAGGAGCAAAGCCTGCAGCCCCCAGGTCTGTGGGGCTACGCAAGCGGTTCCCAAAGAGCTTTAGAACAAGGCATAGTTTTCCCTGCTGGCTCTTTGGGCATGGGACCCATCTCCAGCCATAGGCCATTTTTGTGCCTGATGCGGCGCCAAGTGGGAAAGGGTGGCTTTGAGGCTGAAGGCAGCAGCAAAGCCTGCAGCCCCCAGGTCTGTGGGGCTACGCAAGCGGTTCCCAAAGAGCTTTAGAACAAGGCATAGTTTTCCCTGCTGGCTCTTTGGGCATGGGACCCATCTCCAGCCATAGGCCATTTTTGTGCCTGGCGCGACGCCAAGTGGGAAAGGGTGGCTTTGAGGCTGAAGGCAGCAGGAAAGCCTGCAGCCCCCAGGTCTGTGGGGCCAAGCAAGCGGTTCCCAAAGAGCTTTAGAACAAGGCATAGTTTTCCCTGATGGCTCTTTGGGCATGGGACCCATCTCCAGCCATAGGCCATTTTTGTGCCTGATAGGGCGCCAAGTGGGAAAGGGTGGCTTTGAGGCTGAAGGCAGCAGGAAAGCCCGCAGCCCCCAGGTCTGTGGGGCTACGCAAGCGGTTCCCAAAGAGCTTTAGAACAAGGCATAGTTTTCCCTGATGGCTCTTTGGGCATGGGACCCATCTCCAGCCATGGGCCATTTTTGTGCCTAGCGCGGCGCCAAGTGGGAAAGGGTGGTTTTGAGGCTGAAGGCAGCAGGAAAGCCTGCAGCCCCCAGGTCTGTGGGGCTACGCAAGCGGTTCCCAAAGAGCTTTAGAACAAGGCATAGTTTTCCCTGCTGGCTCTTTGGGTGGGGGACCCATCTCCAGCCGTATGGCCATTTTTGTGCATGGCGTGGCGCCAAGTGGGAAAGGGTGGCTTTGAGGCTGAAGGCAGCAGGAAAGCCTGCAGCCCCCAGGTCTGTGGGGCCAAGCAAGCGGTTCCCAAAGAGCTTTAGAACAAGGCATAGTTTTCCCTGCTGGCTCTTTCGGCATGGGACCCATCTCCAGCCATAGGCCATTTTTGTGCCTGATAGGGCGCCAAGTGGGAAAGGGTGGCTTTGAGGCTGAAGGCAGCAGGAAAGCCCGCAGCCCCCAGGTCTGTGGGGCTACGCAAGCGGTTCCCAAAGAGCTTTAGAACAAGGCATAGTTTTCCCTGCTGGCTCTTTGGGCATGGGACCCATCTCCAGCCATAGACCATTTTTGTGCCTAGCGCGGCGCCAAGTGGGAAAGGGCGGTGTCGAGGCTGAAGGCAGCAGGAAAGCCCGCAGCCCCCAGGTCTGTGGGGCCAAGCAAGCGGTTCCCAAAGAGCTTTAGAACAAGGCATAGTTTTCCCTGCTGGCTCTTTGGGCGGGGGACCCATCTCCAGCCGTATGGCCATTTTTGAGCCTGGCGCGGCGCCAAGTGTGAAAGGGTGGTTTTGAGGCTGAAGGCAGCAGGAAAGCCCGCAGCCCCCAGGTCTGTGGGGCTACGCAAGCGGTTCCCAAAGAGCTTTAGAACAAGGCATAGTTTTCCCTGCTGGCTCTTTTGGCAGGGGACCCATCTCCAGCCGTATGGCCATTCTTGTGCCTGGCGCGGAGCCAAGTGGGAAAGGGTGGCTTTGAGGCTGAAGGCAGCAGGAAAGCCTGCAGCCCCCAGGTCTGTGGGGCCAAGCAAGCGGTTCCCAAAGAGCTTTAGAACAAGGCATAGTTTTCCCTGATGGCTCTTTGGGCATGGGACCCATCTCCAGCCATAGGCCATTTTTGTGCCTGATAGGGCGCCAAGTGGGAAAGGGTGGCTTTGAGGCTGAAGGCAGCAGGAAAGCCTGCAGCCGCCAGGTCTGTGGGGCTACGCAAGCGGTTCCCAAAGAGCTTTAGAACAAGGCATAGTTTTCCTTGCTGGGTCTTTGGGCATGGGACCGATCTCCAGCCGTGTGGCCATAAGGCTTTAAACTAGGTTTGATGGGGGATGGGGACGAAACCAGGATCACAAAAGTGGTGCCTGGGAGCAACATAGCAGTGCTCATGGGTATAAGTGACACCAAGGTCTTGCAGCCTGTCCCAGCGATGGTGGGGGATAGTGAATTGTGTGGCAGCATAGACACAAGGAGTAGTGATAATTTGGTAACTACAGTAGTGTCCGAGAATGATCAGGTGCAAATCAGGGCCTGTCCCCCCAAGAAAGTGGTAGGTCAATTAACCCAACTGAAGTGCATCTACACTAATGCACGCAGCATGGGGAATAAACAGGACGAGCTGGAGGCCATCGTGCAGCAGGGAAACTATGATGTGGTTGCCATCACGGAAACGTGGTGGGACGACACACACAAGTGGAGTGCTGTAATTGATGGCTACCAGCTTTTCAGAAGGGATAGGCAAGGGAAGAGAGGTGGTGGGGTGGCCCTCTATGTTAGGGGCGGTTTTGAATGTCTGGAACTCAACACTGTAAATGACAGTGTTGAGTGTGTATGGATAAAAATCAAGGGGAAGGCCAACAAGGCAGATATCGTGATGGGAGTTTGTTATAGACCCCCTAATCAGGATGTAGAAACTGATGAGGTATTCTATAAGCGGCTGGCAGAGGTTTCGCGATCATCTGCCCTTGTTCTTTTGGGGGATTTCAACTTCCCGGATGTCCGCTGGGAATACCACACAGCAGAGAGGGAACAGTCCCGGAGGTTCCTGGAGTGTGTGGAAGACAACTTCCTAACACAGCTGGTGAAGGAACCTACTAGGGGAAGTGCCCTACTGGACCTACTGTTTGTTAACAGAGAAGGTCTTGTGGGGGATGTAAAGGTTGGAGGTCATCTTGGGCAGAGTGACCATGAAATGATAGAGTTTTCAATTCTTGGTGAAGGGAGGCGGGGAGCCAGCAAAACTGCCACCTTGGATTTCCGAAGGGCAGACTTTAACCTGTTTAGGAGCATGGTTGAGAGTGTCCCTTGGGAGGCAGTTTTGAAGAGCAAAGGTGCCCAGGAAAGCTGGTCATACTTCAAGCAGGTGCTCTTAGAAGCACAGGTGAAGGCCATCCCCATGTCCCAAAAGACGAGCCGACGGGGAAGAAGGCCAGCCTGGCTAAATAGAGAGCTTTGGCTGGACCTCAGGAAAAAAAGGAAGGCTTACATTCTCTGGAAAAGGGGCTTAGCAACTTATGAGGATTATCAAGATATAACAAAGCTATGCAGGGGGAAGATTAGAAGGGCCAAAGCTCAATCAGAACTCAGCTTGGCCACTGCAGTTAAAGACAACAAGAAGAGATTTTTCCAGTATATCAACAGAAAAAGGAAGACTAGGGAAAATATAGGTCCACTGATGAATGAGACGGGTGCCCTAGTGGTGGAAGACACAGAGAAGGCAGAGTTACTGAATGCCTTCTTTTCTTCGGTCTTCACTGATAAAGCCGTCCCTCACACATCCCATACCCTGGAGGCAAGGGGGAAGGTCCGGAGAGAGGAAGATTTTCCCTTAGTTGAGGAGGACTGGGTCAGAGACCACTTGGCCAAGCTGGACATTCATAAGTCCATGGGCCCTGACGGGATGCACCCGCGAGTGCTGAGAGAGCTGGCAGATGTTATCGCTAGACCACTCTCCATTGTCTTTGCAAGGTCATGGGGAACAGGAGAGGTGCCTGAGGACTGGAGGAAGGCTAACGTCACTCCAATCTTCAAAAAAGGCAAGAAGGAGGACCCAGGGAACTACAGGCCGGTTAGTCTCACCTCTGTCCCTGGGAAGGTAATGGAGCGACTCATTCTGGATGTCGTCTCCAAACACATAGAGGAACAGGAAGTTATTGGAAGTGGTCAGCATGGATTTACCAAGGGCAAATCATGCCTGACCAATCTGATAGCTTTCTATGATGTTATAACGGGTTGGCTGGATGAGGGGAGAGCCGTAGATGTCATCTACCTTGACCTTAGCAAGGCTTTTGACACTGTCTCCCATAACATCCTCATTAGGAAGCTGAGGAAGTATGGGCTAGACGAGGTGACAGTGAGGTGGATCGAGAGCTGGCTGAGTGACAGAACCCAGAGGGTTGTGATCAGCGGCACAGAGTCCAGTTGGAGGCCTGTAACGAGTGGTGTCCCTCAGGGGTCAATACTTGGACCAATTTTGTTCAATATATTCATTAATGACCTAGATGAGGGGACAGAGTGTATCCTCAGCAAGTTTGCTGATGATACCAAGCTGGGAGGGGTGGCCGACACTCCAGAGGGCCGTGCTGCCATCCAGCGTGACCTGGACAGGCTGGAGAGCTGGGCAGAGAAGAACCTAATGAGGTTCAACAAAAGCAAGTGTAGGGTCCTGCACCTGGGAAGGAAGAATGCCAAACACCAGTATAGGTTAGGGGCGGACATGCTGGGAAGCAGCTCTGAGGAGAAGGACCTGGGGGTCCTGGTAGACAGCAAATTATCCATGAGCCAGCAGTGTGCCCTTGTCGCCAAGAAGGCCAATGGCATCCTGGGCTGCATAGGGAAGACTGTGGCCAGTAGGTCGAGGGAGGTCATTCTTCCCCTCTACTCTGCACTGGTGAGGCCACAACTGGAGTACTGTGTCCAGTTCTGGGCTCCCCAGTTCAAGAGGGACAGGGAACTACTGGAGCGAGTCCAGCGAAGGGCAACCAAGATGATTGTGGGACTGGAGCACCTCCCTTATGAGGAAAGGCTGAAAGAGCTGGGACTCTTTAGCCTGGAGAAGAGAAGGTTGAGGGGGGACCTGATTAATGTTTACAAGTACCTAAAGGGTGGGTTTAAGGAGGACGGAGCCAGGCTCTTTTCAATGGTTCCCAGCGACAGGACAAGGGGCAATGGGCACAAGCTAGAACATAGGAAGTTCCGTTCAAATACACGGAAAAACTTCTTTACAGTGAGGGTGACAGAGCACTGGAACAGGCTGCCCAGGCAGGTGGTGGAGTCCCCTTCTCTGGAGATTTTCAAGACCCGCCTGGATGCAGCCCTGAGGGATGTGCTTTAGGCAATCCTGCTCTAGCAGGGGAGTTGGACTAGATGATCTCTAGAGGTCCCTTCCAACTCTGAAGATTCCGTGATTCCGTGATTCCGTGATTCCGTGATTTTTGAGCCTGGCGCGGCGCCAAGTGGGAAAGGGTTGCTTTGAGGCTGAAGGCAGGAGCAAAGCCTGCAGCCCTAAGGTCTGTGGGGCTACGCAAGCGGTTCCCAAAGAGCTTTAGAACAAGGCATAGTTTTCCCTGATGGCTCTTTGGGCGGGGGACCCATCTCCAGCCGTATGGCCATTTTTGAGCCTTTCGCGGCGCCAAGTGGGAAAGGGTGGCTTTGAGGCTGAAGACAGCAGGAAAGCCCGCAGCCCCCAGGTCTGTGGGGCTACGCAAGCGGTTCCCAAAGAGCTTTAGAACAAGGCATAATTTTCCCTGCTGGCTCTTTGGGCATGGGACCCATCTCCAGCCGTATGGCCATTTTTGTGCCTGGCGCGGCGCCAAGTGGGAAAGGGTGCTGTCGAGGCTGAAGGCAGCAGCAAAGCCTGCAGCCCCCAGGTCTGTGCGGCTACGCAAGTGGTTCCCAAAGAGCTTTAGAACAAGGCCTAGTTTTCCCTGCTGGCTTTTTGGGCGGGGGACCCGTCTCCAGCCGTATGGCCATTTTTGTGCCTGGCGCGGCGCCAAGTGGGAAAGGGTGGCTTTGAGGCTGAAGGCAGCAGGAAAGCCTGCAGCCCCCAGGTCTGTGGGGCCAAGCAAGCGGTTCCCAAAGAGCTTTAGAACAAGGCATAGTTTTCCCTGATGGCTCTTTGGGCATGGGACCCATCTCCAGCCATGGGCCATTTTTGTGCCTGATGCGGCGCCAAGTGGGAAAGGGTGGCTTTGAGGCTGAAGGCAGCAGCAAAGCCTGCAGCCCCCAGGTCTGTGGGGCTACGCAAGTGGTTCCCAAAGAGCTTTAGAACAAGGCATAGTTTTCCTTGCTGGGTCTTTGGGCATGGGACCGATCTCCAGCCGTATGGCCATTTTTGTGCCTGATGCGGCGCCAAGTGGGAAAGGGTGGCTTTGAGGCTGAAGGCAGCAGCAAAGCCCGCAGGCCCAGGTCTGTGGGGCTACGCAAGCGGTTCCCAAAGAGCTTTAGAACAAGGCATAGTTTTCCCTGATGGCTCTTTGGGCGGGGGACCCATCTCCAGCCATAGGCCATTTTTGTGCCTGGCGCGGCGCCAAGTGGGAAAGGGTGCTGTCGAGGCTGAAGGCAGCAGCAAAGCCTGCAGCCCCCAGGTCTGTGGGGCCAAGCAAGCGGTTCCCAAAGAGCTTTAGAACAAGGCATAATTTTCCCTGCTGGCTCCTTGGGCGGGGGACCCATCTCCAGACATATGGCCTTTTTTGAGCCTGGCGCGGCGCCAAGTGGGAAAGGGTGGTGTCGAGTCTGAAGGCAGCAGGAAAGCCTGCAGCCCCCAGGTCTGTGGGGCTACGCAAGCGGTTCCCAAAGAGCTTTAGAACAAGGCATAGTTTTCCCTGATGGCTCTTTGGGCATGGGACCCATCTCCAGCCACAGGCCATTTTTGTACCTGGCACGGTGCCGAGTGGGAAAGGGTGGTGTCGAGGCTGAAGGCAGCAGCAAAGCCTGCAGCCCCCAGGTCTGTGGGGCTACGCAAGCGGTTCCCAAAGAGCTTTAGAACAAGGCATAGTTTTCCCTGCTGGCTCTTTGGGCGGGGGACCCATCTCCAGCCGTATGGCCATTTTTGTGCCTGGCCCGGCGCCAAGCGGGAAAGGGTGGCTTTGAGGCTGAAGGCAGCAGCAAAGCCTGCAGCCCCCAGGTCTGTGGGGCTACGCAAGCGGTTCCCAAAGAGCTTTAGAACAAGGCATAGTTTTCCCTGCTGGCTCTTTGGGCATGGGACCCATCTCCAGCCTTATGGCCATTTTTGTGCCTGGCGCGGCGCCAAGTGGGAAAGTGTGGTGTCGAGGCTGAAGGTAGCAGGAGAGCCTGCAGCCCCCAGGTCTGTGGGGCTATGCAAGCGGTTCCCAAAGAGCTTTAGAACAAGGCATAGTTTTCCCTGCTGGCTCTTTGGGCGGGGGACCCATCTCCAGCCGTATGGCCATTTTTGTGCCTGATGCGGCGCCAAGTGGGAAAGGGTGGTTTTGAGGCTGAAGGCAGCAGGAAAGCCCACAGCCCCCAGGTCTGTGGGGCTACGCAAGCGGTTCCCAAAGAGCTTTAGAACAAGGCATAGTTTTCCCTGATGGCTCTTTGGGCATGGGACCCATCTCCAGCCATAGGCCATTTTTGTGCCTGATAGGGCGCCAAGTGGGAAAGGGTGGCTTTGAGGCTGAAGGCAGCAGCAAAGCCTGCAGCCCCCAGGTCTGTGGGGCTACGCAAGCGGTTCCCAAAGAGCTTTAGAACAGGGCATAGTTTTCCCTGCTGGCTCTTTGGGCGGGGGACCCATCTCCAGCCGTATGGCCATTTTTGAGCCTGGCGCGGCGCCAAGTGGGAAAGGGTGTTGTCGAGTCTGAAGGCAGCAGGAAAGCCTGCAGCCCCCAGGTCTGTGGGGCTACGCAAGCGGTTCCCAAAGAGCTTTAGAACAAGGCATAGTTTTCCCTGCTGGCTCTTTGGGCGGGGGACCCATCTCCAGCCGTATGGCCATTTTTGTGCCTGGCGCGACGCCAAGTGGGAAAGGGTGGCTTTGAGGCTGAATGCAGCAGCAAAGCCCACAGCCCCCAGGTCTGTGGGGCTACGCAAGCGGTTCCCAAAGAGCTTTAGAACAAGGCATAGTTTTCCTTGCTGGCTCTTTGGGCATGGGACCCATCTCCAGCCATAGGCCATTTTTGTGCCTGATGCGGCGCCAAGTGGGAAAGGGTGGTGTCGAGGCTGAAGGCAGCAGCAAAGCCTGCAGCCCCCAGGTCTGTGGGGCTACGCAAGCGGTTCCCAAAGAGCTTTAGAACAAGGCCTAGTTTTCCCTGCTGGCTCTTTGGGCGGGGGACCCATCTCCAGCCGTATGGCCATTTTTGTGCCTAGCGTGGCGCCAAGTGGGAAAGGGTGGTTTTGAGGCTGAAGGCAGCAGGAAAGCCCGCAGCCCCCAGGTCTGTGGGGCCAAGCAAGCGGTTCCCAAAGAGCTTTAGAACAAGGCATAGTTTTCCCTGCTGGCTCTTTGGGCGGGGGACCCATCTCCAGCCGTATGGCCATTTTTGTGCCTGGCGCGGCGCCAAGTGGGAAAGGGTGGTGTCGAGGCTGAAGGCAGCAGGAAAGCCTGCAGCCCCCAGGTCTGTGGGGCTACGCAAGCGGTTCCCAAAGAGCTTTAGAACAAGGCATAGTTTTCCCTGATGGCTCTTTGGGCATGGGACCCATCTCCAGCCACAGGCCATTTTTGTACCTGGCGCGGTGCCAAGTGGGAAAGGGTGGTGTCGAGGCTGAAGGCAGCAGCAAAGCCTGCAGCCCCCAGGTCTGTGGGGCTACGCAAGCGGTTCCCAAAGAGCTTTAGAACAAGGCATAGTTTTCACTGCTGGCTCTTTGGGCGGGGGACCCATCTCCAGCCGTATGGCCATTTTTGTGCGTGGCCCGGCGCCAAGCGGGAAAGGGTGGCTTTGAGGCTGAAGGCAGCAGCAAAGCCCGCAGCCCCCAGGTCTGTGGGGCTACGCAAGCGGTTCCCAAAGAGCTTTAGAACAAGGCATAGTTTTCCCTGCTGGCTCTTTGGGCATGGGACCCATCTCCAGCCGTATGGCCATTTTTGTGCCTGGCGCGGCGCCAAGTGGGAAAGGGTGGTGTCGAGGCTGAAGGCAGCAGGAGAGCCTGCAGCCCCCAGGTCTGTGGGGCTACGCAAGCGGTTCCCAAAGAGCTTTAGAACAAGGCATAGTTTTCCCTGCTGGCTCTTTGGGCGGGGGACCCATCTCCAGCCGTATGGCCATTTTTGTGCCTGGCGCGGTGCGTAGTGGGAAAGGGTGGTTTTGAGGCTGAAGGCAGCAGCAAAGCCCACAGCCCCCAGGTCTGTGGGGCTACGCAAGCAGTTCCCAAAGAGCTTTAGAACAAGGCATAGTTTTCCTTGCTGGCTCTTTGGGCATGGGACACATCTCCAGCCATAGGCCATTTTTGTGCCTGATAGGGCGCCAAGTGGGAAAGGGTGGCTTTGAGGCTGAAGGCAGCAGGAAAGCCTGCAGCCCCCAGGTCTGTGCGGCTACGCAAGCGGTTCCCAAAGAGCTTTAGAACAAGGCATAGTTTTCCCTGCTGGCTCTTTGGGCGGGGGACCCATCTCCAGCCGTATGGCCATTTTTGTGCCTGGCGCGGAGCCAAGTGGGAAAGGGTGGTGTCGAGGCTGAAGGCAGCAGGAAAGCCTGCAGCCCCCAGGTCTGTGGGGCTACGCAAGCGGTTCCCAAAGAGCTTTAGAACAAGGCATAGTTTTCCCTGCTGGCTCTTTGGGCGGGGGACCCATCTCCAGCCGTATGGCCATTTTTGTGCCTGGCCCGGCGCCAAGCGGGAATGGGTGGCTTTGAGGCTGAAGGCAGCAGGAAAGCCCGCAGCCCCCAGGTCTGTGGGGCTACGCAAGCGGTTCCCAAAGAGCTTTAGAACAAGGCATAGTTTTCCCTGCTGGCTCTTTGGACGGGGGACCCATCTCCAGCCGTATGGCCATTTTTGAGCCTGGCGCGGCGCCAAGTGTGAAAGGGTGGCTTTGAGGCTGAAGGCAGGAGCAAAGCCTGCAGCCCCCAGGTCTGTGGGGCTACGCAAGAGGTTCCCAAAGAGCTTTAGAACAAGGCATAGTTTTCCCTGCTGGCTCTTTTGGCAGGGGACCCATCTGCAGCCGTATGGCCATTTTTGTGCCTGGCCCGGCGCCAAGTGGGAAAGGGTGGCTTTGAGGCTGAAGGCAGCAGGAAAGCCTGCAGCCCCCAGGTCTGTGGGGCTACGCAAGCGGTTCCCAAAGAGCTTTAGAACAAGGCATAGTTTTCCCTGCTGGCTCTTTGGGCATGGGACCCATCTCCAGCCATAGGCCATTTTTGTGCCTGATGCGGCGCCAAGTGGGAAAGGGTGGTGTCGAGGCTGAAGGCAGCAGCAAACCCTGCAGCCCCCAGGTCTGTGGGGCTACGCAAGCGGTTCCCAAAGAGCTTTAGAACAAGGCATGGTTTTCCTTGCTGGCTCTTTGGGCATGGGACACATTTCCAGCCATAGGCCATTTTTGTGCCTGGCCCGGCGCCAAGTGGGAAAGGGTGGCTTTGAGGCTGAAGGCAGCAGCAAAGCCCGCAGGCCCAGGCCTGTGGGGCTACGCAAGCGGTTCCCAAAGAGCTTTAGAACAAGGCATAGTTTTCCCTGCTGGCTCTTTGGGCGGGGGACCCATCTCCAGCCGTATGGCCATTTTTGTGCCTGGCGCGGCGCCAAGTGGGAAAGGGTGGTGTCAAGGCTGAAGGCAGCAGGAAAGCCCGCAGCCCCCAGGTCTGTGGGGCTACGCAAGCGGTTCCCAAAGAGCTTTAGAACAAGGCATAATTTTCCCTGCTGGCTCTTTGGGCGGGGGACCCATCTCCAGCCGTATGGCCATTTTTGTGCCTGGCGCGGCGCCAAGTGGGAAAGGGTGGTGTCGAGGCTGAAGGCAGCAGGAAAGCCTGCAGCCCCCAGGTCTGTGGGGCCAAGCAAGCGGTTCCCAAAGAGCTTTAGAACAAGGCATAGTTTTCCCTGCTGGCTCTTTGGGCGGGGGACCCATCTCCAGCCGTATGGCCATTTTTGTGCCTGGCGCGGCGCCAAGTGGGAAAGGGTGGTTTTGAGGCTGAAGGCAGAAGGAAAGCCTGCAGCCCCCAGGTCTGTGGGGCTACGCAAGCGGTTCCCAAAGAGCTTTAGAACAAGGCATAGTTTTCCCTGCTGGCTCTTTGGGCATGGGACCCATCTCCAGCCATAGGCCATTTTTGTGCCTGGCGCGACGCCAAGTGGGAAAGGGTGGCTTTGAGGCTGAAGGCAGCAGCAAAGCCTGCAGCCCCCAGGTCTGTGGGGCTATGCAAGCGGTTCCCAAAGAGCTTTAGAACAAGGCCTAGTTTTCCCTGCTGGCTCTTTGGGCGGGGGACCCATCTCCAGTCATATGGCTATTTTTATGCCTGGCGTGGTGCGAGGTGGGAAAGGGTGGTTTTGAGGCTGAAGGCAGCAGGAAAGCCCGCAGCCCCCAGGTCTGTGGGGCTACGCAAGCGGTTCCCAAAGAGCTTTAGAACAAGGCATAGTTTTCCTTGCTGGCTCTTTGGGCGGGGGACCCATCTCCAACCATATGGCCATTTTTGTGCCTGGCGCGGCGCCAAGTGGGAAAGGGTCGTTTTGAGGCTGAAGGCAGCAGGAAAGCCCGCAGCCCCCAGGTCTGTGGGGCTACGCAAGCGTTTCCCAAAGAGCTTTAGAACAAGGCATAGTTTTCCCTGCTGGCTCTTTTGGCAGGGGAACCATCTCCAGCCGTATGGCCATTTTTGTGCCTGGCGCGGTGCCAAGTGGGAAAGGGTGGTTTTGAGGCTGAAGGCAGCAGCAAAGCCTGCAGCCCCCAGGTCTGTGGGGCCAAGCAAGCGGTTCCCAAAGAGCTTTAGAACAAGGCATAGTTTTCCCTGCTGGCTCTTTGGGCATGGGACCCATCTCCAGCCATGGGCCATTTTTGTGCCTGATGCGGCGCCAAGTGGGAAAGGGTGGCTTTGAGGCTGAAGGCAGCAGCAAAGCCTGCAGCCCCCAGGTCTGTGGGGCTACGCAAGTGGTTCCCAAAGAGCTTTAGAACAAGGCATAGTTTTCCTTGCTGGGTCTTTGGGCATGGGACCGATCTCCAGCCGTATGGCCATTTTTGTGCCTGATGCGGCGCCAAGTGGGAAAGGGTGGCTTTGAGGCTGAAGGCAGCAGCAAAGCCCGCAGGCCCAGGTCTGTGGGGCTACGCAAGCGGTTCCCAAAGAGCTTTAGAACAAGGCATAGTTTTCCCTGCTGGCTCTTTGGGCGGCGGACCCATCTCCAGCCATAGGCCATTTTTGTGCCTGGCGCGGCGCCAAGTGGGAAAGGGTGCTTTCGAGGCTGAAGGCAGCAGCAAAGCCTGCAGCCCCCAGGTCTGTGGGGCCAAGCAAGCGGTTCCCAAAGAGCTTTAGAACAAGGCATAATTTTTCCTGCTGGCTCCTTGGGCGGGGGACCCATCTCCAGACATATGGCCTTTTTTGAGCCTGGCGCGGCGCCAAGTGGGAAAGGGTGGTGTCAAGTCTGAAGGCAGCAGGAAAGCCTGCAGCCCCCAGGTCTGTGGGGCTACGCAAGCGGTTCCCAAAGAGCTTTAGAACAAGGCATAGTTTTCCCTGATGGCTCTTTGGGCATGGGACCCATCTCCAGCCATAGGCCATTTTTGTACCTGGCACGGTGCCGAGTGGGAAAGGGTGGTGTCGAGGCTGAAGGCAGCAGCAAAGCCTGCAGCCCCCAGGTCTGTGGGGCTACGCAAGCGGTTCCCAAAGAGCTTTAGAACAAGGCATAGTTTTCCCTGCTGGCTCTTTGGGCGGGGGACCCATCTCCAGCCGTATGGCCATTTTTGTGCCTGGCCCGGCGCCAAGCGGGAAAGGGTGGCTTTGACGCTGAAGGCAGCAGGAGAGCCTGCAGCCCCCAGGTCTGTGGGGCTACGCAAGCGGTTCCCAAAGAGCTTTAGAACAAGGCATAGTTTTCCCTGCTGGCTCTTTGGGCATGGGACCCATCTCCAGCCTTATGGCCATTTTTGTTCCTGGCGCGGCGCCAAGTGGGAAAGTGTGGTGTCGAGGCTGAAGGCAGCAGGAGAGCCTGCAGCCCCCAGGTCTGTGGGGCTATGCAAGCGGTTCCCAAAGAGCTTTAGAACAAGGCATAGTTTTCCCTGCTGGCTCTTTGGGCGGGGGACCCATCTCCAGCCGTATGGCCATTTTTGTGCCTGATGCGGCGCCAAGTGGGAAAGGGTGGTTTTGAGGCTGAAGGCAGCAGGAAAGCCAACAGCCCCCAGGTCTGTGGGGCTACGCAAGCGGTTCCCAAAGAGCTTTAGAACAAGGCATAGTTTTCCCTGATGGCTCTTTGGGCATGGGACCCATCTCCAGCCATAGGCCATTTTTGTGCCTGATAGGGCGCCAAGTGGGAAAGGGTGGCTTTGAGGCTGAAGGCAGCAGCAAAGCCTGCAGCCCCCAGGTCTGTGGGGCTACGCAAGCGGTTCCCAAAGAGCTTTAGAACAAGGCCTAGTTTTCCCTGCTGGCTCTTTGGGCGGGGGACCCATCTCCAGCCGTATGGCCATTTTTGAGCCTGGCGCGGCGCCAAGTGGGAAAGGGTGTTGTCGAGTCTGAAGGCAGCAGGAAAGCCTGCAGCCCCCAGGTCTGTGGGGCTACGCAAGCGGTTCCCAAAGAGCTTTAGAACAAGGCATAGTTTTCCCTGCTGGCTCTTTGGGCGGGGGACCCATCTCCAGCCGTATGGCCATTTTTGTGCCTAGCGCGACGCCAAGTGGGAAAGGGTGGCTTTGAGGCTGAATGCAGCAGCAAAGCCCACAGCCCCCAGGTCTGTGGGGCTACGCAAGCGGTTCCCAAAGAGCTTTAGAACAAGGCATAATTTTCCTTGCTGGCTCTTTGGGCATGGGACCCATCTCCAGCCATAGGCCATTTTTGTGCCTGATGCGGCGCCAAGTGGGAAAGGGTGGCTTTGAGGCTGAAGGCAGCAGGAAAGCCTGCAGCCCCCAGGTCTGTGGGGCTACGCAAGCGGTTCCCAAAGAGCTTTAGAACAAGGCATAGTTTTCCCTGCTGGCTCTTTGGGCGGGGGACCCATCTCCAGCCGTATGGCCATTTTTGTGCCTGGCGCGGCGCCAAGTGGGAAAGGGTGGTGTCGAGGCTGAAGGCAGCAGGAAAGCCTGCAGCCCCCAGGTCTGTGGGGCTACGCAAGCGGTTCCCAAAGAGCTTTAGAACAAGGCATAGTTTTCCCTGATGGCTCTTTGGGCATGGGACCCATCTCCAGCCACAGGCCATTTTTGTACCTGGCGCGGTGCCAAGTGGGAAAGGGTGGTGTCGAGGCTGAAGGCAGCAGCAAAGCCTGCAGCCCCCAGGTCTGTGGGGCTACGCAAGCGGTTCCCAAAGAGCTTTAGAACAAGGCATAGTTTTCCCTGCTGGCTCTTTGGGCATGGGACCCATCTCCAGCCGTATGGCCATTTTTGTGCCTGGCGCGGCGCCAAGTGGGAAAAGGTGTCTTTGAGGCTGAAGGCAGCAGCAAAGCCTGCAGCCCCCAGGTCTGTGGGGCCACGCAAGCGGTTCCCAAAGAGCTTTAGAACAAGGCATAGTTTTCCCTGATGGCTCTTTGGGCATGGGACCCATCTCCAGCCATGGGCCATTTTTGTGCCTGATGCGGCGCCAAGTGGGAAAGGGTGGTTTTGAGGCTGAAGGCAGCAGGAAAGCCTGCAGCCCCCAGGTCTGTGGGGCTACGCAAGCGGTTCCCAAAGAGCTTTAGAACAAGGCATAGTTTTCCCTGCTGGCTCTTTAGGCATGGGACCCATCTCCAGCCATAGGCCATTTTTGTGCCTGGAGCGACGCCAAGTGGGAAAGGGTGGTGTCGAGGCTGAAGGCAGGAGCCAAGCCTGCAGCCCTAAGGTCTGTGGGGCTACGCAAGCGGTTCCCAAAGAGCTTTAGAACAAGGCATAGTTTTCCCTGCTGGCTCTTCGGACGGGGGACCCATCTCCAGCCATATGGCCATTTTTGTGCCTAGCGCGACGCCAAGTGGGAAAGGGTGGCTTGGAGGCTGAAGGCAGCAGCAAAGCCTGCAGCCCCCAGGTCTGTGGGGCTACGCAAGCGGTTCCCAAAGAGCTTTAGAACAAGGCATAGTTTTCCTTGCTGGCTCTTTGGGCATGGGACCCGTCTCCAGCCGTATGGCCATTTTTGTGCCTGGCGCGGCGCCAAGTGGGAAAGGGTGGCTTTGAGGCTGAAGGCAGCAGGAAAGCCTGCAGCCCCCAGGTCTGTGGGGCCAAGCAAGCGGTTCCCAAAGAGCTTTAGAACAAGGCATAGTTTTCCCTGATGGCTCTTTGGGCATGGGACCCATCTCCAGCCATGGGCCATTTTTGTGCCTGATGCGGCGCCAAGTGGGAAAGGGTGGCTTTGAGGCTGAAGGCAGCAGGAGAGCCTGCAGCCCCCAGGTCTGTGGGGCTACGCAAGCGGTTCCCAAAGAGCTTTAGAACAAGGCATAGTTTTCCCTGCTGGCTCTTTGGGCGGGGGACCCATCTCCAGCCGTATGGCCATTTTTGTGCCTGGCGCGGTGCGTAGTGGGAAAGGGTGGTTTTGAGGCTGAAGGCAGCAGCAAAGCCCACAGCCCCCAGGTCTGTGGGGCTACGCAAGCAGTTCCCAAAGAGCTTTAGAACAAGGCATAGTTTTCCTTGCTGGCTCTTTGGGCATGGGACACATCTCCAGCCATAGGCCATTTTTGTGCCTGATAGGGCGCCAAGTGGGAAAGGGTGGCTTTGAGGCTGAAGGCAGCAGGAAAGCCTGCAGCCCCCAGGTCTGTGCGGCTACGCAAGCGGTTCCCAAAGAGCTTTAGAACAAGGCATAGTTTTCCCTGCTGGCTCTTTGGGCGGGGGACCCATCTGCAGCCGTATGGCCATTTTTGTGCCTGGCCCGGCGCCAAGTGGGAAAGGGTGGCTTTGAGGCTGAAGGCAGCAGGAAAGCCTGCAGCCCCCAGGTCTGTGGGGCTACGCAAGCGGTTCCCAAAGAGCTTTAGAACAAGGCATAGTTTTCCCTGCTGGCTCTTTGGGCATGGGACCCATCTCCAGCCATAGGCCATTTTTGTGCCTGGAGCGACGCCAAGTGGGAAAGGGTGGTGTCGAGGCTGAAGGCAGGAGCCAAGCCTGCAGCCCTAAGGTCTGTGGGGCTACGCAAGCGGTTCCCAAAGAGCTTTAGAACAAGGCATAGTTTTCCCTGCTGGCTCTTTGGGTGGGGGACCCATCTCCAGCCATAGGCCATTTTTGTGCCTGATGCGGCGCCAAGTGGGAAAGGGTGGCTTTGAGGCTGAAGGCAGCAGCAAACCCTGCAGCCCCCAGGTCTGTGGGGCTACGCAAGCGGTTCCCAAAGAGCTTTAGAACAAGGCATGGTTTTCCTTGCTGGCTCTTTGGGCATGGGACACATTTCCAGCCATAGGCCATTTTTGTGCCTGGCCCGGCGCCAAGTGGGAAAGGGTGGCTTTGAGGCTGAAGGCAGCAGCAAAGCCCGCAGGCCCAGGCCTGTGGGGCTACGCAAGCGGTTCCCAAAGAGCTTTAGAACAAGGCATAGTTTTCCCTGCTGGCTCTTTGGGCGGGGGACCCATCTCCAGCCGTATGGCCATTTTTGTGCCTGGCGCGGCGCCAAGTGGGAAAGGGTGGTGTCAAGGCTGAAGGCAGCAGGAAAGCCCGCAGCCCCCAGGTCTGTGGGGCTACGCAAGCGGTTCCCAAAGAGCTTTAGAACAAGGCATAATTTTCCCTGCTGGCTCTTTGGGCGGGGGACCCATCTCCAGCCGTATGGCCATTTTTGTGCCTGGCGCGGCGCCAAGTGGGAAAGGGTGGTGTCGAGGCTGAAGGCAGCAGGAAAGCCTGCAGCCCCCAGGTCTGTGGGGCCAAGCAAGCGGTTCCCAAAGAGCTTTAGAACAAGGCATAGTTTTCCCTGCTGGCTCTTTGGGCGGGGGACCCATCTCCAGCCGTATGGCCATTTTTGTGCCTGGCGCGGCGCCAAGTGGGAAAGGGTGGTTTTGAGGCTGAAGGCAGAAGGAAAGCCTGCAGCCCCCAGGTCTGTGGGGCTACGCAAGCGGTTCCCAAAGAGCTTTAGAACAAGGCATAGTTTTCCCTGCTGGCTCTTTGGGCATGGGACCCATCTCCAGCCATAGGCCATTTTTGTGCCTGGCGCGACGCCAAGTGGGAAAGGGTGGCTTTGAGGCTGAAGGCAGCAGCAAAGCCTGCAGCCCCCAGGTCTGTGGGGCTATGCAAGCGGTTCCCAAAGAGCTTTAGAACAAGGCCTAGTTTTCCCTGCTGGCTCTTTGGGCGGGGGACCCATCTCCAGTCATATGGCTATTTTTATGCCTGGCGTGGTGCGAGGTGGGAAAGGGTGGTTTTGAGGCTGAAGGCAGCAGGAAAGCCCGCAGCCCCCAGGTCTGTGGGGCTACGCAAGCGGTTCCCAAAGAGCTTTAGAACAAGGCATAGTTTTCCCTGCTGGCTCTTTGGGCGGGGGACCCATCTCCAACCATATGGCCATTTTTGTGCCTGGCGCGGCGCCAAGTGGGAAAGGGTCGTTTTGAGGCTGAAGGCAGCAGGAAAGCCCGCAGCCCCCAGGTCTGTGGGGCTACGCAAGCGTTTCCCAAAGAGCTTTAGAACAAGGCATAGTTTTCCCTGCTGGCTCTTTTGGCAGGGGAACCATCTCCAGCCGTATGGCCATTTTTGTGCCTGGCGCGGTGCCAAGTGGGAAAGGGTGGTTTTGAGGCTGAAGGCAGCAGCAAAGCCTGCAGCCCCCAGGTCTGTGGGGCCAAGCAAGCGGTTCCCAAAGAGCTTTAGAACAAGGCATAGTTTTCCCTGCTGGCTCTTTGGGCATGGGACCCATCTCCAGCCATGGGCCATTTTTGTGCCTGATGCGGCGCCAAGTGGGAAAGGGTGGCTTTGAGGCTGAAGGCAGCAGCAAAGCCTGCAGCCCCCAGGTCTGTGGGGCTACGCAAGTGGTTCCCAAAGAGCTTTAGAACAAGGCATAGTTTTCCTTGCTGGGTCTTTGGGCATGGGACCGATCTCCAGCCGTATGGCCATTTTTGTGCCTGATGCGGCGCCAAGTGGGAAAGGGTGGCTTTGAGGCTGAAGGCAGCAGCAAAGCCCGCAGGCCCAGGTCTGTGGGGCTACGCAAGCGGTTCCCAAAGAGCTTTAGAACAAGGCATAGTTTTCCCTGCTGGCTCTTTGGGCGGCGGACCCATCTCCAGCCATAGGCCATTTTTGTGCCTGGCGCGGCGCCAAGTGGGAAAGGGTGCTTTCGAGGCTGAAGGCAGCAGCAAAGCCTGCAGCCCCCAGGTCTGTGGGGCCAAGCAAGCGGTTCCCAAAGAGCTTTAGAACAAGGCATAATTTTTCCTGCTGGCTCCTTGGGCGGGGGACCCATCTCCAGACATATGGCCTTTTTTGAGCCTGGCGCGGCGCCAAGTGGGAAAGGGTGGTGTCAAGTCTGAAGGCAGCAGCAAAGCCTGCAGCCCCCAGGTCTGTGGGGCTACGCAAGCGGTTCCCAAAGAGCTTTAGAACAAGGCATAGTTTTCCCTGATGGCTCTTTGGGCATGGGACCCATCTCCAGCCATAGGCCATTTTTGTACCTGGCACGGTGCCGAGTGGGAAAGGGTGGTGTCGAGGCTGAAGGCAGCAGCAAAGCCTGCAGCCCCCAGGTCTGTGGGGCTACGCAAGCGGTTCCCAAAGAGCTTTAGAACAAGGCATAGTTTTCCCTGCTGGCTCTTTGGGCGGGGGACCCATCTCCAGCCGTATGGCCATTTTTGTGCCTGGCCCGGCGCCAAGCGGGAAAGGGTGGCTTTGAGGCTGAAGGCAGCAGGAGAGCCTGCAGCCCCCAGGTCTGTGGGGCTATGCAAGCGGTTCCCAAAGAGCTTTAGAACAAGGCATAGTTTTCCCTGCTGGCTCTTTGGGCGGGGGACCCATCTCCAGCCGTATGGCCATTTTTGTGCCTGATGCGGCGCCAAGTGGGAAAGGGTGGTTTTGAGGCTGAAGGCAGCAGGAAAGCCAACAGCCCCCAGGTCTGTGGGGCTACGCAAGCGGTTCCCAAAGAGCTTTAGAACAAGGCATAGTTTTCCCTGCTGGCTCTTTGGGCATGGGACCCATCTCCAGCCATAGGCCATTTTTGTGCCTGATAGGGCGCCAAGTGGGAAAGGGTGGCTTTGAGGCTGAAGGCAGCAGCAAAGCCTGCAGCCCCCAGGTCTGTGGGGCTACGCAAGCGGTTCCCAAAGAGCTTTAGAACAAGGCCTAGTTTTCCCTGCTGGCTCTTTGGGCGGGGGACCCATCTCCAGCCGTATGGCCATTTTTGAGCCTGGCGCGGCGCCAAGTGGGAAAGGGTGTTGTCGAGTCTGAAGGCAGCAGGAAAGCCTGCAGCCCCCAGGTCTGTGGGGCTACGCAAGCGGTTCCCAAAGAGCTTTAGAACAAGGCATAGTTTTCCCTGCTGGCTCTTTGGGCGGGGGACCCATCTCCAGCCGTATGGCCATTTTTGTGCCTAGCGCGACGCCAAGTGGGAAAGGGTGGCTTTGAGGCTGAATGCAGCAGCAAAGCCTGCAGACCCCAGGTCTGTGGGGCTACGCAAGCGGTTCCCAAAGAGCTTTAGAACAAGGCATAATTTTCCTTGCTGGCTCTTTGGGCATGGGACCCATCTCCAGCCATAGGCCATTTTTGTGCCTGATGCGGCGCCAAGTGGGAAAGGGTGGCTTTGAGGCTGAAGGCAGCAGGAAAGCCTGCAGCCCCCAGGTCTGTGGGGCTACGCAAGCGGTTCCCAAAGAGCTTTAGAACAAGGCATAGTTTTCCCTGCTGGCTCTTTGGGCGGGGGACCCATCTCCAGCCGTATGGCCATTTTTGTGCCTGGCGCGGCGCCAAGTGGGAAAGGGTGGTGTCGAGGCTGAAGGCAGCAGGAAAGCCTGCAGCCCCCAGGTCTGTGGGGCTACGCAAGCGGTTCCCAAAGAGCTTTAGAACAAGGCATAGTTTTCCCTGATGGCTCTTTGGGCATGGGACCCATCTCCAGCCACAGGCCATTTTTGTACCTGGCGCGGTGCCAAGTGGGAAAGGGTGGTGTCGAGGCTGAAGGCAGCAGCAAAGCCTGCAGCCCCCAGGTCTGTGGGGCTACGCAAGCGGTTCCCAAAGAGCTTTAGAACAAGGCATAGTTTTCCCTGCTGGCTCTTTGGGCATGGGACCCATCTCCAGCCGTATGGCCATTTTTGTGCCTGGCGCGGCGCCAAGTGGGAAAAGGTGTCTTTGAGGCTGAAGGCAGCAGCAAAGCCTGCAGCCCCCAGTTCTGTGGGGCCACGCAAGCGGTTCCCAAAGAGCTTTAGAACAAGGCATAGTTTTCCCTGATGGCTCTTTGGGCATGGGACCCATCTCCAGCCATGGGCCATTTTTGTGCCTGATGCGGCGCCAAGTGGGAAAGGGTGGTTTTGAGGCTGAAGGCAGCAGGAAAGCCTGCAGCCCCCAGGTCTGTGGGGCTACGCAAGCGGTTCCCAAAGAGCTTTAGAACAAGGCATAGTTTTCCCTGCTGGCTCTTTAGGCATGGGACCCATCTCCAGCCATAGGCCATTTTTGTGCCTGGAGCGACGCCAAGTGGGAAAGGGTGGTGTCGAGGCTGAAGGCAGGAGCCAAGCCTGCAGCCCTAAGGTCTGTGGGGCTACGCAAGCGGTTCCCAAAGAGCTTTAGAACAAGGCATAGTTTTCCCTGCTGGCTCTTCGGACGGGGGACCCATCTCCAGCCATATGGCCATTTTTGTGCCTAGCGCGACGCCAAGTGGGAAAGGGTGGCTTGGAGGCTGAAGGCAGCAGCAAAGCCTGCAGCCCCCAGGTCTGTGGGGCTACGCAAGCGGTTCCCAAAGAGCTTTAGAACAAGGCATAGTTTTCCTTGCTGGCTCTTTGGGCATGGGACCCGTCTCCAGCCGTATGGCCATTTTTGTGCCTGGCGCGGCGCCAAGTGGGAAAGGGTGGCTTTGAGGCTGAAGGCAGCAGGAAAGCCTGCAGCCCCCAGGTCTGTGGGGCCAAGCAAGCGGTTCCCAAAGAGCTTTAGAACAAGGCATAGTTTTCCCTGATGGCTCTTTGGGCATGGGACCCATCTCCAGCCATGGGCCATTTTTGTGCCTGATGCGGCGCCAAGTGGGAAAGGGTGGCTTTGAGGCTGAAGGCAGCAGCAAAGCCTGCAGCCCCCAGGTCTGTGGGGCTACGCAAGTGGTTCCCAAAGAGCTTTAGAACAAGGCATAGTTTTCCTTGCTGGGTCTTTGGGCATGGGACCGATCTCCAGCCGTATGGCCATTTTTTGTGCCTGATGCGGCGCCAAGTGGGAAAGGGTGGCTTTGAGGCTGAAGGCAGCAGCAAAGCCCGCAGGCCCAGGTCTGTGGGGCTACGCAAGCGGTTCCCAAAGAGCTTTAGAACAAGGCATAGTTTTCCCTGATGGCTCTTTGGGCGGGGGACCCATCTCCAGCCATAGGCCATTTTTGTGCCTGGCGCGGCGCCAAGTGGGAAAGGGTGCTGTCGAGGCTGAAGGCAGCAGCAAAGCCTGCAGCCCCCAGGTCTGTGGGGCCAAGCAAGCGGTTCCCAAAGAGCTTTAGAACAAGGCATAATTTTCCCTGCTGGCTCCTTGGGCGGGGGACCCATCTCCAGACATATGGCCTTTTTTGAGCCTGGCGCGGCGCCAAGTGGGAAAGGGTGGTGTCGAGTCTGAAGGCAGCAGGAAAGCCTGCAGCCCCCAGGTCTGTGGGGCTACGCAAGCGGTTCCCAAAGAGCTTTAGAACAAGGCATAGTTTTCCCTGATGGCTCTTTGGGCATGGGACCCATCTCCAGCCACAGGCCATTTTTGTACCTGGCACGGTGCCGAGTGGGAAAGGGTGGTGTCGAGGCTGAAGGCAGCAGGAAAGCCTGCAGCCCCCAGGTCTGTGGGGCTACGCAAGCGGTTCCCAAAGAGCTTTAGAACAAGGCATAGTTTTCCCTGCTGGCTCTTTGGGCGGGGGACCCATCTCCAGCCGTATGGCCATTTTTGTGCCTGGCCCGGCGCCAAGCGGGAAAGGGTGGCTTTGAGGCTGAAGGCAGCAGCAAAGCCTGCAGCCCCCAGGTCTGTGGGGCTACGCAAGCGGTTCCCAAAGAGCTTTAGAACAAGGCATAGTTTTCCCTGCTGGCTCTTTGGGCATGGGACCCATCTCCAGCCTTATGGCCATTTTTGTGCCTGGCGCGGCGCCAAGTGGGAAAGTGTGGTGTCGAGGCTGAAGGTAGCAGGAGAGCCTGCAGCCCCCAGGTCTGTGGGGCTACGCAAGCGGTTCCCAAAGAGCTTTAGAACAAGGCATAGTTTTCCCTGATGGCTCTTTGGGCATGGGACCCATCTCCAGCCATAGGCCATTTTTGTGCCTGATAGGGCGCCAAGTGGGAAAGGGTGGCTTTGAGGCTGAAGGCAGCAGCAAAGCCTGCAGCCCCCAGGTCTGTGGGGCTACGCAAGCGGTTCCCAAAGAGCTTTAGAACAGGGCATAGTTTTCCCTGCTGGCTCTTTGGGCGGGGGACCCATCTCCAGCCGTATGGCCATTTTTGAGCCTGGCGCGGCGCCAAGTGGGAAAGGGTGTTGTCGAGTCTGAAGGCAGCAGGAAAGCCTGCAGCCCCCAGGTCTGTGGGGCTACGCAAGCGGTTCCCAAAGAGCTTTAGAACAAGGCATAGTTTTCCCTGCTGGCTCTTTGGGCGGGGGACCCATCTCCAGCCGTATGGCCATTTTTGTGCCTGGCGCGACGCCAAGTGGGAAAGGGTGGCTTTGAGGCTGAATGCAGCAGCAAAGCCCACAGCCCCCAGGTCTGTGGGGCTACGCAAGCGGTTCCCAAAGAGCTTTAGAACAAGGCATAGTTTTCCTTGCTGGCTCTTTGGGCATGGGACCCATCTCCAGCCATAGGCCATTTTTGTGCCTGATGCGGCGCCAAGTGGGAAAGGGTGGTGTCGAGGCTGAAGGCAGCAGCAAAGCCTGCAGCCCCCAGGTCTGTGGGGCTACGCAAGCGGTTCCCAAAGAGCTTTAGAACAAGGCCTAGTTTTCCCTGCTGGCTCTTTGGGCGGGGGACCCATCTCCAGCCGTATGGCCATTTTTGTGCCTAGCGTGGCGCCAAGTGGGAAAGGGTGGTTTTGAGGCTGAAGGCAGCAGGAAAGCCCGCAGCCCCCAGGTCTGTGGGGCCAAGCAAGCGGTTCCCAAAGAGCTTTAGAACAAGGCATAGTTTTCCCTGCTGGCTCTTTGGGCGGGGGACCCATCTCCAGCCGTATGGCCATTTTTGTGCCTGGCGCGGCGCCAAGTGGGAAAGGGTGGTGTCGAGGCTGAAGGCAGCAGGAAAGCCTGCAGCCCCCAGGTCTGTGGGGCTACGCAAGCGGTTCCCAAAGAGCTTTAGAACAAGGCATAGTTTTCCCTGATGGCTCTTTGGGCATGGGACCCATCTCCAGCCACAGGCCATTTTTGTACCTGGCGCGGTGCCAAGTGGGAAAGGGTGGTGTCGAGGCTGAAGGCAGCAGCAAAGCCTGCAGCCCCCAGGTCTGTGGGGCTACGCAAGCGGTTCCCAAAGAGCTTTAGAACAAGGCATAGTTTTCACTGCTGGCTCTTTGGGCGGGGGACCCATCTCCAGCCGTATGGCCATTTTTGTGCGTGGCCCGGCGCCAAGCGGGAAAGGGTGGCTTTGAGGCTGAAGGCAGCAGCAAAGCCCGCAGCCCCCAGGTCTGTGGGGCTACGCAAGCGGTTCCCAAAGAGCTTTAGAACAAGGCATAGTTTTCCCTGCTGGCTCTTTGGGCATGGGACCCATCTCCAGCCGTATGGCCATTTTTGTGCCTGGCGCGGCGCCAAGTGGGAAAGGGTGGCTTTGAGGCTGAAGGCAGCAGGAAAGCCTGCAGCCCCCAGGTCTGTGCGGCTACGCAAGCGGTTCCCAAAGAGCTTTAGAACAAGGCATAGTTTTCCCTGCTGGCTCTTTGGGCGGGGGACCCATCTCCAGCCGTATGGCCATTTTTGTGCCTGGCGCGGAGCCAAGTGGGAAAGGGTGGTGTCGAGGCTGAAGGCAGCAGGAAAGCCTGCAGCCCCCAGGTCTGTGGGGCTACGCAAGCGGTTCCCAAAGAGCTTTAGAACAAGGCATAGTTTTCCCTGCTGGCTCTTTGGGCGGGGGGACCCATCTCCAGCCGTATGGCCATTTTTGTGCCTGGCCCGGCGCCAAGCGGGAATGGGTGGCTTTGAGGCTGAAGGCAGCAGGAAAGCCCGCAGCCCCCAGGTCTGTGGGGCTACGCAAGCGGTTCCCAAAGAGCTTTAGAACAAGGCATAGTTTTCCCTGCTGGCTCTTTGGACGGGGGACCCATCTCCAGCCGTATGGCCATTTTTGAGCCTGGCGCGGCGCCAAGTGTGAAAGGGTGGCTTTGAGGCTGAAGGCAGGAGCAAAGCCTGCAGCCCCCAGGTCTGTGGGGCTACGCAAGAGGTTCCCAAAGAGCTTTAGAACAAGGCATAGTTTTCCCTGCTGGCTCTTTTGGCAGGGGACCCATCTGCAGCCGTATGGCCATTTTTGTGCCTGGCCCGGCGCCAAGTGGGAAAGGGTGGCTTTGAGGCTGAAGGCAGCAGGAAAGCCTGCAGCCCCCAGGTCTGTGGGGCTACGCAAGCGGTTCCCAAAGAGCTTTAGAACAAGGCATAGTTTTCCCTGCTGGCTCTTTGGGCATGGGACCCATCTCCAGCCATAGGCCATTTTTGTGCCTGGAGCGACGCCAAGTGGGAAAGGGTGGTGTCGAGGCTGAAGGCAGGAGCCAAGCCTGCAGCCCTAAGGTCTGTGGGGCTACGCAAGCGGTTCCCAAAGAGCTTTAGAACAAGGCATAGTTTTCCCTGCTGGCTCTTTGGGTGGGGGACCCATCTCCAGCCATAGGCCATTTTTGTGCCTGATGCGGCGCCAAGTGGGAAAGGGTGGCTTGGAGGCTGAAGGCAGCAGCAAACCCTGCAGCCCCCAGGTCTGTGGGGCTACGCAAGCGGTTCCCAAAGAGCTTTAGAACAAGGCATGGTTTTCCTTGCTGGCTCTTTGGGCATGGGACACATTTCCAGCCATAGGCCATTTTTGTGCCTGGCCCGGCGCCAAGTGGGAAAGGGTGGCTTTGAGGCTGAAGGCAGCAGCAAAGCCCGCAGGCCCAGGCCTGTGGGGCTACGCAAGCGGTTCCCAAAGAGCTTTAGAACAAGGCATAGTTTTCCCTGCTGGCTCTTTGGGCGGGGGACCCATCTCCAGCCGTATGGCCATTTTTGTGCCTGGCGCGGCGCCAAGTGGGAAAGGGTGGTGTCAAGGCTGAAGGCAGCAGGAAAGCCCGCAGCCCCCAGGTCTGTGGGGCTACGCAAGCGGTTCCCAAAGAGCTTTAGAACAAGGCATAATTTTCCCTGCTGGCTCTTTGGGCGGGGGACCCATCTCCAGCCGTATGGCCATTTTTGTGCCTGGCGCGGCGCCAAGTGGGAAAGGGTGGTGTCGAGGCTGAAGGCAGCAGGAAAGCCTGCAGCCCCCAGGTCTGTGGGGCCAAGCAAGCGGTTCCCAAAGAGCTTTAGAACAAGGCATAGTTTTCCCTGCTGGCTCTTTGGGCGGGGGACCCATCTCCAGCCGTATGGCCATTTTTGTGCCTGGCGCGGCGCCAAGTGGGAAAGGGTGGTTTTGAGGCTGAAGGCAGAAGGAAAGCCTGCAGCCCCCAGTTCTGTGGGGCTACGCAAGCGGTTCCCAAAGAGCTTTAGAACAAGGCATAGTTTTCCCTGCTGGCTCTTTGGGCATGGGACCCATCTCCAGCCATAGGCCATTTTTGTGCCTGGCGCGACGCCAAGTGGGAAAGGGTGGCTTTGAGGCTGAAGGCAGCAGCAAAGCCTGCAGCCCCCAGGTCTGTGGGGCTATGCAAGCGGTTCCCAAAGAGCTTTAGAACAAGGCCTAGTTTTCCCTGCTGGCTCTTTGGGCGGGGGACCCATCTCCAGTCATATGGCTATTTTTATGCCTGGCGTGGTGCGAGGTGGGAAAGGGTGGTTTTGAGGCTGAAGGCAGCAGGAAAGCCCGCAGCCCCCAGGTCTGTGGGGCTACGCAAGCGGTTCCCAAAGAGCTTTAGAACAAGGCATAGTTTTCCCTGCTGGCTCTTTGGGCGGGGGACCCATCTCCAACCATATGGCCATTTTTGTGCCTGGCGCGGCGCCAAGTGGGAAAGGGGTCGTTTTTGAGGCTGAAGGCAGCAGGAAAGCCCGCAGCCCCCAGGTCTGTGGGGCTACGCAAGCGTTTCCCAAAGAGCTTTAGAAAAGGCATAGTTTTCCCTGCTGGCTCTTTTGGCAGGGGAACCATCTCCAGCCGTATGGCCATTTTTGTGCCTGGCGCGGTGCCAAGTGGGAAAGGGTGGTTTTGAGGCTGAAGGCAGCAGCAAAGCCTGCAGCCCCCAGGTCTGTGGGGCCAAGCAAGCGGTTCCCAAAGAGCTTTAGAACAAGGCATAGTTTTCCCTGCTGGCTCTTTGGGCATGGGACCCATCTCCAGCCATGGGCCATTTTTGTGCCTGATGCGGCGCCAAGTGGGAAAGGGTGGCTTTGAGGCTGAAGGCAGCAGCAAAGCCTGCAGCCCCCAGGTCTGTGGGGCTACGCAAGTGGTTCCCAAAGAGCTTTAGAACAAGGCATAGTTTTCCTTGCTGGGTCTTTGGGCATGGGACCGATCTCCAGCCGTATGGCCATTTTTGTGCCTGATGCGGCGCCAAGTGGGAAAGGGTGGCTTTGAGGCTGAAGGCAGCAGCAAAGCCCGCAGGCCCAGGTCTGTGGGGCTACGCAAGCGGTTCCCAAAGAGCTTTAGAACAAGGCATAGTTTTCCCTGCTGGCTCTTTGGGCGGCGGACCCATCTCCAGCCATAGGCCATTTTTGTGCCTGGCGCGGCGCCAAGTGGGAAAGGGTGCTTTCGAGGCTGAAGGCAGCAGCAAAGCCTGCAGCCCCCAGGTCTGTGGGGCCAAGCAAGCGGTTCCCAAAGAGCTTTAGAACAAGGCATAATTTTCCCTGCTGGCTCCTTGGGCGGGGGACCCATCTCCAGACATATGGCCTTTTTTGAGCCTGGCACGGCGCCAAGTGGGAAAGGGTGGTGTCAAGTCTGAAGGCAGCAGCAAAGCCTGCAGCCCCCAGGTCTGTGGGGCTACGCAAGCGGTTCCCAAAGAGCTTTAGAACAAGGCATAGTTTTCCCTGATGGCTCTTTGGGCATGGGACCCATCTCCAGCCATAGGCCATTTTTGTACCTGGCACGGTGCCGAGTGGGAAAGGGTGGTGTCGAGGCTGAAGGCAGCAGCAAAGCCTGCAGCCCCCAGGTCTGTGGGGCTACGCAAGCGGTTCCCAAAGAGCTTTAGAACAAGGCATAGTTTTCCCTGCTGGCTCTTTGGGCGGGGGACCCATCTCCAGCCGTATGGCCATTTTTGTGCCTGGCCCGGCGCCAAGCGGGAAAGGGTGGCTTTGAGGCTGAAGGCAGCAGGAGAGCCTGCAGCCCCCAGGTCTGTGGGGCTACGCAAGCGGTTCCCAAAGAGCTTTAGAACAAGGCATAGTTTTCCCTGCTGGCTCTTTGGGCATGGGACCCATCTCCAGCCTTATGGCCATTTTTGTTCCTGGCGCGGCGCCAAGTGGGAAAGTGTGGTGTCGAGGCTGAAGGCAGCAGGAGAGCCTGCAGCCCCCAGGTCTGTGGGGCTATGCAAGCGGTTCCCAAAGAGCTTTAGAACAAGGCATAGTTTTCCCTGCTGGCTCTTTGGGCGGGGGACCCATCTCCAGCCGTATGGCCATTTTTGTGCCTGATGCGGCGCCAAGTGGGAAAGGGTGGTTTTGAGGCTGAAGGCAGCAGGAAAGCCCACAGCCCCCAGGTCTGTGGGGCTACGCAAGCGGTTCCCAAAGAGCTTTAGAACAAGGCATAGTTTTCCCTGATGGCTCTTTGGGCATGGGACCCATCTCCAGCCATAGGCCATTTTTGTGCCTGATAGGGCGCCAAGTGGGAAAGGGTGGCTTTGAGGCTGAAGGCAGCAGCAAAGCCTGCAGCCCCCAGGTCTGTGGGGCTACGCAAGCGGTTCCCAAAGAGCTTTAGAACAAGGCCTAGTTTTCCCTGCTGGCTCTTTGGGCGGGGGACCCATCTCCAGCCGTATGGCCATTTTTGAGCCTGGCGCGGCGCCAAGTGGGAAAGGGTGTTGTCGAGTCTGAAGGCAGCAGGAAAGCCTGCAGCCCCCAGGTCTGTGGGGCTACGCAAGCGGTTCCCAAAGAGCTTTAGAACAAGGCATAGTTTTCCCTGCTGGCTCTTTGGGCGGGGGACCCATCTCCAGCCGTATGGCCATTTTTGTGCCTAGCGTGACGCCAAGTGGGAAAGGGTGGCTTTGAGGCTGAATGCAGCAGCAAAGCCTGCAGCCCCCAGGTCTGTGGGGCCAAGCAAGCGGTTCCCAAAGAGCTTTAGAACAAGGCATAATTTTCCTTGCTGGCTCTTTGGGCATGGGACCCATCTCCAGCCATAGGCCATTTTTGTGCCTGATGCGGCGCCAAGTGGGAAAGGGTGGCTTTGAGGCTGAAGGCAGCAGGAAAGCCTGCAGCCCCCAGGTCTGTGGGGCTACGCAAGCGGTTCCCAAAGAGCTTTAGAACAAGGCATAGTTTTCCCTGCTGGCTCTTTGGGCGGGGGACCCATCTCCAGCCGTATGGCCATTTTTGTGCCTGGCGCGGCGCCAAGTGGGAAAGGGTGGTGTCGAGGCTGAAGGCAGCAGGAAAGCCTGCAGCCCCCAGGTCTGTGGGGCTACGCAAGCGGTTCCCAAAGAGCTTTAGAACAAGGCATAGTTTTCCCTGATGGCTCTTTGGGCATGGGACCCATCTCCAGCCACAGGCCATTTTTGTACCTGGCGCGGTGCCAAGTGGGAAAGGGTGGTGTCGAGGCTGAAGGCAGCAGCAAAGCCTGCAGCCCCCAGGTCTGTGGGGCTACGCAAGCGGTTCCCAAAGAGCTTTAGAACAAGGCATAGTTTTCCCTGCTGGCTCTTTGGGCATGGGACCCATCTCCAGCCGTATGGCCATTTTTGTGCCTGGCGCGGCGCCAAGTGGGAAAAGGTGTCTTTGAGGCTGAAGGCAGCAGCAAAGCCTGCAGCCCCCAGGTCTGTGGGGCCACGCAAGCGGTTCCCAAAGAGCTTTAGAACAAGGCATAGTTTTCCCTGATGGCTCTTTGGGCATGGGACCCATCTCCAGCCATGGGCCATTTTTGTGCCTGATGCGGCGCCAAGTGGGAAAGGGTGGTTTTGAGGCTGAAGGCAGCAGGAAAGCCTGCAGCCCCCAGGTCTGTGGGGCTACGCAAGCGGTTCCCAAAGAGCTTTAGAACAAGGCATAGTTTTCCCTGCTGGCTCTTTAGGCATGGGACCCATCTCCAGCCATAGGCCATTTTTGTGCCTGGAGCGACGCCAAGTGGGAAAGGGTGGTGTCGAGGCTGAAGGCAGGAGCCAAGCCTGCAGCCCTAAGGTCTGTGGGGCTACGCAAGCGGTTCCCAAAGAGCTTTAGAACAAGGCATAGTTTTCCCTGCTGGCTCTTCGGACGGGGGACCCATCTCCAGCCATATGGCCATTTTTGTGCCTAGCGCGACGCCAAGTGGGAAAGGGTGGCTTGGAGGCTGAAGGCAGCAGCAAAGCCTGCAGCCCCCAGGTCTGTGGGGCTACGCAAGCGGTTCCCAAAGAGCTTTAGAACAAGGCATAGTTTTCCCTGCTGGCTCTTAGGGCGGGGGACCCATCTCCAGCCATAGGCCATTTTTGTTCCTGGCGTGAAGCCAAGTGGGAAAGGGTGCTGTCGAGGCTGAAGGCAGCAGGAAAGCCTGCAGCCCCCAGGTCTGTGCGGCTACGCAACCGGTTCCCAAAGAGCTTTAGAACAAGGCATAGTTTTCCCTGCTGGCTCTTTGGGTGGGGGACCCATCTCCAGCCGTCTAGCTATTTTTGTGCCTGGCGCGGTGCGTAGTGGCAAAGGGTCGTTTTGAGGCTGAAGGCAGCAGGAAAGCCCGCAGGCCCAGGTCTGTGGGGCTACGCAAGCGGTTCCCAAAGAGCTTTAGAACAAGGCATAGTTTTCCCTGCTGGCTCTTTGGGCGGGGGACCCATCTCCAGCCGTATGGCCATTTTTGTGCCTGGCGCGGCGCCAAGTGGGAAAGGGTGGTGTCGAGGCTGAAGGCAGCAGGAAAGCCCGCAGCCCCCAGGTCTGTGGGGCTACGCAAGCGGTTCCCAAAGAGCTTTAGAACAAGGCATAGTTTTCCCTGCTGGCTCTTTTGGCAGGGGACCCATCTCCAGCCGTATGGCCATTTTTGTGCCTGGCGCGGCGCCAAGTGGGAAAGGGTGGCTTTGAGGCTGAAGGCAGCAGCAAAGACTGCAGCCCCCAGGTCTGTGGGGCTACGCAAGCGTTTCCCAAAGAGCTTTAGAACAAGGCATAGTTTTCCCTGCTGGCTCTTTTGGCAGGGGAACCATCTCCAGCCGTATGGCCATTTTTGTGCCTGGCGCGGTGCCAAGTGGGAAAGGGTGGTTTTGAGGCTGAAGGCAGCAGCAAAGCCTGCAGCCCCCAGGTCTGTGGGGCCAAGCAAGCGGTTCCCAAAGAGCTTTAGAACAAGGCATAGTTTTCCCTGCTGGCTCTTTGGGCATGGGACCCATCTCCAGCCATGGGCCATTTTTGTGCCTGATGCGGCGCCAAGTGGGAAAGGGTGGCTTTGAGGCTGAAGGCAGCAGCAAAGCCTGCAGCCCCCAGGTCTGTGGGGCTACGCAAGTGGTTCCCAAAGAGCTTTAGAACAAGGCATAGTTTTCCTTGCTGGGTCTTTGGGCATGGGACCGATCTCCAGCCGTATGGCCATTTTTGTGCCTGATGCGGCGCCAAGTGGGAAAGGGTGGCTTTGAGGCTGAAGGCAGCAGCAAAGCCCGCAGGCCCAGGTCTGTGGGGCTACGCAAGCGGTTCCCAAAGAGCTTTAGAACAAGGCATAGTTTTCCCTGCTGGCTCTTTGGGCGGCGGACCCATCTCCAGCCATAGGCCATTTTTGTGCCTGGCGCGGCGCCAAGTGGGAAAGGGTGCTTTCGAGGCTGAAGGCAGCAGCAAAGCCTGCAGCCCCCAGGTCTGTGGGGCCAAGCAAGCGGTTCCCAAAGAGCTTTAGAACAAGGCATAATTTTCCCTGCTGGCTCCTTGGGCGGGGGACCCATCTCCAGACATATGGCCTTTTTTGAGCCTGGCGCGGCGCCAAGTGGGAAAGGGTGGTGTCGAGTCTGAAGGCAGCAGCAAAGCCTGCAGGCCCAAGGTCTGTGGGGCTACGCAAGCGGTTCCCAAAGAGCTTTAGAACAAGGCATAGTTTTCCCTGATGGCTCTTTGGGCATGGGACCCATCTCCAGCCATAGGCCATTTTTGTACCTGGCACGGTGCCGAGTGGGAAAGGGTGGTGTCGAGGCTGAAGGCAGCAGCAAAGCCTGCAGCCCCCAGGTCTGTGGGGCTACGCAAGCGGTTCCCAAAGAGCTTTAGAACAAGGCATAGTTTTCCCTGCTGGCTCTTTGGGCGGGGGACCCATCTCCAGCCGTATGGCCATTTTTGTGCCTGGCCCGGCGCCAAGCGGGAAAGGGTGGCTTTGAGGCTGAAGGCAGCAGGAGAGCCTGCAGCCCCCAGGTCTGTGGGGCTACGCAAGCGGTTCCCAAAGAGCTTTAGAACAAGGCATAGTTTTCCCTGCTGGCTCTTTGGGCATGGGACCCATCTCCAGCCTTATGGCCATTTTTGTTCCTGGCGCGGCGCCAAGTGGGAAAGTGTGGTGTCGAGGCTGAAGGCAGCAGGAGAGCCTGCAGCCCCCAGGTCTGTGGGGCTATGCAAGCGGTTCCCAAAGAGCTTTAGAACAAGGCATAGTTTTCCCTGCTGGCTCTTTGGGCGGGGGACCCATCTCCAGCCGTATGGCCATTTTTGTGCCTGATGCGGCGCCAAGTGGGAAAGGGTGGTTTTGAGGCTGAAGGCAGCACGAAAGCCCACAGCCCCCAGGTCTGTGGGGCTACGCAAGCGGTTCCCAAAGAGCTTTAGAACAAGGCATAGTTTTCCCTGATGGCTCTTTGGGCATGGGACCCATCTCCAGCCATAGGCCATTTTTGTGCCTGATAGGGCGCCAAGTGGGAAAGGGTGGCTTTGAGGCTGAAGGCAGCAGCAAAGCCTGCAGCCCCCAGGTCTGTGGGGCTACGCAAGCGGTTCCCAAAGAGCTTTAGAACAAGGCCTAGTTTTCCCTGCTGGCTCTTTGGGCGGGGGACCCATCTCCAGCCGTATGGCCATTTTTGAGCCTGGCGCGGCGCCAAGTGGGAAAGGGTGTTGTCGAGTCTGAAGGCAGCAGGAAAGCCTGCAGCCCCCAGGTCTGTGGGGCTACGCAAGCGGTTCCCAAAGAGCTTTAGAACAAGGCATAGTTTTCCCTGCTGGCTCTTTGGGCGGGGGACCCATCTCCAGCCGTATGGCCATTTTTGTGCCTAGCGCGACGCCAAGTGGGAAAGGGTGGCTTTGAGGCTGAATGCAGCAGCAAAGCCCACAGCCCCCAGGTCTGTGGGGCTACGCAAGCGGTTCCCAAAGAGCTTTAGAACAAGGCATAATTTTCCTTGCTGGCTCTTTGGGCATGGGACCCATCTCCAGCCATAGGCCATTTTTGTGCCTGATGCGGCGCCAAGTGGGAAAGGGTGGCTTTGAGGCTGAAGGCAGCAGGAAAGCCTGCAGCCCCCAGGTCTGTGGGGCTACGCAAGCGGTTCCCAAAGAGCTTTAGAACAAGGCATAGTTTTCCCTGCTGGCTCTTTGGGCGGGGGACCCATCTCCAGCCGTATGGCCATTTTTGTGCCTGGCGCGGCGCCAAGTGGGAAAGGGTGGTGTCGAGGCTGAAGGCAGCAGGAAAGCCTGCAGCCCCCAGGTCTGTGGGGCTACGCAAGCGGTTCCCAAAGAGCTTTAGAACAAGGCATAGTTTTCCCTGATGGCTCTTTGGGCATGGGACCCATCTCCAGCCACAGGCCATTTTTGTACCTGGCGCGGTGCCAAGTGGGAAAGGGTGGTGTCGAGGCTGAAGGCAGCAGCAAAGCCTGCAGCCCCCAGGTCTGTGGGGCTACGCAAGCGGTTCCCAAAGAGCTTTAGAACAAGGCATAGTTTTCCCTGCTGGCTCTTTGGGCATGGGACCCATCTCCAGCCGTATGGCCATTTTTGTGCCTGGCGCGGCGCCAAGTGGGAAAAGGTGTCTTTGAGGCTGAAGGCAGCAGCAAAGCCTGCAGCCCCCAGGTCTGTGGGGCCACGCAAGCGGTTCCCAAAGAGCTTTAGAACAAGGCATAGTTTTCCCTGATGGCTCTTTGGGCATGGGACCCATCTCCAGCCATGGGCCATTTTTGTGCCTGATGCGGCGCCAAGTGGGAAAGGGTGGTTTTGAGGCTGAAGGCAGCAGGAAAGCCTGCAGCCCCCAGGTCTGTGGGGCTACGCAAGCGGTTCCCAAAGAGCTTTAGAACAAGGCATAGTTTTCCCTGCTGGCTCTTTAGGCATGGGACCCATCTCCAGCCATAGGCCATTTTTGTGCCTGGAGCGACGCCAAGTGGGAAAGGGTGGTGTCGAGGCTGAAGGCAGGAGCCAAGCCTGCAGCCCTAAGGTCTGTGGGGCTACGCAAGCGGTTCCCAAAGAGCTTTAGAACAAGGCATAGTTTTCCCTGCTGGCTCTTCGGGCGGGGGACCCATCTCCAGCCATATGGCCATTTTTGTGCCTAGCGCGACGCCAAGTGGGAAAGGGTGGCTTGGAGGCTGAAGGCAGCAGCAAAGCCTGCAGCCCCCAGGTCTGTGGGGCTACGCAAGCGTTTCCCAAAGAGCTTTAGAACAAGGCATAGTTTTCCTTGCTGGCTCTTTGGGCATGGGACCCATCTCCAGCCATAGGCCATTTTTGTGCCTGATGCGGCGCCAAGTGGGAAAGGGTGGCTTTGAGGCTGAAGGGAGCAGGAAAGCCCGCAGCCCCCAGGTCTGTGGGGCTACGCAAGCGGTTCCCAAAGAGCTTTAGAACAAGGCATAGTTTTCCCTGCTGGCTCTTTGGGCGGGGGACCCATCTCCAGCCGTATGGCCATTTTTGTGCATGGCGCGGCGCCAAGTGGGAAAGGGTGGCTTTGAGGCTGAAGGCAGCAGGAAAGCCCGCAGCCCCCAGGTCTGTGGGGCCAAGCAAGCGGTTCCCAAAGAGCTTTAGAACAAGGCATTGTTTTCCCTGCTGGCTCTTTGGGCGGGGGACCCATCTCCAGCCGTATGGCCATTTTTGTGCCTGGCGCGGTGCGTAGTGGGAAAGGGTGGTTTTGAGGCTGAAGGCAGCAGGAAAGCCTGCAGCCCCCAGGTCTGTGGGGCTACGCAAGCGGTTCCCAAAGAGCTTTAGAACAAGGCATAGTTTTCCCTGCTGGCTCTTTGGGCATGGGACCCATCTCCAGCCATAGGCCATTTTTGTGCCTGGCGCGACGCCAAGTGGGAAAGGGTGGCTTCGAGGCTGAAGGCAGCAGGAAAGCCCGCAGCCCCCAGGTCTCTGGGGCTACGCAAGCGGTTCCCAAAGAGCTTTAGAACAAGGCATAGTTTTCCCTGCTGGCTCTTAGGGCGGGGGACCCATCTCCAGCCATAGGCCATTTTTGTTCCTGGCGTGAAGCCAAGTGGGAAAGGGTGCTGTCGAGGCTGAAGGCAGCAGGAAAGCCTGCAGCCCCCAGGTCTGTGCGGCTACGCAACCGGTTCCCAAAGAGCTTTAGAACAAGGCATAGTTTTCCCTGCTGGCTCTTTGGGTGGGGGACCCATCTCCAGCCGTCTAGCTATTTTTGTGCCTGGCGCGGTGCGTAGTGGCAAAGGGTCGTTTTGAGGCTGAAGGCAGCAGGAAAGCCCGCAGGCCCAGGTCTGTGGGGCTACGCAAGCGGTTCCCAAAGAGCTTTAGAACAAGGCATAGTTTTCCCTGCTGGCTCTTTGGGCGGGGGACCCATCTCCAGCCGTATGGCCATTTTTGTGCCTGGCGCGGCGCCAAGTGGG
Source organism: Rissa tridactyla (assembly GCF_028500815.1). NCBI lineage: Eukaryota > Metazoa > Chordata > Aves > Charadriiformes > Laridae > Rissa > Rissa tridactyla. The sequence goes on from NW_026529382.1 coordinate 129,105, forward strand.
AAAGGGTGGTGTCGAGGCTGAAGGCAGCAGGAAAGCCCGCAGCCCCCAGGTCTGTGGGGCTACGCAAGCGGTTCCCAAAGAGCTTTAGAACAAGGCATAGTTTTCCCTGCTGGCTCTTTTGGCAGGGGACCCATCTCCAGCCGTATGGCCATTTTTGTGCCTGGCGCGGCGCCAAGTGGGAAAGGGTGGCTTTGAGGCTGAAGGCAGCAGCAAAGACTGCAGCCCCCAGGTCTGTGGGGCTACGCAAGCGTTTCCCAAAGAGCTTTAGAACAAGGCATAGTTTTCCCTGCTGGCTCTTTTGGCAGGGGAACCATCTCCAGCCGTATGGCCATTTTTGTGCCTGGCGCGGTGCCAAGTGGGAAAGGGTGGTTTTGAGGCTGAAGGCAGCAGCAAAGCCTGCAGCCCCCAGGTCTGTGGGGCCAAGCAAGCGGTTCCCAAAGAGCTTTAGAACAAGGCATAGTTTTCCCTGCTGGCTCTTTGGGCATGGGACCCATCTCCAGCCATGGGCCATTTTTGTGCCTGATGCGGCGCCAAGTGGGAAAGGGTGGCTTTGAGGCTGAAGGCAGCAGCAAAGCCTGCAGCCCCCAGGTCTGTGGGGCTACGCAAGTGGTTCCCAAAGAGCTTTAGAACAAGGCATAGTTTTCCTTGCTGGGTCTTTGGGCATGGGACCGATCTCCAGCCGTATGGCCATTTTTGTGCCTGATGCGGCGCCAAGTGGGAAAGGGTGGCTTTGAGGCTGAAGGCAGCAGCAAAGCCCGCAGGCCCAGGTCTGTGGGGCTACGCAAGCGGTTCCCAAAGAGCTTTAGAACAAGGCATAGTTTTCCCTGCTGGCTCTTTGGGCGGCGGACCCATCTCCAGCCATAGGCCATTTTTGTGCCTGGCGCGGCGCCAAGTGGGAAAGGGTGCTTTCGAGGCTGAAGGCAGCAGCAAAGCCTGCAGCCCCCAGGTCTGTGGGGCCAAGCAAGCGGTTCCCAAAGAGCTTTAGAACAAGGCATAATTTTCCCTGCTGGCTCCTTGGGCGGGGGACCCATCTCCAGACATATGGCCTTTTTTGAGCCTGGCGCGGCGCCAAGTGGGAAAGGGTGGTGTCGAGTCTGAAGGCAGCAGCAAAGCCTGCAGCCCCCAGGTCTGTGGGGCTACGCAAGCGGTTCCCAAAGAGCTTTAGAACAAGGCATAGTTTTCCCTGATGGCTCTTTGGGCATGGGACCCATCTCCAGCCATAGGCCATTTTTGTACCTGGCACGGTGCCGAGTGGGAAAGGGTGGTGTCGAGGCTGAAGGCAGCAGCAAAGCCTGCAGCCCCCAGGTCTGTGGGGCTACGCAAGCGGTTCCCAAAGAGCTTTAGAACAAGGCATAGTTTTCCCTGCTGGCTCTTTGGGCGGGGGACCCATCTCCAGCCGTATGGCCATTTTTGTGCCTGATAGGGCGCCAAGTGGGAAAGGGTGGCTTTGAGGCTGAAGGCAGCAGCAAAGCCTGCAGCCCCCAGGTCTGTGGGGCTACGCAAGCGGTTCCCAAAGAGCTTTAGAACAAGGCCTAGTTTTCCCTGCTGGCTCTTTGGGCGGGGGACCCATCTCCAGCCGTATGGCCATTTTTGAGCCTGGCGCGGCGCCAAGTGGGAAAGGGTGTTGTCGAGTCTGAAGGCAGCAGGAAAGCCTGCAGCCCCCAGGTCTGTGGGGCTACGCAAGCGGTTCCCAAAGAGCTTTAGAACAAGGCATAGTTTTCCCTGCTGGCTCTTTGGGCGGGGGACCCATCTCCAGCCGTATGGCCATTTTTGTGCCTAGCGCGACGCCAAGTGGGAAAGGGTGGCTTTGAGGCTGAATGCAGCAGCAAAGCCCACAGCCCCCAGGTCTGTGGGGCTACGCAAGCGGTTCCCAAAGAGCTTTAGAACAAGGCATAATTTTCCTTGCTGGCTCTTTGGGCATGGGACCCATCTCCAGCCATAGGCCATTTTTGTGCCTGATGCGGCGCCAAGTGGGAAAGGGTGGCTTTGAGGCTGAAGGCAGCAGGAAAGCCTGCAGCCCCCAGGTCTGTGGGGCTACGCAAGCGGTTCCCAAAGAGCTTTAGAACAAGGCATAGTTTTCCCTGCTGGCTCTTTGGGCGGGGGACCCATCTCCAGCCGTATGGCCATTTTTGTGCCTGGCGCGGCGCCAAGTGGGAAAGGGTGGTGTCGAGGCTGAAGGCAGCAGGAAAGCCTGCAGCCCCCAGGTCTGTGGGGCTACGCAAGCGGTTCCCAAAGAGCTTTAGAACAAGGCATAGTTTTCCCTGATGGCTCTTTGGGCATGGGACCCATCTCCAGCCACAGGCCATTTTTGTACCTGGCGCGGTGCCAAGTGGGAAAGGGTGGTGTCGAGGCTGAAGGCAGCAGCAAAGCCTGCAGCCCCCAGGTCTGTGGGGCTACGCAAGCGGTTCCCAAAGAGCTTTAGAACAAGGCATAGTTTTCCCTGCTGGCTCTTTGGGCATGGGACCCATCTCCAGCCGTATGGCCATTTTTGTGCCTGGCGCGGCGCCAAGTGGGAAAAGGTGTCTTTGAGGCTGAAGGCAGCAGCAAAGCCTGCAGCCCCCAGGTCTGTGGGGCCACGCAAGCGGTTCCCAAAGAGCTTTAGAACAAGGCATAGTTTTCCCTGATGGCTCTTTGGGCATGGGACCCATCTCCAGCCATGGGCCATTTTTGTGCCTGATGCGGCGCCAAGTGGGAAAGGGTGGTTTTGAGGCTGAAGGCAGCAGGAAAGCCTGCAGCCCCCAGGTCTGTGGGGCTACGCAAGCGGTTCCCAAAGAGCTTTAGAACAAGGCATAGTTTTCCCTGCTGGCTCTTTAGGCATGGGACCCATCTCCAGCCATAGGCCATTTTTGTGCCTGGAGCGACGCCAAGTGGGAAAGGGTGGTGTCGAGGCTGAAGGCAGGAGCCAAGCCTGCAGCCCTAAGGTCTGTGGGGCTACGCAAGCGGTTCCCAAAGAGCTTTAGAACAAGGCATAGTTTTCCCTGCTGGCTCTTCGGACGGGGGACCCATCTCCAGCCATATGGCCATTTTTGTGCCTAGCGCGACGCCAAGTGGGAAAGGGTGGCTTGGAGGCTGAAGGCAGCAGCAAAGCCTGCAGCCCCCAGGTCTGTGGGGCTACGCAAGCGGTTCCCAAAGAGCTTTAGAACAAGGCATAGTTTTCCTTGCTGGCTCTTTGGGCATGGGACCCATCTCCAGCCATAGGCCATTTTTGTGCCTGATGCGGCGCCAAGTGGGAAAGGGTGGCTTTGAGGCTGAAGGGAGCAGGAAAGCCCGCAGCCCCCAGGTCTGTGGGGCTACGCAAGCGGTTCCCAAAGAGCTTTAGAACAAGGCATAGTTTTCCCTGCTGGCTCTTTGGGCGGGGGACCCATCTCCAGCCGTATGGCCATTTTTGTGCATGGCGCGGCGCCAAGTGGGAAAGGGTGGCTTTGAGGCTGAAGGCAGCAGGAAAGCCCGCAGCCCCCAGGTCTGTGGGGCCAAGCAAGCGGTTCCCAAAGAGCTTTAGAACAAGGCATAGTTTTCCCTGCTGGCTCTTTGGGCGGGGGACCCATCTCCAGCCGTATGGCCATTTTTGTGCCTGGCGCGGTGCGTAGTGGGAAAGGGTGGTTTTGAGGCTGAAGGCAGCAGGAAAGCCTGCAGCCCCCAGGTCTGTGGGGCTACGCAAGCGGTTCCCAAAGAGCTTTAGAACAAGGCATAGTTTTCCCTGCTGGCTCTTTGGGCATGGGACCCATCTCCAGCCATAGGCCATTTTTGTGCCTGGCGCGACGCCAAGTGGGAAAGGGTGGCTTTGAGGCTGAAGGCAGCAGGAAAGCCTGCAGCCCCCAGGTCTGTGGGGCTACGCAAGCGGTTCCCAAAGAGCTTTAGAACAAGGCATAGTTTTCCCTGCTGGCTCTTTGGGCGGGGGACCCATCTCCAACCATATGGCCATTTTTGTGCCTGGTGCGGCGCCAAGTGGGAAAGGGTGGCTTCGAGGCTGAAGGCAGCAGGAAAGCCCGCAGCCCCCAGGTCTCTGGGGCTACGCAAGCGGTTCCCAAAGAGCTTTAGAACAAGGCATAGTTTTCCCTGCTGTCTCTTTGGGCGGGGGACCCATCTCCAGCCGTATGGCCATTTTTGAGCCTGGCGCGGCGCCAGGTGGGAAAGGGTGGCTTTGAGGCTGAAGGCAGCAGCAAAGCCTGCAGCCCCCAGGTCTGTGGGGCTACGCAAGCGGTTCCCAAAGAGCTTTAGAACAAGGCATAGTTTTCCCTGCTGGCTCTTAGGGCGGGGGACCCATCTCCAGCCATAGGCCATTTTTGTTCCTGGCGTGAAGCCAAGTGGGAAAGGGTGCTGTCGAGGCTGAAGGCAGCAGGAAAGCCTGCAGCCCCCAGGTCTGTGCGGCTACGCAACCGGTTCCCAAAGAGCTTTAGAACAAGGCATAGTTTTCCCTGCTGGCTCTTTGGGTGGGGGACCCATCTCCAGCCGTCTAGCTATTTTTGTGCCTGATGCGGTGCGTAGTGGCAAAGGGTCGTTTTGAGGCTGAAGGCAGCAGGAAAGCCCGCAGGCCCAGGTCTGTGGGGCTACGCAAGCGGTTCCCAAAGAGCTTTAGAACAAGGCATAGTTTTCCCTGCTGGCTCTTTGGGCGGGGGACCCATCTCCAGCCGTATGGCCATTTTTGTGCCTGGCGCGGCGCCAAGTGGGAAAGGGTGGTGTCGAGGCTGAAGGCAGCAGGAAAGCCCGCAGCCCCCAGGTCTGTGGGGCTACGCAAGCGGTTCCCAAAGAGCTTTAGAACAAGGCATAGTTTTCCCTGCTGGCTCTTTTGGCAGGGGACCCATCTCCAGCCGTATGGCCATTTTTGTGCCTGGCGCGGCGCCAAGTGGGAAAGGGTGGCTTTGAGGCTGAAGGCAGCAGCAAAGACTGCAGCCCCCAGGTCTGTGGGGCTACGCAAGCGTTTCCCAAAGAGCTTTAGAACAAGGCATAGTTTTCCCTGCTGGCTCTTTTGGCAGGGGAACCATCTCCAGCCGTATGGCCATTTTTGTGCCTGGCGCGGTGCCAAGTGGGAAAGGGTGGTTTTGAGGCTGAAGGCAGCAGCAAAGCCTGCAGCCCCCAGGTCTGTGGGGCCAAGCAAGCGGTTCCCAAAGAGCTTTAGAACAAGGCATAGTTTTCCCTGCTGGCTCTTTGGGCATGGGACCCATCTCCAGCCATGGGCCATTTTTGTGCCTGATGCGGCGCCAAGTGGGAAAGGGTGGCTTTGAGGCTGAAGGCAGCAGCAAAGCCTGCAGCCCCCAGGTCTGTGGGGCTACGCAAGTGGTTCCCAAAGAGCTTTAGAACAAGGCATAGTTTTCCTTGCTGGGTCTTTGGGCATGGGACCGATCTCCAGCCGTATGGCCATTTTTGTGCCTGATGCGGCGCCAAGTGGGAAAGGGTGGCTTTGAGGCTGAAGGCAGCAGCAAAGCCCGCAGGCCCAGGTCTGTGGAGCTACGCAAGCGGTTCCCAAAGAGCTTTAGAACAAGGCATAGTTTTCCCTGCTGGCTCTTTGGGCGGCGGACCCATCTCCAGCCATAGGCCATTTTTGTGCCTGGCGCGGCGCCAAGTGGGAAAGGGTGCTTTCGAGGCTGAAGGCAGCAGCAAAGCCTGCAGCCCCCAGGTCTGTGGGGCCAAGCAAGCGGTTCCCAAAGAGCTTTAGAACAAGGCATAATTTTCCCTGCTGGCTCCTTGGGCGGGGGACCCATCTCCAGACATATGGCCTTTTTTGAGCCTGGCGCGGCGCCAAGTGGGAAAGGGTGGTGTCGAGTCTGAAGGCAGCAGCAAAGCCTGCAGCCCCCAGGTCTGTGGGGCTACGCAAGCGGTTCCCAAAGAGCTTTAGAACAAGGCATAGTTTTCCCTGATGGCTCTTTGGGCATGGGACCCATCTCCAGCCATAGGCCATTTTTGTACCTGGCACGGTGCCGAGTGGGAAAGGGTGGTGTCGAGGCTGAAGGCAGCAGCAAAGCCTGCAGCCCCCAGGTCTGTGGGGCTACGCAAGCGGTTCCCAAAGAGCTTTAGAACAAGGCATAGTTTTCCCTGCTGGCTCTTTGGGCGGGGGACCCATCTCCAGCCGTATGGCCATTTTTGTGCCTGATAGGGCGCCAAGTGGGAAAGGGTGGCTTTGAGGCTGAAGGCAGCAGCAAAGCCTGCAGCCCCCAGGTCTGTGGGGCTACGCAAGCGGTTCCCAAAGAGCTTTAGAACAAGGCCTAGTTTTCCCTGCTGGCTCTTTGGGCGGGGGACCCATCTCCAGCCGTATGGCCATTTTTGAGCCTGGCGCGGCGCCAAGTGGGAAAGGGTGTTGTCGAGTCTGAAGGCAGCAGGAAAGCCTGCAGCCCCCAGGTCTGTGGGGCTACGCAAGCGGTTCCCAAAGAGCTTTAGAACAAGGCATAGTTTTCCCTGCTGGCTCTTTGGGCGGGGGACCCATCTCCAGCCGTATGGCCATTTTTGTGCCTAGCGCGACGCCAAGTGGGAAAGGGTGGCTTTGAGGCTGAATGCAGCAGCAAAGCCCACAGCCCCCAGGTCTGTGGGGCTACGCAAGCGGTTCCCAAAGAGCTTTAGAACAAGGCATAATTTTCCTTGCTGGCTCTTTGGGCATGGGACCCATCTCCAGCCATAGGCCATTTTTGTGCCTGATGCGGCGCCAAGTGGGAAAGGGTGGCTTTGAGGCTGAAGGCAGCAGGAAAGCCTGCAGCCCCCAGGTCTGTGGGGCTACGCAAGCGGTTCCCAAAGAGCTTTAGAACAAGGCATAGTTTTCCCTGCTGGCTCTTTGGGCGGGGGACCCATCTCCAGCCGTATGGCCATTTTTGTGCCTGGCGCGGCGCCAAGTGGGAAAGGGTGGTGTCGAGGCTGAAGGCAGCAGGAAAGCCTGCAGCCCCCAGGTCTGTGGGGCTACGCAAGCGGTTCCCAAAGAGCTTTAGAACAAGGCATAGTTTTCCCTGATGGCTCTTTGGGCATGGGACCCATCTCCAGCCACAGGCCATTTTTGTACCTGGCGCGGTGCCAAGTGGGAAAGGGTGGTGTCGAGGCTGAAGGCAGCAGCAAAGCCTGCAGCCCCCAGGTCTGTGGGGCTACGCAAGCGGTTCCCAAAGAGCTTTAGAACAAGGCATAGTTTTCCCTGCTGGCTCTTTGGGCATGGGACCCATCTCCAGCCGTATGGCCATTTTTGTGCCTGGCGCGGCGCCAAGTGGGAAAAGGTGTCTTTGAGGCTGAAGGCAGCAGCAAAGCCTGCAGCCCCCAGGTCTGTGGGGCCACGCAAGCGGTTCCCAAAGAGCTTTAGAACAAGGCATAGTTTTCCCTGATGGCTCTTTGGGCATGGGACCCATCTCCAGCCATGGGCCATTTTTGTGCCTGATGCGGCGCCAAGTGGGAAAGGGTGGTTTTGAGGCTGAAGGCAGCAGGAAAGCCTGCAGCCCCCAGGTCTGTGGGGCTACGCAAGCGGTTCCCAAAGAGCTTTAGAACAAGGCATAGTTTTCCCTGCTGGCTCTTTAGGCATGGGACCCATCTCCAGCCATAGGCCATTTTTGTGCCTGGAGCGACGCCAAGTGGGAAAGGGTGGTGTCGAGGCTGAAGGCAGGAGCCAAGCCTGCAGCCCTAAGGTCTGTGGGGCTACGCAAGCGGTTCCCAAAGAGCTTTAGAACAAGGCATAGTTTTCCCTGCTGGCTCTTCGGACGGGGGACCCATCTCCAGCCATATGGCCATTTTTGTGCCTAGCGCGACGCCAAGTGGGAAAGGGTGGCTTGGAGGCTGAAGGCAGCAGCAAAGCCTGCAGCCCCCAGGTCTGTGGGGCTACGCAAGCGGTTCCCAAAGAGCTTTAGAACAAGGCATAGTTTTCCTTGCTGGCTCTTTGGGCATGGGACCCATCTCCAGCCATAGGCCATTTTTGTGCCTGATGCGGCGCCAAGTGGGAAAGGGTGGCTTTGAGGCTGAAGGGAGCAGGAAAGCCCGCAGCCCCCAGGTCTGTGGGGCTACGCAAGCGGTTCCCAAAGAGCTTTAGAACAAGGCATAGTTTTCCCTGCTGGCTCTTTGGGCGGGGGACCCATCTCCAGCCGTATGGCCATTTTTGTGCATGGCGCGGCGCCAAGTGGGAAAGGGTGGCTTTGAGGCTGAAGGCAGCAGGAAAGCCCGCAGCCCCCAGGTCTGTGGGGCCAAGCAAGCGGTTCCCAAAGAGCTTTAGAACAAGGCATAGTTTTCCCTGCTGGCTCTTTGGGCGGGGGACCCATCTCCAGCCGTATGGCCATTTTTGTGCCTGGCGCGGTGCGTAGTGGGAAAGGGTGGTTTTGAGGCTGAAGGCAGCAGGAAAGCCTGCAGCCCCCAGGTCTGTGGGGCTACGCAAGCGGTTCCCAAAGAGCTTTAGAACAAGGCATAGTTTTCCCTGCTGGCTCTTTGGGCATGGGACCCATCTCCAGCCATAGGCCATTTTTGTGCCTGGCGCGACGCCAAGTGGGAAAGGGTGGCTTTGAGGCTGAAGGCAGCAGGAAAGCCTGCAGCCCCCAGGTCTGTGGGGCTACGCAAGCGGTTCCCAAAGAGCTTTAGAACAAGGCATAGTTTTCCCTGCTGGCTCTTTGGGCGGGGGACCCATCTCCAACCATATGGCCATTTTTGTGCCTGGTGCGGCGCCAAGTGGGAAAGGGTGGCTTCGAGGCTGAAGGCAGCAGGAAAGCCCGCAGCCCCCAGGTCTCTGGGGCTACGCAAGCGGTTCCCAAAGAGCTTTAGAACAAGGCATAGTTTTCCCTGCTGTCTCTTTGGGCGGGGGACCCATCTCCAGCCGTATGGCCATTTTTGAGCCTGGCGCGGCGCCAGGTGGGAAAGGGTGGCTTTGAGGCTGAAGGCAGCAGCAAAGCCTGCAGCCCCCAGGTCTGTGGGGCTACGCAAGCGGTTCCCAAAGAGCTTTAGAACAAGGCATAGTTTTCCCTGCTGGCTCTTAGGGCGGGGGACCCATCTCCAGCCATAGGCCATTTTTGTTCCTGGCGTGAAGCCAAGTGGGAAAGGGTGCTGTCGAGGCTGAAGGCAGCAGGAAAGCCTGCAGCCCCCAGGTCTGTGCGGCTACGCAACCGGTTCCCAAAGAGCTTTAGAACAAGGCATAGTTTTCCCTGCTGGCTCTTTGGGTGGGGGACCCATCTCCAGCCGTCTAGCTATTTTTGTGCCTGGCGCGGTGCGTAGTGGCAAAGGGTCGTTTTGAGGCTGAAGGCAGCAGGAAAGCCCGCAGGCCCAGGTCTGTGGGGCTACGCAAGCGGTTCCCAAAGAGCTTTAGAACAAGGCATAGTTTTCCCTGCTGGCTCTTTGGGCGGGGGACCCATCTCCAGCCGTATGGCCATTTTTGTGCCTGGCGCGGCGCCAAGTGGGAAAGGGTGGTGTCGAGGCTGAAGGCAGCAGGAAAGCCCGCAGCCCCCAGGTCTGTGGGGCTACGCAAGCGGTTCCCAAAGAGCTTTAGAACAAGGCATAGTTTTCCCTGCTGGCTCTTTTGGCAGGGGACCCATCTCCAGCCGTATGGCCATTTTTGTGCCTGGCGCGGCGCCAAGTGGGAAAGGGTGGCTTTGAGGCTGAAGGCAGCAGCAAAGCCTGCAGCCCCCAGGTCTGTGGGGCCAAGCAAGCGGTTCCCAAAGAGCTTTAGAACAAGGCATAGTTTTCCCTCATGGCTCTTTGGGTATGGGACCCATCTCCAGCCGTATGGCCATTTTTGTGCCTGGCGCGGCGCCAAGTGGGAAAGGGTGGTGTCAAGGCTGAAGTCAGCAGGAAAGCCCGCAGCCCCAGGTCTGTGGGGCTACGCAAGCGGTTCCCAAAGAGCTTTAGAACAAGGCATAATTTTCCCTGCTGGCTCTTTGGGCGGGGGACCCATCTCCAGCCATAGGCCATTTTTGTGCCTGATGCGGCGCGAAGTGGGAAAGGGTGGCTTTGAGGCTGAAGGCAGCAGCAAAGCCTGCAGCCCCCAGGTCTGTGGGGCTACGCAAGTGGTTCCCAAAGAGCTTTAGAACAAGGCATATTTTTCCCTGCTGGCTCGTTGGGCGGGGGACCCATCTCCAGCCGTATGGCCATTTTTGTGCCTGGCGCGGCGCCAAGTGGGAAAGGGTGGTGTCGAGGCTGAAGGCAGCAGGAAAGCCTGCAGCCCCCAGGTCTGTGGGGCCAAGCAAGCGGTTCCCAAAGAGCTTTAGAACAAGGCATAGTTTTCCCTGCTGGCTCTTTGGGCGGGGGACCCATCTCCAGCCGTATGGCCATTTTTGTGCCTGGCGCGGTGCGTAGTGGGAAAGGGTGGTTTTGAGGCTGAAGGCAGCAGGAAAGCCTGCAGCCCCCAGGTCTGTGGGGCTACGCAAGCGGTTCCCAAAGAGCTTTAGAACAAGGCATAGTTTTCCCTGCTGGCTCTTTGGGCATGGGACCCATCTCCAGCCATAGGCCATTTTTGTGCCTGGCGCGACGCCAAGTGGGAAAGGGTGGCTTTGAGGCTGAAGGCAGCAGGAAAGCCTGCAGCCCCCAGGTCTGTGGGGCTACGCAAGCGGTTCCCAAAGAGCTTTAGAACAAGGCATAGTTTTCCCTGCTGGCTCTTTGGGCGGGGGACCCATCTCCAGTCGTATGGCCATTTTTATGCCTGGCGAAGCACCAAGTGGGAAAGGGTGGCTTTGAGGCTGAAGGCAGCAGCAAAGCCCGCAGCCCCCAGGTCTGTGGGGCTACGCAAGCGGTTCCCAAAGAGCTTTAGAACAAGGCATAGTTTTCCCTGCTGGCTCTTTGGGCGGGAGACCCATATCCAGCCATAGGCCATTTTTGTGCCTGGCGCGACGCCAAGTGGGAAAGGGTGTTGTCGAGGCTGAAGGCAGCAGGAAAGCCTGCAGCCCCCAGGTCTGTGGGGCTACGCAAGTGGTTCCCAAAGAGCTTTAGAACAAGGCATAGTTTTCCCTGCTGGCTCTTTGGGCGGGGGACCCATCTCCAGTCATATGGCTATTTTTATGCCTGGCGTGGTGCGAGGTGGGAAAGGGTGGTTTTGAGGCTGAAGGCAGCAGGAAAGCCCGCAGCCCCCAGGTCTGTGGGGCTACGCAAGCGGTTCCCAAAGAGCTTTAGAACAAGGCATAGTTTTCCCTGCTGGCTCTTTGGGCGGGGGACCCATCTCCAACCATATGGCCATTTTTGTGCCTGGCGCGGAGCCAAGTGGGAAAGGGTGGCTTCGAGGCTGAAGGCAGCAGGAAAGCCCGCAGCCCCCAGGTCTGTGGGGCTACGCAAGCGGTTCCCAAAGAGCTTTAGAACAAGGCATAGTTTTCCCTGCTGGCTCTTTGGGCGGGGGACCCATCTCCAGCCGTATGGCCATTTTTGAGCCTGGCGCGGCGCCAGGTGGGAAAGGGTGGCTTTGAGGCTGAAGGCAGCAGGAAAGCCTGCAGCCCCCAGGTCTGTGGGGCTACGCAAGCGGTTCCCAAAGAGCTTTAGAACAAGGCATAGTTTTCCCTGCTGGCTCTTAGGGCGGGGGACCCATCTCCAGCCATAGGCCATTTTTGTGCCTGGCGTGAAGCCAAGTGGGAAAGGGTGCTGTCGAGGCTGAAGGCAGCAGGAAAGCCTGCAGCCCCCAGGTCTGTGCGGCTACGCAACCGGTTCCCAAAGAGCTTTAGAACAAGGCATAGTTTTCCCTGCTGGCTCTTTGGGTGGGGGACCCATCTCCAGCCGTCTAGCTATTTTTGTGCCTGGCGCGTTGCGTAGTGGCAAAGGGTCGTTTTGAGGCTGAAGGCAGCAGCAAAGCCCGCAGCCCCCAGGTCTGTGGGGCTACGCAAGCGTTTCCCAAAGAGCTTTAGAACAAGGCATAGTTTTCCCTGCTGGCTCTTTGGGCAGGGGAACCATCTCCAGCCGTATGGCCATTTTTGTGCCTGGCGCGGTGCGTAGTGGGAAAGGGTGGTTTTGAGGCTGAAGGCAGCAGGAAAGCCCGCAGGCCCAGGTCTGTGGGGCTACGCAAGCGGTTCCCAAAGAGCTTTAGAACAAGGCATAGTTTTCCCTGCTGGCTCTTTGGGCGGGGGACCCATCTCCAGCCGTATGGCCATTTTTGTGCATGGCCCGGCGCCAAGTGGGAAAGGGTGGTGTCGAGGCTGAAGGCAGCAGCAAAGCCTGCAGCCCCCAGGTCTGTGGGGCCAAGGAAGCGGTTCCCAAAGAGCTTTAGAACAAGGCATAGTTTTCCCTGATGGCTCTTTGGACATGGGACCCATCTCCAGCCATAGGCCATTTTTGTGCCTGATAGGGCGCGAAGTGGGAAAGGGTGGCTTTGAGGCTGAAGGCAGCAGCAAAGCCTGCAGCCCCCAGGTCTGTGGGGCTACGCAAGCGGTTCCCAAAGAGCTTTAGAACAAGGCATATTTTTCCCTCCTGGCTCTTTGGGCGGGGAACCCATCTCCAGCCGTATGGCCATTTTTGTGCCTGGCGCGGCGCCAAGTGGGAAAGGGTGGCTTTGAGGCTGAAGGCAGCAGGAAAGCCTGCAGCCCCCAGGTCTGTGGGGCTACGCAAGCGGTTCCCAAAGAGCTTTAGAACAAGGCATAGTTTTCCCTGCTGGCTCTTTGGGCATGGGACCCATCTCCAGCCGTATGGCCATTTTTGTGCCTGGCGCGGCGCCAAGTGGGAAAGGGTGGCTTTGAGGCTGAAGGCAGCAGCAAAGCCTGCAGCCCCAGGTCTGTGGGGCTACGCAAGCGGTTCCCAAAGAGCTTTAGAACAAGGCATAGTTTTCCTTGCTGGCTCTTTGGGCATGGGACCCATCTCCAGCCGTATGGCCATTTTTGTGCCTGGCCAGGCGCCAAGTGGGAAAGGGTGTTTTTGAGGCTGAAGGCAGCAGGAAAGCCCGCAGCCCCCAGGTCTGTGGGGCTACGCAAGCGGTTCCCAAAGAGCTTTAGAACAAGGCATAGTTTTCCCTGCTGGCTCTTTGGGCGGGGGACCCATCTCCAGCCGTATGGCCATTTTTGTGCCTGGCGCAGCGCCAAGTGGGAAAGGGTGGCTTTGAGGCTGAAGGCAGCAGCAAAGCCTGCAGCCCCCAGGTCTGTGGGGCTACGCAAGCGGTTCCCAAAGAGCTTTAGAACAAGGCATAGTTTTCCCTGCTGGCTCTTTGGGCGGGGGACCCATCTCCAGCCGTATGGCCATTTTTGTGCCTGGCGCGGCGCCAAGTGGGAAAGGGTGGTTTTGAGGCTGAAGGCAGCAGCAAAGCCTGCAGCCCCCAGGTCTGTGGGGCTACGCAAGCGGTTCCCAAAGAGCTTTAGAACAAGGCATAGTTTTCCCTGCTGGCTCTTTGGGCGGGGGACCCATCTCCAGCCGTATGGCCATTTTTGTGCCTGGCGCGGCGCCAAGTGGGAAAGGGTGGTTTTGAGGCTGAAGGCAGCAGCAAAGCCCGCAGCCCCCAGGTCTGTGGGGCTACGCAAGCGGTTCCCAAAGAGCTTTAGAACAAGGCATAGTTTTCCCTGCTGGCTCTTTGGGCGGGGGACCCATCTCCAGCCGTATGGCCATTTTTGAGCCTTTCGCGGCGCCAAGTGGGAAAGGGTGGTTTTGAGGCTGAAGGCAGCAGCAAAGCCCGCAGCCCCCAGGTCTGTGGGGCCAAGCAAGCGGTTCCCAAAGAGCTTTAGAACAAGGCATAGTTTTCCTTGCTGGCTCTTTGGGCATGGGACCCATCTCCAGCAATAGGCCATTTTTGTGCCTGATGCGGCGCCAAGTGGGAAAGGGTGGCTTTGAGGCTGAAGGCAGCAGCAAAGCCTGCAGCCCCCAGGTCTGTGGGGCTACGCAAGCGGTTCCCAAAGAGCTTTAGAACAAGGCATAGTTTTCCCTGCTGGCTCTTTGGGCAGGGGAACCATCTCCAGCCGTATGGCCATTTTTGTGCCTGGCGCGGTGCGTAGTGGGAAAGGGTGGTTTTGAGGCTGAAGGCAGCAGGAAGGCCCGCAGGCCCAGGTCTGAGGGGCTACGCAAGCGGTTCCCAAAGAGCTTTAGAACAAGGCATAGTTTTCCCTGCTGGCTCTTTGGGCGGGGGACCCATCTCCAGCCGTATGGCCATTTTTGTGCCTGGCGCGGCGCCAAGTGGGAAAGGGTGGCTTGGAGGCTGAAGGCAGCAGCAAAGCCTGCAGCCCCCAGGTCTGTGGGGCTACGCAAGCGGTTCCCAAAGAGCTTTAGAACAAGGCATATTTTTCCCTCCTGGCTCTTTGGGCGGGGGACCCATCTCCAGCCGTATGGCCATTTTTGTGCCTGGCGCGGCGCCAAGTGGGAAAGGGTGGCTTTGAGGCTGAAGGCAGCAGGAAAGCCTGCAGCCCCCAGGTCTGTGGGGCTACGCAAGCGGTTCCCAAAGAGTTTTAGAACAAGGCATAGTTTTCCCTGCTGGCTCTTTGGGCATGGGACCCATCTCCAGCCGTATGGCCATTTTTGTGCCTGGCGCGGCGCCAAGTGGGAAAGGGTGGCTTTGAGGCTGAAGGCAGCAGCAAAGCCTGCAGCCCCAGGTCTGTGGGGCTACGCAAGCGGTTCCCAAAGAGCTTTAGAACAAGGCATAGTTTTCCTTGCTGGCTCTTTGGGCATGGGACCCATCTCCAGCCATAGGCCATTTTTGTGCCTGATGCGGCGCCAAGTGGGAAAGGGTGGCTTTGAGGCTGAAGGCAGCAGCAAAGCCTGCAGCCCCCAGGTCTGTGGGGCTACGCAAGCGGTTCCCAAAGAGCTTTAGAACAAGGCATAGTTTTCCCTGCTGGCTCTTTGGGCGGGGGACCCATCTCCAGCCGTATGGCCATTTTTGTGCCTGGCCAGGCGCCAAGTGGGAAAGGGTGTTTTTGAGGCTGAAGGCAGCAGGAAGGCCCGCAGCCCCCAGGTCTGTGGGGCTACGCAAGCGGTTCCCAAAGAGCTTTAGAACAAGGCATAGTTTTCCCTGCTGGCTCTTTGGGCGGGGGACCCATCTCCAGCCGTATGGCCATTTTTGTGCCTGGCGCAGCGCCAAGTGGGAAAGGGTGGCTTTGAGGCTGAAGGCAGCAGCAAAGCCTGCAGCCCCCAGGTCTGTGGGGCTACACAAGCGGTTCCCAAAGAGCTTTAGAACAAGGCATAGTTTTCCCTGCTGGCTCTTTGGGCGGGGGACCCATCTGCAGCCGTATGGCCATTTTTGGGCCTGGCGCGGCGCCAAGTGTGAAAGGGTGGTTTTGAGGCTGAAGGCAGCAGCAAAGCCCGCAGCCCCCAGGTCTGTGGGGCTACGCAAGCGGTTCCCAAAGAGCTTTAGAACAAGGCATAGTTTTCCCTGCTGGCTCTTTGGGCGGGGGACCCATCTCCAGCCGTATGGCCATTTTTGAGCCTTTCGCGGCGCCAAGTGGGAAAGGGTGGTTTTGAGGCTGAAGGCAGCAGCAAAGCCCGCAGCCCCCAGGTCTGTGGGGCCAAGCAAGCGGTTCCCAAAGAGCTTTAGAACAAGGCATAGTTTTCCCTGCTGGCTCTTTGGGCGGGGGACCCATCTCCAGCCGTATGGCCATTTTTGAGCCTTTCGCGGCGCCAAGTGGGAAAGGGTGGTTTTGAGGCTGAAGGCAGCAGCAAAGCCCGCAGCCCCCAGGTCTGTGGGGCCAAGCAAGCGGTTCCCAAAGAGCTTTAGAACAAGGCATAGTTTTCCCTGCTGGCTCTTTGGGCGGGGGACCCATCTGCAGCCGTATGGCCATTTTTGGGCCTGGCGCGGCGCCAAGTGGGAAAGGGTGGTTTTGAGGCTGAAGGCAGCAGCAAAGCCCGCAGCCCCCAGGTCTGTGGGGCTACGCAAGCGGTTCCCAAAGAGCTTTAGAACAAGGCATAGTTTTCCCTGCTGGCTCTTAGGGCATGGGACCCATATCCAGCCATAGGCCATTTTTGTGCCTGATGCGGCGCCAAGTGGGAAAGGGTGGCTTTGAGGCTGAAGGCAGCAGGAAAGCCCGCAGCCCCCAGGTCTGTGCGGCTACGCAAGCGGTTCCCAAAGAGCTTTAGAACAAGGCATAATTTTCCCTGCTGGCTCTTTGGGCGGGGGACCCATCTCCAGCCGTATGGCCATTTTTGTGCCTGGCGCGGCGCCAAGTGGGAAAGGGTGCTGTCGAGGCTGAAGGCAGCAGGAAAGCCTGCAGCCCCCAGGTCTGTGCGGCTACGCAAGCGGTTCCCAAAGAGCTTTAGAACAAGGCCTAGTTTTCCCTGCTGGCTCTTTGGGCGAGGGACACATCTCCAGCCGTATGGCCATTTTTGTGCGTGGCCAGGGGCCAAGTGGGAAAGGGTGGTGTCGAGGCTGAAGGCAGCAGGAAGGCCCACAGCCCCCAGGTCTGTGGGGCTATGCAAGCGGTTCCCAAAGAGCTTTAGGAGAAGGCATAATTTTCCCTGCTGGCTCTTTGGGCATGGGACCCATCTCCAGCCATAGACCATTTTTGTGCCTACCGCGGCGCCAAGTGGGAAAGGGTGGCTTTGAGGCTGAAGGCAGCAGCAAAGCCTGCAGCCCCCAGGTCTGTGGGGCTACGCAAGCGGTTCCCAAAGAGCTTTAGAACAAGGCATAGTTTTCCTTGCTGGGTTTTTGGGCATGGGACCCATCTCCAGCCATAGGCCATTTTTGTGCCTGATGCGGCGCCAAGTGGGAAAGGGTGGCTTTGAGGCTGAAGGCAGCAGCAAAGCCTGCAGCCCCCAGGTCTGTGGGGCTATGGAAGCGGTTCCCAAAGTGCTTTAGAACAAGGCATAGTTTTCCCTGCTGGCTCTTTGGGCATGGGACCCATCTCGAGCCGTATGGCCATTTTTGTGCCTGGTGCGGCGCCAAGTGGGAAAGGGTGGCTTTGAGGCTGAAGGCAGCAGGAAAGCCCACACCCCCCAGGTCTGTGGGGCTACGCAAGCGGTTCCCAAAGAGCTTTAGAACAAGGCATAGTTTTCCCTGCTGGCTCTTTGGGCGGGGGACCCATCTCCAGCCGTATGGCCATTTTTGTGCCTGATAGGGCGCCAAGTGGGAAAGGGTGGCTTTGAGGCTGAAGGCAGCAGGAAAGCCCGCAGCCCCCAGGTCTGTGGGGCTACGCAAGCGGTTCCCAAAGAGCTTTAGAACAAGGCATAGTTTTCCCTGCTGGCTCTTTGGGCGGGGGACCCATCTCCAGCCATATGGCCATTTTTGTACCTGGCGCAGCGCCAAGTGGGAAAGGGTGGCTTTGAGGCTGAAGGCAGCAGCAAAGCCTGCAGCCCCCAGGTCTGTGGGGCTACGCAAGCGGTTCCCAAAGAGCTTTAGAACAAGGCATAGTTTTCCCTGCTGGCTCCTTGGGCGGGGGACCCATCTCCAGTCGTATGGCTATTTTTATGCCTGGCGCGGTGCGTAGTGGGAAAGGGTGGTGTCGAGGCTGAAGGCAGCAGGAAAGCCCGCAGCCCCCAGGTCTGTGGGGCTACGCAAGCGGTTCCCAAAGAGCTTTAGAACAAGGCATAGTTTTCCCTGCTGGCTCTTTGGGCGGGGGACCCATCTCCAGTCGTATGGCCATTTTTGTGCCTGATGCGGCGCCAAGTGGGAAAGGGTGGCTTTGAGGCTGAAGGCAGCAGGAAAGCCCGCAGCCCCCAGGTCTGTGGGGCTACGCAAGCGGTTCCCAAAGAGCTTTAGAACAAGGCATAGTTTTCCCTGCTGGCTCTTTGGGCGGGGGACCCATCTCCAGCCGTATGGCCATTTTTGTGCGTGGCCAGGGGCCAAGTGGGAAAGGGTGGTGTCGAGGCTGAAGGCAGGAGCAAAACCTGCAGCCCCCAGGTCTGTGGGGCTACGCAAGCGGTTCCCAAAGAGCTTTAGAACAAGGCATAGTTTTCCCTGCTGGCTCTTTGGGCGGGGGACCCATCTCCAGCCATATGGCCATTTTTGAGCCTGGCGTGGCGCCAAGTGGGAAAGGGTGGCTTTGAGGCTGAAGGCAGCAGCAAAGCCCGCAGCCCCCAGGTCTGTGGGGCTACGCAAGCGGTTCCCAAAGAGCTTTAGAACAAGGCATAGTTTTCCCTGCTGGCTCTTTGGGCGGGGGACCCATGTCCAGCCGTATGGCCATTTTTGTGCCTGCCGCAGCGCCAAGTGGGAAAGGGTGGCTTTGAGGCTGAAGGCAACAGCAAAGCCTGCAGCCCCAGGTCTGTGGGGCTACGCAAGCGGTTCCCAAAGAGCTTTAGAACAAGGCAGAGTTTTCCCTCCTGGCTCTTTGGGTGGGGGACCCATCTCCAGCCGTATGGCCATTTTTGTGCCTGGCGCGGCGCCAAGTGGGAAAGGGTGGTTTTGAGGCTGAAGGCAGCAGCAAAGCCTGCAGCCCCCAGGTCTGTGGGGCTACGCAAGCGGTTCCCAAAGAGCTTTAGAACAAGGCATAGTTTTCCCTGCCGGCTCTTTGGGCGGGGGACCCATCTCCAGCCATAGGCCATTTTTATGCTTGGGGCGGCGCCAAGTGGGAAAGGGTGGTGTCGAGGCTGAAGGCAGCAGGAAAGCCCGCAGCTCCCAGGTCTGTGGGGCTATGCAAGTGGTTCCAAAAGAGCTTTAGAACAAGGCATAGTTTTCCCTGCTTGTTCTTTGGGCGGGGGACCCATCTGCAGCCGTATGGCCATTTTTGGGCCTGGCGCGGCGCCAAGTGGGAAAGGGTGGTGTCGAGTCTGAAGGCAGCAGGAAAGCCCGCAGCCCCCAGGTCTGTGGGGCTACGCAAGCGGTTCCCAAAGAGCTTTAGAACAAGGCCTAGTTTTCCCTGCTGGCTCTTTGGGCGGGGGACCCATGTCCAGCCATAGGCCATTTCTGTGCCTGATAGGGCGCCAAGTGGGAAAGGGTGGCTTTGAGGCTGAAGACAGCAGGAAAGCCTGCAGCCCCCAGGTCTGTGGGGCTATGCAAGCGGTTCCCAAAGAGCTTTAGAACAAGGCATAGTTTTCCCTGCTGGCTCTTTGGGCGGGGGACCCATCTCCAGCCGTATGGCCATTTTTGTGCCTGGCGCGGCGCCAAGTGGGAAAGGGTGGTGTCGAGGCTGAAGGCAGCAGCAAAGCCCGCAGCCCCTAGGTCTGTGGGGCCAAGCAAGCGGTTCCCAAAGAGCTTTAGAACAAGGCATGGTTTTCCTTGCTGGGTCTTTGGGCATGGGACCCATCTCCAGCCATAGGCCATTTTTGTGCCTGATGCGGCGCCAAGTGGGAAAGGGTCGTTTTGAGGCTGAAGGCAGCAGCAAAGCCTGCAGCCCCCAGGTCTGTGGGGCTATGGAAGCGGTTCCCAAAGTGCTTTAGAACAAGGCCAGGATTTCCCTGCTGGCTCTTTGGGCGGGGGACCCATCTCCAGCCGTATGGCCATTTTTGTGCCTGGCGCGGCGCCAAGTGGGAAAGGGTGGCTTTGAGGCTGAAGGCAGCAGGAAAGCCCGCAGCCCCCAGGTCTGTGGGGCTACGCAAGCGGTTCCCAAAGAGCTTTAGAACAAGGCATAGTTTTCCCTGCTGGCTCTTTGGGCGGGGGACCCATCTCCAGCCATATGGCCATTTTTGTGCCTAGCGCAGCGCCAAGTGGGAAAGGGTGGCTTTGAGGCTGAAGGCAGCAGCAAAGCCTGCAGCCCCCAGGTCTGTGGGGCTACGCAAGCGGTTCCCAAAGAGCTTTAGAACAAGGCATAGTTTTCCCTGCTGGCTCTTTGGGCGGGGGACCCATCTCCAGCCGTATGGCCATTTTTGTGCCTGGCGCGGAGCCAAGTGGGAAAGGGTGGTGTCGAGGCTGAAGGCAGGAGCAAAGCCCGCAGCCCCCAGGTCTGTGGGGCTACGCAAGCGGTTCCCAAAGAGCTTTAGAACAAGGCATAGTTTTCCCTGCTGGCTCTTTGGGCGGGGGACCCATCTCCAGCCGTATGGCCATTTTTGAGCCTGGCGCGGCGCCAAGTGGGAAAGGGTGGTTTTGAGGATGAAGGCAGCAGCAAAGCCTGCAGCCCCCAGGTCTGTGGGGCTATGCAAGCGGTTCCCAAAGAGCTTTAGAACAAGGCATAGTTTTCCCTGCTGGCTCTTTGGGCGGGGGACCCATCTCCAGCCGTATGGCCATTTTTGTGCCTGGCGCGGCGCCAAGTGGGAAAGGGTGGCTTTGAGGCTGAAGGCAGCAGGAAAGCCCGCAGCCCCCAGGTCTGTGGGGCTATGCAAGCGGTTCCCAAAGAGCTTTAGAACAAGGCATAGTTTTCCTTGCTGGCTCTTTGGGCATGGGACCCATCTCCAGCCATAGGCCATTTTTGTGCCTGGCGCAGCGCCAGGTGGGAAAGGGTGGTGTCGAGTCTGAAGGCAGCAGCAAAGCCTGCAGCCCCCAGGTCTGTGGGGCCAAGCAAGCGGTTCGCAAAGAGCTTTAGAACAAGGCATAGTTTTCCCTGCTGGCTCTTTGGGCGGGGGACCCATCTCCAGCCATAGGCCATTTTTGTGCCTGGCGCGACGCCCAGTGGGAAAGGGTGGCTTTGAGGCTGAAGGCAGCAGCAAAGCCTGCAGCCCCCAGGTCTGTGCGGCTACGCAAGCGGTTCCCAAAGAGCTTTAGAACAAGGCATAGTTTTCCCTGCTGGCTCTTTGGGCGGGGGACCCATCTCCAGCCGTATGGCCATTTTTGTGCCTGGCGCAGAGCCAAGTGGGAAAGGGTGGCTTTGAGGCTGAAGGCAGCAGCAAAGCCTGCAGCCCCAGGTCTGTGGGGCTACGCAAGCGGTTCCCAAAGAGCTTTAGAACAAGGCATAGTTTTCCCTGCTGGCTCTTTGGGCGGGGGACCCATCTCCAGCCGTATGGCCATTTTTGTGCCTGGCGCGGCGCCAAGTGGTAAAGGGTGGTTTTGAGGCTGAAGGCAGCAGCAAAGCCTGCAGCCCCCAGGTCTGTGGGGCTACGCAAGCGGTTCCCAAAGAGCTTTAGAACAAGGCATAGTTTTCCCTGCTGGCTCTTTGGGCGGGGGACCCATCTGCAGCCGTATGGCCATTTTTGGGCCTGGCGCGGCGCCAAGTGGGAAAGGGTGGTTTTGAGGCTGAAGGCAGCAGCAAAGCCTGCAGCCCCCAGGTCTGTGGGGCCAAGCAAGCGGTTCCCAAAGAGCTTTAGAACAAGGCATAGTTTTCCCTGCTGGCTCTTTGGGCGGGGGACCCATCTCCAGCCGTATGGCCATTTTTGAGCCTTTCGCGGCGCCAAGTGGGAAAGGGTGGTTTTGAGGCTGAAGGCAGCAGCAAAGCCCGCAGCCCCCAGGTCTGTGGGGCCAAGCAAGCGGTTCCCAAAGAGCTTTAGAACAAGGCATAGTTTTCCTTGCTGGCTCTTTGGGCATGGGACCCATCTCCAGCCATAGGCCATTTTTGTGCCTGATGCGGCGCCAAGTGGGAAAGGGTGGCTTTGAGGCTGAAGGCAGCAGCAAAGCCTGCAGCCCCCAGGTCTGTGGGGCTACGCAAGCGGTTCCCAAAGAGCTTTAGAACAAGGCATAGTTTTCCCTGCTGGCTCTTTGGGCGGGGGACCCATCTCCAGCCATATGGCCATTTTTGTGCCTGGCGCGGCGCCAAGTGGGAAAGGGTGGCTTTGAGGCTGAAGGCAGCAGCAAAGCCCGCAGCCCCCAGGTCTGTGGGGCTACGCAAGCGGTTCCCAAAGAGCTTTAGAACAAGGCATAGTTTTCCCTGCTGGCTCTTTGGGCGGGGGACCCATCTCCAGCCGTATGGCCATTTTTGTGCCTGGCCAGGCGCCAAGTGGGAAAGGGTGTTTTTGAGGCTGAAGGCAGCAGGAAAGCCCGCAGCCACCAGGTCTGTGGGGCTACGCAAGCGGTTCCCAAAGAGCTTTAGAACAAGGCATAGTTTTCCCTGCTGGCTCTTTGGGCGGGGGACCCATCTCCAGCCGTATGGCCATTTTTGTGCCTGGCGCAGCGCCAAGTGGGAAAGGGTGGCTTTGAGGCTGAAGGCAGCAGCAAAGCCTGCAGCCCCAGGTCTGTGGGGCTACGCAAGCGGTTCCCAAAGAGCTTTAGAACAAGGCATAGTTTTCCCTGCTGGCTCTTTGGGCGGGGGACCCATCTCCAGCCGTATGGCCATTTTTGAGCCTGGCGCGGCGCCAAGTGGGAAAGGGTGGTTTTGAAGATGAAGGCAGCAGCAAAGCCCGCAGCCCCCAGGTCTGTGGGGCCAAGCAAGCGGTTCCCAAAGAGCTTTAGAACAAGGCATAGTTTTCCTTGCTGGCTCTTTGGGCATGGGACCCATCTCCAGCCATAGGCCATTTTTGTGCCTGATGCGGCGCCAAGTGGGAAAGGGTGGCTTTGAGGCTGAAGGCAGCAGCAAAGCCTGCAGCCCCCAGGTCTGTGGGGCTACGCAAGCGGTTCCCAAAGAGCTTTAGAACAAGGCATAGTTTTCCCTGCTGGCTCTTTGGGCGGGGGACCCATCTCCAGCCATATGGCCATTTTTGGGCCTGGCGCGGCGCCAAGTGGGAAAGGGTGGCTTTGAGGCTGAAGGCAGCAGCAAAGCCCGCAGCCCCCAGGTCTGTGGGGCTACGCAAGCGGTTCCCAAAGAGCTTTAGAACAAGGCATAGTTTTCCCTGCTGGCTCTTTGGGCGGGGGACCCATCTCCAGCCGTATGGCCATTTTTGGGCCTGGCGCGGCGCCAAGTGGGAAAGGGTGGTTTTGAGGCTGAAGGCAGCAGCAAAGCCTGCAGCCCCCAGGTCTGTGGGGCTACGCAAGCGGTTCCCAAAGAGCTTTAGAACAAGGCATATTTTTCCCTGCTGGCTCTTTGGGCGGGGGACCCATCTGCAGCCGTATGGCCATTTTTGGGCCTGGCGCGTCGCCAAGTGGGAAAGGGTGGTTTTGAGGCTGAAGGCAGCAGCAAAGCCCGCAGCCCCCAGGTCTGTGGGGCTACGCAAGCGGTTCCCAAAGAGCTTTAGAACAAGGCATAGTTTTCCCTGCTGGCTCTTTGGGCGGGGGACCCATCTCCAGCCGTATGGCCATTTTTGAGCCTTTCGCGGCGCCAAGTGGGAAAGGGTGGTTTTGAGGCTGAAGGCAGCAGCAAAGCCCGCAGCCCCCAGGTCTGTGGGGCCAAGCAAGCGGTTCCCAAAGAGCTTTAGAACAAGGCATAGTTTTCCTTGCTGGCTCTTTGGGCATGGGACCCATCTCCAGCCATAGGCCATTTTTGTGCCTGGCGCGACGCCCAGTGGGAAAGGGTGGCTTTGAGGCTGAAGGCAGCAGCAAAGCCTGCAGCCCCCAGGTCTGTGGGGCTACGCAAGCGGTTCCCAAAGAGCTTTAGAACAAGGCATAGTTTTCCCTGCTGGCTCTTTGGGCGGGGGACCCATCTCCAGCCGTATGGCCATTTTTGTGCCTGGCGCAGCGCCAAGTGGGAAAGGGTGGCTTTGAGGCTGAAGGCAGCAGCAAAGCCTGCAGCCCCAGGTCTGTGGGGCTACGCAAGCGGTTCCCAAAGAGCTTTAGAACAAGGCATAGTTTTCCCTGCTGGCTCTTTGGGCGGGGGACCCATCTCCAGCCGTATGGCCATTTTTGTGCCTGGCGCGGCGCCAAGTGGTAAAGGGTGGTTTTGAGGCTGAAGGCAGCAGCAAAGCCTGCAGCCCCCAGGTCTGTGGGGCTACGCAAGCGGTTCCCAAAGAGCTTTAGAACAAGGCATAGTTTTCCCTGCTGGCTCTTTGGGCGGGGGACCCATCTGCAGCCGTATGGCCATTTTTGGGCCTGGCGCGGCGCCAAGTGGGAAAGGGTGGTTTTGAGGCTGAAGGCAGCAGCAAAGCCTGCAGCCCCCAGGTCTGTGGGGCCAAGCAAGCGGTTCCCAAAGAGCTTTAGAACAAGGCATAGTTTTCCCTGCTGGCTCTTTGGGCGGGGGACCCATCTCCAGCCGTATGGCCATTTTTGAGCCTTTCGCGGCGCCAAGTGGGAAAGGGTGGTTTTGAGGCTGAAGGCAGCAGCAAAGCCCGCAGCCCCCAGGTCTGTGGGGCCAAGCAAGCGGTTCCCAAAGAGCTTTAGAACAAGGCATAGTTTTCCTTGCTGGCTCTTTGGGCATGGGACCCATCTCCAGCCATAGGCCATTTTTGTGCCTGATGCGGCGCCAAGTGGGAAAGGGTGGCTTTGAGGCTGAAGGCAGCAGCAAAGCCTGCAGCCCCCAGGTCTGTGGGGCTACGCAAGCGGTTCCCAAAGAGCTTTAGAACAAGGCATAGTTTTCCCTGCTGGCTCTTTGGGCGGGGGACCCATCTCCAGCCGTATGGCCATTTTTGTGCCTGGCGCGGCGCCAAGTGGGAAAGGGTGGCTTTGAGGCTGAAGGCAGCAGCAAAGCCCGCAGCCCCCAGGTCTGTGGGGCTACGCAAGCGGTTCCCAAAGAGCTTTAGAACAAGGCATAGTTTTCCCTGCTGGCTCTTTGGGCGGGGGACCCATCTCCAGCCGTATGGCCATTTTTGTGCCTGGCCAGGCGCCAAGTGGGAAAGGGTGTTTTTGAGGCTGAAGGCAGCAGGAAAGCCCGCAGCCACCAGGTCTGTGGGGCTACGCAAGCGGTTCCCAAAGAGCTTTAGAACAAGGCATAGTTTTCCCTGCTGGCTCTTTGGGCGGGGGACCCATCTCCAGCCGTATGGCCATTTTTGTGCCTGGCGCAGCGCCAAGTGGGAAAGGGTGGCTTTGAGGCTGAAGCAGCAGCAAAGCCTGCAGCCCCAGGTCTGTGGGGCTACGCAAGCGGTTCCCAAAGAGCTTTAGAACAAGGCATAGTTTTCCCTGCTGGCTCTTTGGGCGGGGGACCCATCTCCAGCCGTATGGCCATTTTTGAGCCTGGCGCGGCGCCAAGTGGGAAAGGGTGGTTTTGAAGATGAAGGCAGCAGCAAAGCCCGCAGCCCCCAGGTCTGTGGGGCCAAGCAAGCGGTTCCCAAAGAGCTTTAGAACAAGGCATAGTTTTCCTTGCTGGCTCTTTGGGCATGGGACCCATCTCCAGCCATAGGCCATTTTTGTGCCTGATGCGGCGCCAAGTGGGAAAGGGTGGCTTTGAGGCTGAAGGCAGCAGCAAAGCCTGCAGCCCCCAGGTCTGTGGGGCTACGCAAGCGGTTCCCAAAGAGCTTTAGAACAAGGCATAGTTTTCCTTCCTGGCTCTTTGGGCATGGGACCCATCTCCAGCCATATGGCCATTTTTATGCCTGGGGCGGCGCCAAGTGGGAAAGGGTGGCTTTGAGGCTGAAGGCAGCAGCAAAGCCCGCAGCCCCCAGGTCTGTGGGGCTACGCAAGCGGTTCCCAAAGAGCTTTAGAACAAGGCCTAGTTTTCCCTGCTGGCTCTTTGGGCGGGGGACCCATCTCCAGCCGTATGGCCATTTTTGTGCCTGGCGCGGCGCGAAGTGGGAAAGGGTGGTTTTGAGGCTGAAGGCAGCAGCAAAGCCTGCAGCCCCCAGGTCTGTGGGGCTACGCAAGCGGTTCCCAAAGAGCTTTAGAACAAGGCATAGTTTTCCCTGCTGGCTCTTTGGGCGGGGGACCCATCTGCAGCCGTATGGCCATTTTTGAGCCTTTCGCGGCGCCAAGTGGGAAAGGGTGGTTTTGAGGCTGAAGGCAGCAGCAAAGCCCGCAGCCCCCAGGTCTGTGGGGCCAAGCAAGCGGTTCCCAAAGAGCTTTAGAACAAGGCATAGTTTTCCTTGCTGGCTCTTTGGGCATGGGACCCATCTCCAGCCATATGGCCATTTTTGTGCCTGGCGCGGCGCCAAGTGGGAAAGGGTGGCTTTGAGGCTGAAGGCAGCAGGAAAGCCTGCAGCCCCCAGGTCTGTGGGGCTACGCAAGCGGTTCCCAAAGAGCTTTAGAACAAGGCATAGTTTTCCCTGCTGGCTCTTTGGGCGGGGGACCCATCTCCAGCCATATGGCCATTTTTGGGCCTGGCGCGGCGCCAAGTGGGAAAGGGTGGCTTTGAGGCTGAAGGCAGCAGCAAAGCCCGCAGCCCCCAGGTCTGTGGGGCTACGCAAGCGGTTCCCAAAGAGCTTTAGAACAAGGCATAGTTTTCCCTGCTGGCTCTTTGGGCGGGGGACCCATCTCCAGCCGTATGGCCATTTTTGTGCCTGGCCAGGCGCCAAGTGGGAAAGGGTGTTTTTGAGGCTGAAGGCAGCAGGAAAGCCCGCAGCCCCCAGGTCTGTGGGGCTACGCAAGCGGTTCCCAAAGAGCTTTAGAACAAGGCATATTTTTCCCTGCTGGCTCTTTGGGTGGGGGACCCATCTCCAGCCGTATGGCCATTTTTGTGCCTGGCGCAGCGCCAAGTGGGAAAGGGTGGCTTTGAGGCTGAAGGCAGCAGCAAAGCCTGCAGCCCCAGGTCTGTGGGGCTACGCAAGCGGTTCCCAAAGAGCTTTAGAACAAGGCATAGTTTTCCCTGCTGGCTCTTTGGGCGGGGGACCCATCTCCAGCCGTATGGCCATTTTTGTGCCTGGCGCGGCGCCAAGTGGGAAAGGGTGGCTTTGAGGCTGAAGGCAGCAGCAAAGCCTGCAGCCCCCAGGTCTGTGGGGCTACGCAAGCGGTTCCCAAAGAGCTTTAGAACAAGGCATATTTTTCCCTGCTGGCTCTTTGGGCGGGGGACCCATCTGCAGCCGTATGGCCATTTTTGGGCCTGGCGCGGCGCCAAGTGGGAAAGGGTGGTTTTGAGGCTGAAGGCAGCAGCAAAGCCCGCAGCCCCCAGGTCTGTGGGGCTACGCAAGCGGTTCCCAAAGAGCTTTAGAACAAGGCATAGTTTTCCCTGCTGGCTCTTTGGGCGGGGGACCCATCTCCAGCCGTATGGCCATTTTTGAGCCTTTCGCGGCGCCAAGTGGGAAAGGGTGGTTTTGAGGCTGAAGGCAGCAGCAAAGCCCGCAGCCCCCAGGTCTGTGGGGCCAAGCAAGCGGTTCCCAAAGAGCTTTAGAACAAGGCATAGTTTTCCTTGCTGGCTCTTTGGGCATGGGACCCATCTCCAGCCATATGGCCATTTTTGTGCCTGGCGCGGCGCCAAGTGGGAAAGGGTGGCTTTGAGGCTGAAGGCAGCAGCAAAGCCTGCAGCCCCCAGGTCTGTGCGGCTACGCAAGCGGTTCCCAAAGAGCTTTAGAACAAGGCATAGTTTTCCCTGCTGGCTCTTTGGGCGGGGGACCCATCTCCAGCCATATGGCCATTTTTGTGCCTGGCGCGGCGCCAAGTGGGAAAGGGTGGCTTTGAGGCTGAAGGCAGCAGCAAAGCCCGCAGCCCCCAGGT
The DNA here is from genome assembly GCF_028500815.1 of Rissa tridactyla. Classification (NCBI taxonomy): domain Eukaryota; kingdom Metazoa; phylum Chordata; class Aves; order Charadriiformes; family Laridae; genus Rissa; species Rissa tridactyla. The sequence goes on from NW_026529382.1 coordinate 156,100, forward strand.
CTGTGGGGCCAAGCAAGCGGTTCCCAAAGAGCTTTAGAACAAGGCATAGTTTTCCTTGCTGGCTCTTTGGGCATGGGACCCATCTCCAGCCATATGGCCATTTTTGTGCCTGATGCGGCGCCAAGTGGGAAAGGGTGGCTTTGAGGCTGAAGGCAGCAGCAAAGCCCGCAGCCCCCAGGTCTGTGGGGCTACGCAAGCGGTTCCCAAAGAGCTTTAGAACAAGGCATAGTTTTCCCTGCTGGCTCTTTGGGCGGGGGACCCATCTCCAGCCATATGGCCATTTTTGTGCCTGGCGCGGCGCCAAGTGGGAAAGGGTGGCTTTGAGGCTGAAGGCAGCAGCAAAGCCCGCAGCCCCCAGGTCTGTGGGGCTACGCAAGCGGTTCCCAAAGAGCTTTAGAACAAGGCATAGTTTTCCCTGCTGGCTCTTTGGGCGGGGGACCCATGTCCAGCCGTATGGCCATTTTTGTGCCTGGCGCAGCGCCAAGTGGGAAAGGGTGGCTTTGAGGCTGAAGGCAGCAGCAAAGCCTGCAGCCCCAGGTCTGTGGGGCTACGCAAGCGGTTCCCAAAGAGCTTTAGAACAAGGCATAGTTTTCCCTGCTGGCTCTTTGGGTGGGGGACCCATCTCCAGCCGTATGGCCATTTTTGTGCCTGATGCGGCGCCAAGTGGGAAAGGGTGGTTTTGAGGCTGAAGGCAGCAGGAAAGCCCGCAGCCCCCAGGTCTGTGGGGCTACGCAAGCGGTTCCCAAAGAGCTTTAGAACAAGGCATAGTTTTCCCTGCTGGCTCTTTGGGCGGGGGACCCATCTCTAGCCGTAGGCCATTTTTATGCCTGGGGCGGCGCCAAGTGGGAAAGGGTGGCTTTGAGGCTGAAGGCAGCAGGAAAGCCCGCAGCCCCCAGGTCTGTGGGGCTACGCAAGCGGTTCCCAAAGAGCTTTAGAACAAGGCATAGTTTTCCCGGCTTGTTCTTTGGGCGGGGGACCCATCTGCAGCCGTATGGCCATTTTTGGGCCTGGCGCGGCGCCAAGTGGGAAAGGGTGGTGTCGAGTCTGAAGGCAGCAGGAAAGCCCGCAGCCCCCAGGTCTGTGGGGCTACGCAAGCGGTTCCCAAAGAGCTTTAGAACAAGGCATAGTTTTCCCTGCTGGCTCTTTGGGCGGGGGACCCATGTCCAGCCATAGGCCATTTCTGTGCCTGATAGGGCGCCAAGTGGGAAAGGGTGGCTTTGAGGCTGAAGACAGCAGGAAAGCCTGCAGCCCCCAGGTCTGTGGGGCTATGCAAGCGGTTCCCAAAGAGCTTTAGAACAAGGCATAGTTTTCCCTGCTGGCTCTTTGGGCGGGGGACCCATCTCCAGCCATAGGCCATTTTTGTGCCTGGCGCGGCGCCAGGTGGGAAAGGGTGGTGTCGAGTCTGAAGGCAGCAGCAAAGCCTGCAGCCCCCAGGTCTGTGGGGCCAAGCAAGCGGTTCGCAAAGAGCTTTAGAACAAGGCATAGTTTTCCCTGCTGGCTCTTTGGGCGGGGGACCCATCTCCCGCCATAGGCCATTTTTGTGCCTGGCGCGACGCCCAGTGGGAAAGGGTGGCTTTGAGGCTGAAGGCAGCAGCAAAGCCTGCAGCCCCCAGGTCTGTGCGGCTACGCAAGCGGTTCCCAAAGAGCTTTAGAACAAGGCATAGTTTTCCCTGCTGGCTCTTTGGGCGAGGGACACATCTCCAGCCGTATGGCCATTTTTGTGCGTGGCCAGGGGCCAAGTGGGAAAGGGTGGTGTCGAGGCTGAAGGCAGCAGGAAGGCCCACAGCCCCCAGGTCTGTGGGGCTATGCAAGCGGTTCCCAAAGAGCTTTAGAAGAAGGCATAATTTTCCCTGCTGGCTCTTTCGGCATGGGACCCATCTCCAGCCATAGACCATTTTTGTGCCTACCGCGGCTCCAAGTGGGAAAGGGTGGCTTTGAGGCTTAATGCAGCAGCAAAGCCTGCAGCCCCCAGGTCTGTGGGGCTACGCAAGCGGTTCCCAAAGAGCTTTAGAACAAGGCATAGTTTTCCTTGCTGGGTCTTTGGGCATGGGACCCATCTCCAGCCATAGGCCATTTTTGTGCCTGATGCGGCGCCAAGTGGGGAAAGGGTGGCTTTGAGGCTGAAGGCAGCAGCAAAGCCTGCAGCCCCCAGGTCTGTGGGGCTATGGAAGCGGTTCCCAAAGTGCTTTAGAACAAGGCATAGTTTTCCCTGCTGGCTCTTTGGGCATGGGACCCATCTCGAGCCGTATGGCCATTTTTGTGCCTGGTGCGGCGCCAAGTGGGAAAGGGTGGCTTTGAGGCTGAAGGCAGCAGCAAAGCCCGCAGCCCCCAGGTCTGTGGGGCTACGCAAGCGGTTCCCAAAGAGCTTTAGAACAAGGCATAGTTTTCCCTGCTGGCTCTTTGGGCGGGGGACCCATCTCCAGCCATATGGCCATTTTTGTGCCTGGCGCGGCGCCAAGTGGGAAAGGGTGGCTTTGAGGCTGAAGGCAGCAGGAAAGCCCGCAGCCCCCAGGTCTGTGGGGCTACGCAAGCGGTTCCCAAAGAGCTTTAGAACAAGGCATAGTTTTCCCTGCTGGCTCTTTGGGCGGGGGACCCATGTCCAGCCGTATGGCCATTTTTGTGCCTGGCGCAGCGCCAAGTGGGAAAGGGTGGCTTTGAGGCTGAAGGCAGCAGCAAAGCCTGCAGCCCCAGGTCTGTGGGGCTACGCAAGCGGTTCCCAAAGAGCTTTAGAACAAGGCATAGTTTTCCCTGCTGGCTCTTTGGGTGGGGGACCCATCTCCAGCCGTATGGCCATTTTTGTGCCTGATGCGGCGCCAAGTGGGAAAGGGTGGTTTTGAGGCTGAAGGCAGCAGGAAAGCCCGCAGCCCCCAGGTCTGTGGGGCTACGCAAGCGGTTCCCAAAGAGCTTTAGAACAAGGCATAGTTTTCCCTGCTGGCTCTTTGGGCGGGGGACCCATCTCCAGCCGTAGGCCATTTTTATGCCTGGGGCGGCGCCAAGTGGGAAAGGGTGGCTTTGAGGCTGAAGGCAGCAGGAAAGCCCGCAGCCCCCAGGTCTGTGGGGCTACGCAAGCGGTTCCCAAAGAGCTTTAGAACAAGGCATAGTTTTCCCGGCTTGTTCTTTGGGCGGGGGACCCATCTGCAGCCGTATGGCCATTTTTGGGCCTGGCGCGGCGCCAAGTGGGAAAGGGTGGTGTCGAGTCTGAAGGCAGCAGGAAAGCCCGCAGCCCCCAGGTCTGTGGGGCTACGCAAGCGGTTCCCAAAGAGCTTTAGAACAAGGCATATTTTTCCGTGCTGGCTCTTTGGGTGGGGGACCCATCTCCAGCCGTATGGCCATTTTTGTGCCTGGCGCAGCGCCAAGTGGGAAAGGGTGGCTTTGAGGCTGAAGGCAGCAGCAAAGCCTGCAGCCCCAGGTCTGTGGGGCTACGCAAGCGGTTCCCAAAGAGCTTTAGAACAAGGCATAGTTTTCCCTGCTGGCTCTTTGGGCGGGGGACCCATCTCCAGCCGTATGGCCATTTTTGTGCCTGGCGCGGCGCCAAGTGGGAAAGGGTGGCTTTGAGGCTGAAGGCAGCAGCAAAGCCTGCAGCCCCCAGGTCTGTGGGGCTACGCAAGCGGTTCCCAAAGAGCTTTAGAACAAGGCATATTTTTCCCTGCTGGCTCTTTGGGCGGGGGACCCATCTGCAGCCGTATGGCCATTTTTGGGCCTGGCGCGGCGCCAAGTGGGAAAGGGTGGTTTTGAGGCTGAAGGCAGCAGCAAAGCCCGCAGCCCCCAGGTCTGTGGGGCTACGCAAGCGGTTCCCAAAGAGCTTTAGAACAAGGCATAGTTTTCCCTGCTGGCTCTTTGGGCGGGGGACCCATCTCCAGCCGTATGGCCATTTTTGAGCCTTTCGCGGCGCCAAGTGGGAAAGGGTGGTTTTGAGGCTGAAGGCAGCAGCAAAGCCCGCAGCCCCCAGGTCTGTGGGGCCAAGCAAGCGGTTCCCAAAGAGCTTTAGAACAAGGCATAGTTTTCCTTGCTGGCTCTTTGGGCATGGGACCCATCTCCAGCCATATGGCCATTTTTGTGCCTGGCGCGGCGCCAAGTGGGAAAGGGTGGCTTTGAGGCTGAAGGCAGCAGCAAAGCCTGCAGCCCCCAGGTCTGTGCGGCTACGCAAGCGGTTCCCAAAGAGCTTTAGAACAAGGCATAGTTTTCCCTGCTGGCTCTTTGGGCGGGGGACCCATCTCCAGCCATATGGCCATTTTTGTGTCTGGCGCGGCGCCAAGTGGGAAAGGGTGGCTTTGAGGCTGAAGGCAGCAGCAAAGCCCGCAGCCCCCAGGTCTGTGGGGCCAAGCAAGCGGTTCCCAAAGAGCTTTAGAACAAGGCATAGTTTTCCTTGCTGGCTCTTTGGGCATGGGACCCATCTCCAGCCATATGGCCATTTTTATGCCTGGGGCGGCGCCAAGTGGGAAAGGGTGGCTTTGAGGCTGAAGGCAGCAGCAAAGCCCGCAGCCCCCAGGTCTGTGGGGCTACGCAAGCGGTTCCCAAAGAGCTTTAGAACAAGGCATAGTTTTCCCGGCTTGTTCTTTGGGCGGGGGACCCATCTGCAGCCGTATGGCCATTTTTGGGCCTGGCGCGGCGCCAAGTGGGAAAGGGTGGTGTCGAGTCTGAAGGCAGCAGGAAAGCCCGCAGCCCCCAGGTCTGTGGGGCTACGCAAGCGGTTCCCAAAGAGCTTTAGAACAAGGCATAGTTTTCCCTGCTGGCTCTTTGGGCGGGGGACCCATGTCCAGCCATAGGCCATTTCTGTGCCTGATAGGGCGCCAAGTGGGAAAGGGTGGCTTTGAGGCTGAAGACAGCAGGAAAGCCTGCAGCCCCCAGGTCTGTGGGGCTATGCAAGCGGTTCCCAAAGAGCTTTAGAACAAGGCATAGTTTTCCCTGCTGGCTCTTTGGGCGGGGGACCCATCTCCAGCCATAGGCCATTTTTGTGCCTGGCGCGGCGCCAGGTGGGAAAGGGTGGTGTCGAGTCTGAAGGCAGCAGCAAAGCCTGCAGCCCCCAGGTCTGTGGGGCCAAGCAAGCGGTTCGCAAAGAGCTTTAGAACAAGGCATAGTTTTCCCTGCTGGCTCTTTGGGTGGGGGACCCATCTCCCGCCATAGGCCATTTTTGTGCCTGGCGCGACGCCCAGTGGGAAAGGGTGGCTTTGAGGCTGAAGGCAGCAGCAAAGCCTGCAGCCCCCAGGTCTGTGCGGCTACGCAAGCGGTTCCCAAAGAGCTTTAGAACAAGGCATAGTTTTCCCTGCTGGCTCTTTGGGCGAGGGACACATCTCCAGCCGTATGGCCATTTTTGTGCGTGGCCAGGGGCCAAGTGGGAAAGGGTGGTGTCGAGGCTGAAGGCAGCAGGAAGGCCCACAGCCCCCAGGTCTGTGGGGCTATGCAAGCGGTTCCCAAAGAGCTTTAGAAGAAGGCATAATTTTCCCTGCTGGCTCTTTCGGCATGGGACCCATCTCCAGCCATAGACCATTTTTGTGCCTACCGCGGCTCCAAGTGGGAAAGGGTGGCTTTGAGGCTTAATGCAGCAGCAAAGCCTGCAGCCCCCAGGTCTGTGGGGCTACGCAAGCGGTTCCCAAAGAGCTTTAGAACAAGGCATAGTTTTCCTTGCTGGGTCTTTGGGCATGGGACCCATCTCCAGCCATAGGCCATTTTTGTGCCTGATGCGGCGCCAAGTGGGAAAGGGTGGCTTTGAGGCTGAAGGCAGCAGCAAAGCCTGCAGCCCCCAGGTCTGTGGGGCTATGGAAGCGGTTCCCAAAGTGCTTTAGAACAAGGCATAGTTTTCCCTGCTGGCTCTTTGGGCATGGGACCCATCTCGAGCCGTATGGCCATTTTTGTGCCTGGTGCGGCGCCAAGTGGGAAAGGGTGGCTTTGAGGCTGAAGGCAGCAGCAAAGCCCGCAGCCCCCAGGTCTGTGGGGCTACGCAAGCGGTTCCCAAAGAGCTTTAGAACAAGGCATAGTTTTCCCTGCTGGCTCTTTGGGCGGGGGACCCATCTCCAGCCATATGGCCATTTTTGTGCCTGGCGCGGCGCCAAGTGGGAAAGGGTGGCTTTGAGGCTGAAGGCAGCAGCAAAGCCCGCAGCCCCCAGGTCTGTGGGGCTACGCAAGCGGTTCCCAAAGAGCTTTAGAACAAGGCATAGTTTTCCCTGCTGGCTCTTTGGGCGGGGGACCCATGTCCAGCCGTATGGCCATTTTTGTGCCTGGCGCAGCGCCAAGTGGGAAAGGGTGGCTTTGAGGCTGAAGGCAGCAGCAAAGCCTGCAGCCCCAGGTCTGTGGGGCTACGCAAGCGGTTCCCAAAGAGCTTTAGAACAAGGCATAGTTTTCCCTGCTGGCTCTTTGGGTGGGGGACCCATCTCCAGCCGTATGGCCATTTTTGTGCCTGATGCGGCGCCAAGTGGGAAAGGGTGGTTTTGAGGCTGAAGGCAGCAGGAAAGCCCGCAGCCCCCAGGTCTGTGGGGCTACGCAAGCGGTTCCCAAAGAGCTTTAGAACAAGGCATAGTTTTCCCTGCTGGCTCCTTGGGCGGGGGACCCATCTCCAGTCGTATGGCTATTTTTATGCCTGGCGCGGTGCGTAGTGGGAAAGGGTGGTGTCGAGGCTGAAGGCAGCAGGAAAGCCCGCAGCCCCCAGGTCTGTGGGGCTACGCAAGCGGTTCCCAAAGAGCTTTAGAACAAGGCATAGTTTTCCCTGCTGGTTCTTTGGGCGGGGGACCCATCTCCAGTCGTATGGCCATTTTTGTGCCTGATGCGGCGCCAAGTGGGAAAGGGTGGCTTTGAGGCTGAAGGCAGCAGGAAAGCCCACAGCCCCCAGGTCTGTGGGGCTACGCAAGCGGTTCCCAAAGAGCTTTAGAACAAGGCATAGTTTTCCCTGCTGGCTCTTTGGGCGGGGGACCCATCTCCAGCCGTATGGCCATTTTTGTGCGTGGCCAGGGGCCAAGTGGGAAAGGGTGGTGTCGAGGCTGAAGGCAGGAGCAAAACCTGCAGCCCCCAGGTCTGTGGGGCTACGCAAGCGGTTCACAAAGAGCTTTAGAACAAGGCATAGTTTTCCCTGCTGGCTCTTTGGGCGGGGGACCCATCTCCAGCCGTATGGCCATTTTTGTGCCTGGCCAGGCGCCAAGTGGGAAAGGGTGTTTTTGAGGCTGAAGGCAGCAGGAAAGCCCGCAGCCCCCAGGTCTGTGGGGCTACGCAAGCGGTTCCCAAAGAGCTTTAGAACAAGGCATAGTTTTCCCTGTTGGCTCTTTGGGTGGGGGACCCATCTCCAGCCGTATGGCCATTTTTGTGCCTGGCGCAGCGCCAAGTGGGAAAGGGTGGCTTTGAGGCTGAAGGCAGCAGCAAAGCCTGCAGCCCCAGGTCTGTGGGGCTACGCAAGCGGTTCCCAAAGAGCTTTAGAACAAGGCATAGTTTTCCCTGCTGGCTCTTTGGGCGGGGGACCCATCTCCAGCCGTATGGCCATTTTTGTGCCTGGCGCGGCGCCAAGTGGGAAAGGGTGGCTTTGAGGCTGAAGGCAGCAGCAAAGCCTGCAGCCCCCAGGTCTGTGGGGCTACGCAAGCGGTTCCCAAAGAGCTTTAGAACAAGGCATATTTTTCCCTGCTGGCTCTTTGGGCGGGGGACCCATCTGCAGCCGTATGGCCATTTTTGGGCCTGGCGCGGCGCCAAGTGGGAAAGGGTGGTTTTGAGGCTGAAGGCAGCAGCAAAGCCCGCAGCCCCCAGGTCTGTGGGGCTACGCAAGCGGTTCCCAAAGAGCTTTAGAACAAGGCATAGTTTTCCCTGCTGGCTCTTTGGGCGGGGGACCCATCTCCAGCCGTATGGCCATTTTTGAGACTTTCGCGGCGCCAAGTGGGAAAGGGTGGTTTTGAGGCTGAAGGCAGCAGCAAAGCCCGCAGCCCCCAGGTCTGTGGGGCCAAGCAAGCGGTTCCCAAAGAGCTTTAGAACAAGGCATAGTTTTCCTTGCTGGCTCTTTGGGCATGGGACCCATCTCCAGCCATATGGCCATTTTTGTGCCTTGCGCGGCGCCAAGTGGGAAAGGGTGGCTTTGAGGCTGAAGGCAGCAGGAAAGCCTGCAGCCCCCAGGTCTGTGGGGCTACGCAAGCGGTTCCCAAAGAGCTTTAGAACAAGGCATAGTTTTCCCTGCTGGCTCTTTGGGCGGGGGACCCATCTCCAGCCATATGGCCATTTTTGTGCCTGGCGCGGCGCCAAGTGGGAAAGGGTGGCTTTGAGGCTGAAGGCAGCAGCAAAGCCCGCAGCCCCCAGGTCTGTGGGGCCAAGCAAGCGGTTCCCAAAGAGCTTTAGAACAAGGCATAGTTTTCCTTGCTGGCTCTTTGGGCATGGGACCCATCTCCAGCCATATGGCCATTTTTGTGCCTGATGCGGCGCCAAGTGGGAAAGGGTGGCTTTGAGGCTGAAGGCAGCAGCAAAGCCTGCAGCCCCCAGGTCTGTGGGGCTACGCAAGCGGTTCCCAAAGAGCTTTAGAACAAGGCATAGTTTTCCCTGCTGGCTCTTTGGGCGGGGGACCCATCTCCAGCCATATGGCCATTTTTGTGCCTGGCGCGGCGCCAAGTGGGAAAGGGTGGCTTTGAGGCTGAAGGCAGCAGCAAAGCCCGCAGCCCCCAGGTCTGTGGGGCTACGCAAGCGGTTCCCAAAGAGCTTTAGAACAAGGCATAGTTTTCCCTGCTGGCTCTTTGGGCGGGGGACCCATGTCCAGCCGTATGGCCATTTTTGTGCCTGATGCGGCGCCAAGTGGGAAAGGGTGGTTTTGAGGCTGAAGGCAGCAGGAAAGCCCGCAGCCCCCAGGTCTGTGGGGCTACGCAAGCGGTTCTCAAAGAGCTTTAGAACAAGGCATAGTTTTCCCTGCTGGCTCTTTGGGCGGGGGACCCATCTCCAGCCGTAGGCCATTTTTATGCCTGGGGCGGCGCCAAGTGGGAAAGGGTGGCTTTGAGGCTGAATGCAGCAGGAAAGCCCGCAGCCCCCAGGTCTGTGGGGCTACGCAAGCGGTTCCCAAAGAGCTTTAGAACAAGGCATAGTTTTCCCGGCTTGTTCTTTGGGCGGGGGACCCATCTGCAGCCGTATGGCCATTTTTGGGCCTGGCGCGGCGCCAAGTGGGAAAGGGTGGTGTCGAGGCTGAAGGCAGCAGGAAAGCCCGCAGCCCCCAGGTCTGTGGGGCTACGCAAGCGGTTCCCAAAGAGCTTTAGAACAAGGCATAGTTTTCCCTGCTGGCTCTTTGGGCGGGGGACCCATGTCCAGCCATAGGCCATTTCTGTGCCTGATAGGGCGCCAAGTGGGAAAGGGTGGCTTTGAGGCTGAAGACAGCAGGAAAGCCTGCAGCCCCCAGGTCTGTGGGGCTATGCAAGCGGTTCCCAAAGAGCTTTAGAACAAGGCATAGTTTTCCCTGCTGGCTCTTTGGGCGGGGGACCCATCTCCAGCCATAGGCCATTTTTGTGCCTGATGCGGCGCCAGGTGGGAAAGGGTGGTGTCGAGTCTGAAGGCAGCAGCAAAGCCTGCAGCCCCCAGGTCTGTGGGGCCAAGCAAGCGGTTCGCAAAGAGCTTTAGAACAAGGCATAGTTTTCCCTGCTGGCTCTTTGGGCGGGGGACCCATCTCCCGCCATAGGCCATTTTTGTGCCTGGCGCGACGCCCAGTGGGAAAGGGTGGCTTTGAGGCTGAAGGCAGCAGCAAAGCCTGCAGCCCCCAGGTCTGTGCGGCTACGCAAGCGGTTCCCAAAGAGCTTTAGAACAAGGCATAGTTTTCCCTGCTGGCTCTTTGGGCGAGGGACACATCTCCAGCCGTATGGCCATTTTTGTGCCTGCCGCAGCGCCAAGTGGGAAAGGGTGGCTTTGAGGCTGAAGGCAACAGCAAAGCCTGCAGCCCCAGGTCTGTGGGGCTACGCAAGCGGTTCCCAAAGAGCTTTAGAACAAGGCAGAGTTTTCCCTCCTGGCTCTTTGGGTGGGGGACCCATCTCCAGCCGTATGGCCATTTTTGTGCCTGGCGCGGCGCCAAGTGGGAAAGGGTGGTTTTGAGGCTGAAGGCAGCAGCAAAGCCTGCAGCCCCCAGGTCTGTGGGGCTACGCAAGCGGTTCCCAAAGAGCTTTAGAACAAGGCATAGTTTTCCCTGCCGGCTCTTTGGGCGGGGGACCCATCTCCAGCCATAGGCCATTTTTATGCTTGGGGCGGCGCCAAGTGGGAAAGGGTGGTGTCGAGGCTGAAGGCAGCAGGAAAGCCCGCAGCCCCCAGGTCTGTGGGGCTATGCAAGTGGTTCCAAAAGAGCTTTAGAACAAGGCATAGTTTTCCCTGCTTGTTCTTTGGGCGGGGGACCCATCTGCAGCCGTATGGCCATTTTTGGGCCTGGCGCGGCGCCAAGTGGGAAAGGGTGGTGTCGAGTCTGAAGGCAGCAGGAAAGCCCGCAGCCCCCAGGTCTGTGGGGCTACGCAAGCGGTTCCCAAAGAGCTTTAGAACAAGGCATAGTTTTCCCTGCTGGCTCTTTGGGCGGGGGACCCATGTCCAGCCATAGGCCATTTCTGTGCCTGATAGGGCGCCAAGTGGGAAAGGGTGGCTTTGAGGCTGAAGACAGCAGGAAAGCCTGCAGCCCCCAGGTCTGTGGGGCTATGCAAGCGGTTCCCAAAGAGCTTTAGAACAAGGCATAGTTTTCCCTGCTGGCTCTTTGGGCGGGGGACCCATCTCCAGCCGTATGGCCATTTTTGTGCCTGGCGCGGCGCCAAGTGGGAAAGGGTGGTGTCGAGGCTGAAGGCAGCAGCAAAGCCCGCAGCCCCTAGGTCTGTGGGGCCAAGCAAGCGGTTCGCAAAGAGCTTTAGAACAAGGCATAGTTTTCCCTGCTGGCTCTTTGGGCATGGGACCCATCTCCAGCCATAGGCCATTTTTGTGCCTGGCGCGACGCCCAGTGGGAAAGGGTGGCTTGGAGGCTGAAGGCAGCAGCAAAGCCTGCAGCCCCCAGGTCTGTGGGGCTACGCAAGCGGTTCCCAAAGAGCTTTAGAACAAGGCATAGTTCTCCTTGCTGGCTCTTAGGGCATGGGACCCATCTCCAGCCATAGGCCATTTTTGTGCCTGATGCGGCGCCAAGTGGGAAAGGGTGGCTTTGAGGCTGAAGGCAGCAGGAAAGCCCGCAGCCCCCAGGTCTGTGGGGCTACGCAAGCGGTTCCCAAAGAGCTTTAGAACAAGGCATAATTTTCCCTGCTGTCTCTCTGGGCGGGGGACCCATCTGCAGCCGTATGGCCATTTTTGTGCCTGGCGCGGCGCCAAGTGGGAAAGGGTGCTGTCGAGGCTGAAGGCAGCAGCAAAGCCTGCAGCCCCCAGGTCTGTGCGGCTACGCAAGCGGTTCCCAAAGAGCTTTAGAACAAGGCATAGTTTTCCCTGCTGGCTCTTTGGGCGAGGGACACATTTCCAGCCGTATGGCCATTTTTGTGCGTGGCCAGGGGCCAAGTGGGAAATGGTGGTGTCGAGGCTGAAGGCAGCAGGAAGGCCCACAGCCCCCAGGTCTGTGGGGCTATGCAAGCGGTTCCCAAAGAGCTTTAGAAGAAGGCATAGTTTTCCCTGCTGGCTCTTTGGGCATGGGAACCATCTCCAGCCATAGACCATTTTTGTGCCTACCGCGGCGCCAAGTGGGAAAGGGTGGTTTTGAGGCTGAAGGCAGCAGCAAAGCCCGCAGCCCCCAGGTCTGTGGGGCTACGCAAGCGGTTCCCAAAGAGCTTTAGAACAAGGCATGGTTTTCCTTGCTGGGTCTTTGGGCATGGGACCCATCTCCAGCCATAGGCCATTTTTGTGCCTGATGCGGCGCCAAGTGGGAAAGGGTCGTTTTGAGGCTGAAGGCAGCAGCAAAGCCTGCAGCCCCCAGGTCTGTGGGGCTATGGAAGCGGTTCCCAAAGTGCTTTAGAACAAGGCCAGGATTTCCCTGCTGGCTCTTTGGGCGGGGGACCCATCTCCAGCCGTATGGCCATTTTTGTGCCTGGCGCGGCGCCAAGTGGGAAAGGGTGGCTTTGAGGCTGAAGGCAGCAGGAAAGCCCGCAGCCCCCAGGTCTGTGGGGCTACGCAAGCGGTTCCCAAAGAGCTTTAGAACAAGGCATAGTTTTCCCTGCTGGCTCTTTGGGCGGGGGACCCATCTCCAGCCATATGGCCATTTTTGTGCCTGGCGCAGCGCCAAGTGGGAAAGGGTGGCTTTGAGGCTGAAGGCAGCAGCAAAGCCTGCAGCCCCCAGGTCTGTGGGGCTACGCAAGCGGTTCCCAAAGAGCTTTAGAACAAGGCATAGTTTTCCCTGCTGGCTCTTTGGGCGGGGGACCCATCTCCAGCCGTATGGCCATTTTTGTGCCTGGCGCGGAGCCAAGTGGGAAAGGGTGGTGTCGAGGCTGAAGGCAGGAGCAAAGCCCGCAGCCCCCAGGTCTGTGGGGCTACGCAAGCGGTTCCCAAAGAGCTTTAGAACAAGGCATAGTTTTCCCTGCTGGCTCTTTGGGCGGGGGACCCATCTCCATCCGTATGGCGATTTTTGAGCCTGGCGCGGCGCCAAGTGGGAAAGGGTGGTTTTGAGGATGAAGGCAGCAGCAAAGCCTGCAGCCCCCAGGTCTGTGGGGCTATGCAAGCGGTTCCCAAAGAGCTTTAGAACAAGGCATAGTTTTCCCTGATGGCTCTTTGGGCGGGGGACCCATCTCCAGCCGTATGGCCATTTTTGTGCCTGGCGCGGCGCCAAGTGGGAAAGGGTGGCTTTGAGGCTGAAGGCAGCAGGAAAGCCCGCAGCCCCCAGGTCTGTGGGGCTATGCAAGCGGTTCCCAAAGAGCTTTAGAACAAGGCATAGTTTTCCTTGCTGGCTCTTTGGGCATGGGACCCATCTCCAGCCATAGGCCATTTTTGTGCCTGGCGCAGCGCCAGGTGGGAAAGGGTGGTGTCGAGTCTGAAGGCAGCAGCAAAGCCTGCAGCCCCCAGGTCTGTGGGGCCAAGCAAGCGGTTCGCAAAGAGCTTTAGAACAAGGCATAGTTTTCCCTGCTGGCTCTTTGGGCGGGGGACCCATCTCCAGCCATAGGCCATTTTTGTGCCTGGCGCGACGCCCAGTGGGAAAGGGTGGCTTTGAGGCTGAAGGCAGCAGCAAAGCCTGCAGCCCCCAGGTCTGTGGGGCTACGCAAGCGGTTCCCAAAGAGCTTTAGAACAAGGCATAGTTTTCCCTGCTGGCTCTTTGGGCGGGGGACCCATCTCCAGCCGTATGGCCATTTTTGTGCCTGGCGCAGCGCCAAGTGGGAAAGGGTGGCTTTGAGGCTGAAGGCAGCAGCAAAGCCTGCAGCCCCAGGTCTGTGGGGCTACGCAAGCGGTTCCCAAAGAGCTTTAGAACAAGGCATAGTTTTCCCTGCTGGCTCTTTGGGCGGGGGACCCATCTCCAGCCGTATGGCCATTTTTGTGCCTGGCGCGGCGCCAAGTGGTAAAGGGTGGTTTTGAGGCTGAAGGCAGCAGCAAAGCCTGCAGCCCCCAGGTCTGTGGGGCTACGCAAGCGGTTCCCAAAGAGCTTTAGAACAAGGCATAGTTTTCCCTGCTGGCTCTTTGGGCGGGGGACCCATCTGCAGCCGTATGGCCATTTTTGGGCCTGGCGCGGCGCCAAGTGGGAAAGGGTGGTTTTGAGGCTGAAGGCAGCAGCAAAGCCTGCAGCCCCCAGGTCTGTGGGGCCAAGCAAGCGGTTCCCAAAGAGCTTTAGAACAAGGCATAGTTTTCCCTGCTGGCTCTTTGGGCGGGGGACCCATCTCCAGCCGTATGGCCATTTTTGAGCCTTTCGCGGCGCCAAGTGGGAAAGGGTGGTTTTGAGGCTGAAGGCAGCAGCAAAGCCCGCAGCCCCCAGGTCTGTGGGGCCAAGCAAGCGGTTCCCAAAGAGCTTTAGAACAAGGCATAGTTTTCCTTGCTGGCTCTTTGGGCATGGGACCCATCTCCAGCCATAGGCCATTTTTGTGCCTGATGCGGCGCCAAGTGGGAAAGGGTGGCTTTGAGGCTGAAGGCAGCAGCAAAGCCTGCAGCCCCCAGGTCTGTGGGGCTACGCAAGCGGTTCCCAAAGAGCTTTAGAACAAGGCATAGTTTTCCCTGCTGGCTCTTTGGGCGGGGGACCCATCTCCAGCCATATGGCCATTTTTGTGCCTGGCGCGGCGCCAAGTGGGAAAGGGTGGCTTTGAGGCTGAAGGCAGCAGCAAAGCCCGCAGCCCCCAGGTCTGTGGGGCTACGCAAGCGGTTCCCAAAGAGCTTTAGAACAAGGCATAGTTTTCCCTGCTGGCTCTTTGGGCGGGGGACCCATCTCCAGCCGTATGGCCATTTTTGTGCCTGGCCAGGCGCCAAGTGGGAAAGGGTGTTTTTGAGGCTGAAGGCAGCAGGAAAGCCCGCAGCCACCAGGTCTGTGGGGCTACGCAAGCGGTTCCCAAAGAGCTTTAGAACAAGGCATAGTTTTCCCTGCTGGCTCTTTGGGCGGGGGACCCATCTCCAGCCGTATGGCCATTTTTGTGCCTGGCGCAGCGCCAAGTGGGAAAGGGTGGCTTTGAGGCTGAAGGCAGCAGCAAAGCCTGCAGCCCCAGGTCTGTGGGGCTACGCAAGCGGTTCCCAAAGAGCTTTAGAACAAGGCATAGTTTTCCCTGCTGGCTCTTTGGGCGGGGGACCCATCTCCAGCCGTATGGCCATTTTTGAGCCTGGCGCGGCGCCAAGTGGGAAAGGGTGGTTTTGAAGATGAAGGCAGCAGCAAAGCCCGCAGCCCCCAGGTCTGTGGGGCCAAGCAAGCGGTTCCCAAAGAGCTTTAGAACAAGGCATATTTTTCCCTGCTGGCTCTTTGGGCGGGGGACCCATCTGCAGCCGTATGGCCATTTTTGGGCCTGGCGCGGCGCCAAGTGGGAAAGGGTGGTTTTGAGGCTGAAGGCAGCAGCAAAGCCCGCAGCCCCCAGGTCTGTGGGGCTACGCAAGCGGTTCCCAAAGAGCTTTAGAACAAGGCATAGTTTTCCCTGCTGGCTCTTTGGGCGGGGGACCCATCTCCAGCCGTATGGCCATTTTTGAGCCTTTCGCGGCGCCAAGTGGGAAAGGGTGGTTTTGAGGCTGAAGGCAGCAGCAAAGCCCGCAGCCCCCAGGTCTGTGGGGCCAAGCAAGCGGTTCCCAAAGAGCTTTAGAACAAGGCATAGTTTTCCTTGCTGGCTCTTTGGGCATGGGACCCATCTCCAGCCATATGGCCATTTTTGTGCCTGGCGCGGCGCCAAGTGGGAAAGGGTGGCTTTGAGGCTGAAGGCAGCAGCAAAGCCTGCAGCCCCCAGGTCTGTGCGGCTACGCAAGCGGTTCCCAAAGAGCTTTAGAACAAGGCATAGTTTTCCCTGCTGGCTCTTTGGGCGGGGGACCCATCTCCAGCCATATGGCCATTTTTGTGCCTGGCGCGGCGCCAAGTGGGAAAGGGTGGCTTTGAGGCTGAAGGCAGCAGCAAAGCCCGCAGCCCCCAGGTCTGTGGGGCTACGCAAGCGGTTCCCAAAGAGCTTTAGAACAAGGCATAGTTTTCCCTGCTGGCTCTTTGGGCGGGGGACCCATCTCCAGCCATATGGCCATTTTTGTGCCTGGCGCGGCGCCAAGTGGGAAAGGGTGGCTTTGAGGCTGAAGGCAGCAGCAAAGCCCGCAGCCCCCAGGTCTGTGGGGCTACGCAAGCGGTTCCCAAAGAGCTTTAGAACAAGGCATAGTTTTCCCTGCTGGCTCTTTGGGCGGGGGACCCATGTCCAGCCGTATGGCCATTTTTGTGCCTGGCGCAGCGCCAAGTGGGAAAGGGTGGCTTTGAGGCTGAAGGCAGCAGCAAAGCCTGCAGCCCCAGGTCTGTGGGGCTACGCAAGCGGTTCCCAAAGAGCTTTAGAACAAGGCATAGTTTTCCCTGCTGGCTCTTTGGGTGGGGGACCCATCTCCAGCCGTATGGCCATTTTTGTGCCTGATGCGGCGCCAAGTGGGAAAGGGTGGTTTTGAGGCTGAAGGCAGCAGGAAAGCCCGCAGCCCCCAGGTCTGTGGGGCTACGCAAGCGGTTCCCAAAGAGCTTTAGAACAAGGCATAGTTTTCCCTGCTGGCTCTTTGGGCGGGGGACCCATCTCCAGCCGTAGGCCATTTTTATGCCTGGGGCGGCGCCAAGTGGGAAAGGGTGGCTTTGAGGCTGAAGGCAGCAGGAAAGCCCGCAGCCCCCAGGTCTGTGGGGCTACGCAAGCGGTTCCCAAAGAGCTTTAGAACAAGGCATAGTTTTCCCGGCTTGTTCTTTGGGCGGGGGACCCATCTGCAGCCGTATGGCCATTTTTGGGCCTGGCGCGGCGCCAAGTGGGAAAGGGTGGTGTCGAGTCTGAAGGCAGCAGGAAAGCCCGCAGCCCCCAGGTCTGTGGGGCTACGCAAGCGGTTCCCAAAGAGCTTTAGAACAAGGCATAGTTTTCCCTGCTGGCTCTTTGGGCGGGGGACCCATGTCCAGCCATAGGCCATTTCTGTGCCTGATAGGGCGCCAAGTGGGAAAGGGTGGCTTTGAGGCTGAAGACAGCAGGAAAGCCTGCAGCCCCCAGGTCTGTGGGGCTATGCAAGCGGTTCCCAAAGAGCTTTAGAACAAGGCATAGTTTTCCCTGCTGGCTCTTTGGGCGGGGGACCCATCTCCAGCCATAGGCCATTTTTGTGCCTGGCGCGGCGCCAGGTGGGAAAGGGTGGTGTCGAGTCTGAAGGCAGCAGCAAAGCCTGCAGCCCCCAGGTCTGTGGGGCCAAGCAAGCGGTTCGCAAAGAGCTTTAGAACAAGGCATAGTTTTCCCTGCTGGCTCTTTGGGCGGGGGACCCATCTCCCGCCATAGGCCATTTTTGTGCCTGGCGCGACGCCCAGTGGGAAAGGGTGGCTTTGAGGCTGAAGGCAGCAGCAAAGCCTGCAGCCCCCAGGTCTGTGCGGCTACGCAAGCGGTTCCCAAAGAGCTTTAGAACAAGGCATAGTTTTCCCTGCTGGCTCTTTGGGCGAGGGACACATCTCCAGCCGTATGGCCATTTTTGTGCGTGGCCAGGGGCCAAGTGGGAAAGGGTGGTGTCGAGGCTGAAGGCAGCAGGAAGGCCCACAGCCCCCAGGTCTGTGGGGCTATGCAAGCGGTTCCCAAAGAGCTTTAGAAGAAGGCATAATTTTCCCTGCTGGCTCTTTCGGCATGGGACCCGTCTCCAGCCATAGACCATTTTTGTGCCTACCGCGGCTCCAAGTGGGAAAGGGTGGCTTTGAGGCTTAATGCAGCAGCAAAGCCTGCAGCCCCCAGGTCTGTGGGGCTACGCAAGCGGTTCCCAAAGAGCTTTAGAACAAGGCATAGTTTTCCCTGCTGGCTCTTTGGGCATGGGACCCATCTCCAGCCATAGGCCATTTTTGTGCCTGATGCGGCGCCAAGTGGGAAAGGGTGGCTTTGAGGCTGAAGGCAGCAGGAAAGCCCGCAGCCCCCAGGTCTGTGGGGCTACGCAAGCGGTTCCCAAAGAGCTTTAGAACAAGGCATAGTTTTCCATGCTGGCTCTTTGGGCGGGGGACCCATCTCCAGCCGTATGGCCATTTTTGTGCCTGGCGCGGCGCCAAGTGGGAAAGGGTGGCTTTGAGGCTGAAGGCAGCAGGAAAGCCCGCAGCCCCCAGGTCTGTGGGGCTACGCAAGCGGTTCACAAAGAGCTTTAGAACAAGGCATAGTTTTCCCTGCTGGCTCTTTGGGCGGGGGACCCATCTCCAGCCATATGGCCATTTTTGTACCTGGCGCAGCGCCAAGTGGGAAAGGGTGGCTTTGAGGCTGAAGGCAGCAGCAAAGCCTGCAGCCCCCAGGTCTGTGGGGCTACGCAAGCGGTTCCCAAAGAGCTTTAGAACAAGGCATAGTTTTCCCTGCTGGCTCCTTGGGCGGGGGACCCATCTCCAGTCGTATGGCTATTTTTATGCCTGGCGCGGTGCGTAGTGGGAAAGGGTGGTGTCGAGGCTGAAGGCAGCAGGAAAGCCCGCAGCCCCCAGGTCTGTGGGGCTACGCAAGCGGTTCCCAAAGAGCTTTAGAACAAGGCATAGTTTTCCCTGCTGGTTCTTTGGGCGGGGGACCCATCTCCAGTCGTATGGCCATTTTTGTGCCTGATGCGGCGCCAAGTGGGAAAGGGTGGCTTTGAGGCTGAAGGCAGCAGGAAAGCCCACAGCCCCCAGGTCTGTGGGGCTACGCAAGCGGTTCCCAAAGAGCTTTAGAACAAGGCATAGTTTTCCCTGCTGGCTCTTTGGGCGGGGGACCCATCTCCAGCCGTATGGCCATTTTTGTGCGTGGCCAGGGGCCAAGTGGGAAAGGGTGGTGTCGAGGCTGAAGGCAGGAGCAAAACCTGCAGCCCCCAGGTCTGTGGGGCTACGCAAGCGGTTCACAAAGAGCTTTAGAACAAGGCATAGTTTTCCCTGCTGGCTCTTTGGGCGGGGGACCCATCTCCAGCCGTATGGCCATTTTTGTGCCTGGCCAGGCGCCAAGTGGGAAAGGGTGTTTTTGAGGCTGAAGGCAGCAGGAAAGCCCGCAGCCCCCAGGTCTGTGGGGCTACGCAAGCGGTTCCCAAAGAGCTTTAGAACAAGGCATAGTTTTCCCTGTTGGCTCTTTGGGTGGGGGACCCATCTCCAGCCGTATGGCCATTTTTGTGCCTGGCGCAGCGCCAAGTGGGAAAGGGTGGCTTTGAGGCTGAAGGCAGCAGCAAAGCCTGCAGCCCCAGGTCTGTGGGGCTACGCAAGCGGTTCCCAAAGAGCTTTAGAACAAGGCATAGTTTTCCCTGCTGGCTCTTTGGGCGGGGGACCCATCTCCAGCCGTATGGCCATTTTTGTGCCTGGCGCGGCGCCAAGTGGGAAAGGGTGGCTTTGAGGCTGAAGGCAGCAGGAAAGCCCGCAGCCCCCAGGTCTGTGGGGCTACGCAAGCGGTTCCCAAAGAGCTTTAGAACAAGGCATATTTTTCCCTGCTGGCTCTTTGGGCGGGGGACCCATCTGCAGCCGTATGGCCATTTTTGGGCCTGGCGCGGCGCCAAGTGGGAAAGGGTGGTTTTGAGGCTGAAGGCAGCAGCAAAGCCCGCAGCCCCCAGGTCTGTGGGGCTACGCAAGCGGTTCCCAAAGAGCTTTAGAACAAGGCATAGTTTTCCCTGCTGGCTCTTTGGGCGGGGGACCCATCTCCAGCCGTATGGCCATTTTTGAGCCTTTCGCGGCGCCAAGTGGGAAAGGGTGGTTTTGAGGCTGAAGGCAGCAGCAAAGCCCGCAGCCCCCAGGTCTGTGGGGCCAAGCAAGCGGTTCCCAAAGAGCTTTAGAACAAGGCATAGTTTTCCTTGCTGGCTCTTTGGGCATGGGACCCATCTCCAGCCATATGGCCATTTTTGTGCCTTGCGCGGCGCCAAGTGGGAAAGGGTGGCTTTGAGGCTGAAGGCAGCAGGAAAGCCTGCAGCCCCCAGGTCTGTGGGGCTACGCAAGCGGTTCCCAAAGAGCTTTAGAACAAGGCATAGTTTTCCCTGCTGGCTCTTTGGGCGGGGGACCCATCTCCAGCCATATGGCCATTTTTGTGCCTGGCGCGGCGCCAAGTGGGAAAGGGTGGCTTTGAGGCTGAAGGCAGCAGCAAAGCCCGCAGCCCCCAGGTCTGTGGGGCCAAGCAAGCGGTTCCCAAAGAGCTTTAGAACAAGGCATAGTTTTCCTTGCTGGCTCTTTGGGCATGGGACCCATCTCCAGCCATATGGCCATTTTTGTGCCTGATGCGGCGCCAAGTGGGAAAGGGTGGCTTTGAGGCTGAAGGCAGCAGCAAAGCCTGCAGCCCCCAGGTCTGTGGGGCTACGCAAGCGGTTCCCAAAGAGCTTTAGAACAAGGCATAGTTTTCCCTGCTGGCTCTTTGGGCGGGGGACCCATCTCCAGCCATATGGCCATTTTTGTGCCTGGCGCGGCGCCAAGTGGGAAAGGGTGGCTTTGAGGCTGAAGGCAGCAGCAAAGCCCGCAGCCCCCAGGTCTGTGGGGCTACGCAAGCGGTTCCCAAAGAGCTTTAGAACAAGGCATAGTTTTCCCTGCTGGCTCTTTGGGCGGGGGACCCATGTCCAGCCGTATGGCCATTTTTGTGCCTGGCGCAGCGCCAAGTGGGAAAGGGTGGCTTTGAGGCTGAAGGCAGCAGGAAAGCCCGCAGCCCCCAGGTCTGTGGGGCTACGCAAGCGGTTCCCAAAGAGCTTTAGAACAAGGCATAGTTTTCCCTGCTGGCTCTTTGGGTGGGGGACCCATCTCCAGCCGTATGGCCATTTTTGTGCCTGATGCGGCGCCAAGTGGGAAAGGGTGGTTTTGAGGCTGAAGGCAGCAGGAAAGCCCGCAGCCCCCAGGTCTGTGGGGCTACGCAAGCGGTTCTCAAAGAGCTTTAGAACAAGGCATAGTTTTCCCTGCTGGCTCTTTGGGCGGGGGACCCATCTCCAGCCGTAGGCCATTTTTATGCCTGGGGCGGCGCCAAGTGGGAAAGGGTGGCTTTGAGGCTGAATGCAGCAGGAAAGCCCGCAGCCCCCAGGTCTGTGGGGCTACGCAAGCGGTTCCCAAAGAGCTTTAGAACAAGGCATAGTTTTCCCGGCTTGTTCTTTGGGCGGGGGACCCATCTGCAGCCGTATGGCCATTTTTGGGCCTGGCGCGGCGCCAAGTGGGAAAGGGTGGTGTCGAGGCTGAAGGCAGCAGGAAAGCCCGCAGCCCCCAGGTCTGTGGGGCTACGCAAGCGGTTCCCAAAGAGCTTTAGAACAAGGCATAGTTTTCCCTGCTGGCTCTTTGGGCGGGGGACCCATGTCCAGCCATAGGCCATTTCTGTGCCTGATAGGGCGCCAAGTGGGAAAGGGTGGCTTTGAGGCTGAAGACAGCAGGAAAGCCTGCAGCCCCCAGGTCTGTGGGGCTATGCAAGCGGTTCCCAAAGAGCTTTAGAACAAGGCATAGTTTTCCCTGCTGGCTCTTTGGGCGGGGGACCCATCTCCAGCCATAGGCCATTTTTGTGCCTGGCGCGGCGCCAGGTGGGAAAGGGTGGTGTCGAGTCTGAAGGCAGCAGAAAAGCCTGCAGCCCCCAGGTCTGTGGGGCCAAGCAAGCGGTTCGCAAAGAGCTTTAGAACAAGGCATAGTTTTCCCTGCTGGCTCTTTGGGCGGGGGACCCATCTCCCGCCATAGGCCATTTTTGTGCCTGGCGCGACGCCCAGTGGGAAAGGGTGGCTTTGAGGCTGAAGGCAGCAGCAAAGCCTGCAGCCCCCAGGTCTGTGCGGCTACGCAAGCGGTTCCCAAAGAGCTTTAGAACAAGGCATAGTTTTCCCTGCTGGCTCTTTGGGCGAGGGACACATCTCCAGCCGTATGGCCATTTTTGTGCGTGGCCAGGGGCCAAGTGGGAAAGGGTGGTGTCGAGGCTGAAGGCAGCAGGAAGGCCCACAGCCCCCAGGTCTGTGGGGCTATGCAAGCGGTTCCCAAAGAGCTTTAGAAGAAGGCATAATTTTCCCTGCTGGCTCTTTCGGCATGGGACCCATCTCCAGCCATAGACCATTTTTGTGCCTACCGCGGCGCCAAGTGGGAAAGGGTGGCTTTGAGGCTTAATGCAGCAGCAAAGCCTGCAGCCCCCAGGTCTGTGGGGCTACGCAAGCGGTTCCCAAAGAGCTTTAGAACAAGGCATAGTTTTCCTTGCTGGGTCTTTGGGCATGGGACCCATCTCCAGCCATAGGCCATTTTTGTGCCTACCGCGGCGCCAAGTGGGAAAGGGTGGCTTTGAGGCTGAAGGCAGCAGCAAAGCCTGCAGCCCCCAGGTCTGTGGGGCTATGGAAGCGGTTCCCAAAGTGCTTTAGAACAAGGCATAGTTTTCCCTGCTGGCTCTTTGGGCATGGGACCCATCTCGAGCCGTATGGCCATTTTTGTGCCTGGTGCGGCGCCAAGTGGGAAAGGGTGGCTTTGAGGCTGAAGGCAGCAGGAAAGCCCACACCCCCCAGGTCTGTGGGGCTACGCAAGCGGTTCCCAAAGAGCTTTAGAACAAGGCATAGTTTTCCCTGCTGGTTCTTTGGGCGGGGGACCCATCTCCAGTCGTATGGCCATTTTTGTGCCTGATGCGGCGCCAAGTGGGAAAGGGTGGCTTTGAGGCTGAAGGCAGCAGGAAAGCCCACAGCCCCCAGGTCTGTGGGGCTACGCAAGCGGTTCCCAAAGAGCTTTAGAACAAGGCATAGTTTTCCCTGCTGGCTCTTTGGGCGGGGGACCCATCTGCAGCCGTATGGCCATTTTTGGGCCTGGCGCGGCGCCAAGTGGGAAAGGGTGGTGTCGAGTCTGAAGGCAGCAGGAAAGCCCGCAGCCCCCAGGTCTGTGGGGCTACGCAAGCGGTTCCCAAAGAGCTTTAGAACAAGGCATAGTTTTCCCTGCTGGCTCTCTGGGCGGGGGACCCATCTCCAGCCATAGACCATTTTTGTGCCTACCGCGGCGCCAAGTGGGAAAGGGTGGCTTTGAGGCTGAAGGCAGCAGCAAAGCCTGCAGCCCCCAGGTCTGTGGGGCTACGCAAGCGGTTCCCAAAGAGCTTTAGAACAAGGCATAGTTTTCCTTGCTGGCTCTTTGGGCATGGGACCCATCTCCAGCCATAGGCCATTTTTGTGCCTGATGCGGCGCCAAGTGGGAAAGGGTGGCTTTGAGGCTGAAGGCAGCAGCAAAGCCCGCAGCCCCCAGGTCTGTGGGGCTACGCAAGCGGTTCCCAAAGTGCTTTAGAACAAGGCCAGGATTTCCCTGCTGGCTCTTTGGGCGGGGGACCCATCTCCAGCCGTATGGCCATTTTTGTGCCTGGCGCGGCGCCAAGTGGGAAAGGGTGGCTTTGAGGCTGAAGGCAGCAGGAAAGCCCGCAGCCCCCAGGTCTGTGGGGCTACGCAAGCGGTTCCCAAAGAGCTTTAGAACAAGGCATAGTTTTCCCTGCTGGCTCTTTGGGCGGGGGACCCATCTCCAGCCATACGGCCATTTTTGTGCCTGGCGCAGCGCCAAGTGGGAAAGGGTGGCTTTGAGGCTGAAGGCAGCAGCAAAGCCTGCAGCCCCCAGGTCTGTGGGGCTACGCAAGCGGTTCCCAAAGAGCTTTAGAACAAGGCATAGTTTTCCCTGCTGGCTCCTTGGGCGGGGGACCCATCTCCAGTCGTATGGCTATTTTTATGCCTGGCGCGGTGCGTAGTGGGAAAGGGTGGTGTCGAGGCTGAAGGCAGCAGGAAAGCCCGCAGCCCCCAGGTCTGTGGGGCTACGCAAGCGGTTCCCAAAGAGCTTTAGAACAAGGCATAGTTTTCCCTGCTGGCTCTTTGGGCGGGGGACCCATCTCCAGCCGTATGGCCATTTTTGTGCCTGATGCGGCGCCAAGTGGGAAAGGGTGGCTTTGAGGCTGAAGGCAGCAGGAAAGCCCGCAGCCCCCAGGTCTGTGGGGCTACGCAAGCGGTTCCCAAAGAGCTTTAGAACAAGGCATAGTTTTCCCTGCTGGCTCTTTGGGCGGGGGACCCATCTCCAGCCGTATGGCCATTTTTGTGCCTGGCGCGACGCCCAGTGGGAAAGGGTGGCTTTGAGGCTGAAGGCAGCAGCAAAGCCTGCAGCCCCCAGGTCTGTGGGGCTACGCAAGCGGTTCCCAAAGAGCTTTAGAACAAGGCATAGTTTTCCCAGCTGGCTCTTAGGGCATGGGACACATTTCCAGCCATAGGCCATTTTTGTGCCTGATGCGGTGCCAAGTGGGAAAGGGTGGCTTTGAGGCTGAAGGCAGCAGGAAAGCCCGCAGCCCCCAGGTCTGTGGGGCTACGCAAGCGGTTCCCAAAGAGCTTTAGAACAAGGCATAATTTTCCCTGCTGGGTCTCTGGGCGGGGGACCCATCTCCAGCCGTATGGCCATTTTTGTGCCTGGCGCGGCGCCAAGTGGGAAAGGGTGCTGTCGAGGCTGAAGGCAGCAGGAAAGCCTGCAGCCCCCAGGTCTGTGCGGCTACGCAAGCGGTTCCCAAAGAGCTTTAGAACAAGGCATAGTTTTCCCTGCTGGCTCTTTGGGCGAGGGACACATCTCCAGCCGTATGGCCATTTTTGTGCGTGGCCAGGGGCCAAGTGGGAAAGGGTGGTGTCGAGGCTGAAGGCAGCAGGAAGGCCCACAGCCCCGAGGTCTGTGGGGCTATGCAAGCGGTTCCCAAAGAGCTTTAGAAGAAGGCATAGTTTTCCCTGCTGGCTCTTTGGGCATGGGACCCATCTGCAGCCGTATGGCCATTTTTGGGCCTACCGCGGCGCCAAGTGGGAAAGGGTGGCTTTGAGGCTGAAGGCAGCAGCAAAGCCTGCAGCCCCCAGGTCTGTGGGGCTACGCAAGCGGTTCCCAAAGAGCTTTAGAACAAGGCATAGTTTTCCTTGCTGGGTCTTTGGGCATGGGACCCATCTCCAGCCATAGGCCATTTTTGTGCCTGATGCGGCGCCAAGTGGGAAAGGGTGGCTTTGAGGCTGAAGGCAGCAGCAGAGCCTGCAGCCCCCAGGTCTGTGGGGCTACGCAAGCGGTTCCCAAAGAGCTTTAGAACAAGGCATAGTTTTCCCTGCTGGCTCCTTGGGCGGGGGACCCATCTCCAGTCGTATGGCTATTTTTATGCCTGGCGCGGTGCGTAGTGGGAAAGGGTGGTGTCGAGGCTGAAGGCAGCAGGAAAGCCCGCAGCCCCCAGGTCTGTGGGGCTACGCAAGCGGTTCCCAAAGAGCTTTAGAACAAGGCATAGTTTTCCCTGCTGGCTCTTTGGGCGGGGGACCCATCTCCAGCCGTATGGCCATTTTTGTGCCTGGCGTGGAGCCAAGTGGGAAAGGGTGGTTTTGAGGCTGAAGACAGCAGGAAAGCCTGCAGCCCCCAGGTCTGTGGGGCTATGCAAGCGGTTCCCAAAGAGCTTTAGAACAAGGCATAATTTTCCCTGCTGGCTCTTTGGGCGGGGGACCCATCTCCAGCCGTATGGCCATTTTTGTGCCTGGCGCGGCGCCAAGTGGGAAAGGGTGGCTTTGAGGCTGAAGGCAGCAGCAAAGCCTGCAGCCCTAAGGTCTGTGGGGCTACGCAAGCGGTTCCCAAAGAGCTTTAGAACAAGGCATATTTTCCCAGCTGGCTCTTTGGGCATGGGACCCATCTCCAGCCATAGGCCATTTTTGTGCCTGGCGCGACGCCAAGTGGGAAAGGGTGGCTTTGAGGCTGAAGGCAGCAGGAAAGCCTGCAGCCCCCAGGTCTGTGGGGCTACGCAAGCGGTTCCCAAAGAGCTTTAGAACAAGGCATAATTTTCCCTGCTGGCTCTTTGGGCGGGGGACCAATCTCCAGCCATAGTCCATTTTTGTGCCTGATGCGGCGCCAAGTGGGAAAGGGTGGCTTTGAGGCTTAAGGCAGCAGCAAAGCCTGCAGCCCCCAGGTCTGTGGGGCTACGCAAGCGGTTCCCAAAGAGCTTTAGAACAAGGCATAGTTTTCCCTGCTGGCTCTTTGGGCGGGGGACCCATCTCCAGCCGTATGGCCATTTTTGTGCCTGGCCCGGCGCCAAGTGGGAAAGGGTGGCTTTGAGGCTGAAGGCAGCAGGAAAGCCCGCAGCCCCCAGGTCTGTGCGGCTACGCAAGCGGTTCCCAAAGAGCTTTAGAACAAGGCATAGTTTTCCCTGCTGGCTCTTTGGGCGGGGGACCCATCTCCAGCCATACGGCCATTTTTGTGCCTGGCGCAGCGCCAAGTGGGAAAGGGTGGCTTTGAGGCTGAAGGCAGCAGCAAAGCCTGCAGCCCCCAGGTCTGTGGGGCTACGCAAGCGGTTCCCAAAGAGCTTTAGAACAAGGCATAGTTTTCCCTGCTGGCTCCTTGGGCGGGGGACCCATCTCCAGTCGTATGGCTATTTTTATGCCTGGCGCGGTGCGTAGTGGGAAAGGGTGGTGTCGAGGCTGAAGGCAGCAGGAAAGCCCGCAGCCCCCAGGTCTGTGGGGCTACGCAAGCGGTTCCCAAAGAGCTTTAGAACAAGGCATAGTTTTCCCTGCTGGCTCTTTGGGCGGGGGACCCATCTCCAGCCGTATGGCCATTTTTGTGCCTGATGCGGCGCCAAGTGGGAAAGGGTGGCTTTGAGGCTGAAGGCAGCAGGAAAGCCCGCAGCCCCCAGGTCTGTGGGGCTACGCAAGCGGTTCCCAAAGAGCTTTAGAACAAGGCATAGTTTTCCCTGCTGGCTCTTTGGGCGGGGGACCCATCTCCAGCCGTATGGCCATTTTTGTGCCTGGCGCGACGCCCAGTGGGAAAGGGTGGCTTTGAGGCTGAAGGCAGCAGCAAAGCCTGCAGCCCCCAGGTCTGTGGGGCTACGCAAGCGGTTCCCAAAGAGCTTTAGAACAAGGCATAGTTTTCCCAGCTGGCTCTTAGGGCATGGGACACATTTCCAGCCGTATGGCCATTTTTGTGCCTGATGCGGTGCCAAGTGGGAAAGGGTGGCTTTGAGGCTGAAGGCAGCAGGAAAGCCCGCAGCCCCCAGGTCTGTGGGGCTACGCAAGCGGTTCCCAAAGAGCTTTAGAACAAGGCATAGTTTTCCCTGCTGGGTCTCTGGGCGGGGGACCCATCTCCAGCCGTATGGCCATTTTTGTGCCTGGCGCGGCGCCAAGTGGGAAAGGGTGCTGTCGAGGCTGAAGGCAGCAGGAAAGCCTGCAGCCCCCAGGTCTGTGCGGCTACGCAAGCGGTTCCCAAAGAGCTTTAGAACAAGGCATAGTTTTCCCTGCTGGCTCTTTGGGCGAGGGACACATCTCCAGCTGTATGGCCATTTTTGTGCGTGGCCAGGGGCCAAGTGGGAAAGGGTGGTGTCGAGGCTGAAGGCAGCAGGAAGGCCCACAGCCCCGAGGTCTGTGGGGCTATGCAAGCGGTTCCCAAAGAGCTTTAGAACAAGGCATAGTTTTCCCTGCTGGCTCTTTGGGCATGGGACCCATCTGCAGCCGTATGGCCATTTTTGGGCCTACCGCGGCGCCAAGTGGGAAAGGGTGGCTTTGAGGCTGAAGGCAGCAGCAAAGCCTGCAGCCCCCAGGTCTGTGGGGCTACGCAAGCGGTTCCCAAAGAGCTTTAGAACAAGGCATAGTTTTCCTTGCTGGGTCTTTGGGCATGGGACCCATCTCCAGCCATAGGCCATTTTTGTGCCTGACGCGGCGCCAAGTGGGAAAGGGTGGCTTTGAGGCTGAAGGCAGCAGCAAAGCCTGCAGCCCCCAGGTCTGTGGGGCTACGCAAGCGGTTCCCAAAGAGCTTTAGAACAAGGCATAGTTTTCCCTGCTGGCTCCTTGGGCGGGGGACCCATCTCCAGTCGTATGGCTATTTTTATGCCTGGCGCGGTGCGTAGTGGGAAAGGGTGGTGTCGAGGCTGAAGGCAGCAGGAAAGCCCGCAGCCCCCAGGTCTGTGGGGCTACGCAAGCGGTTCCCAAAGAGCTTTAGAACAAGGCATAGTTTTCCCTGCTGGCTCTTTGGGCGGGGGACCCATCTCCAGCCGTATGGCCATTTTTGTGCCTGGCGTGGAGCCAAGTGGGAAAGGGTGGTTTTGAGGCTGAAGACAGCAGGAAAGCCTGCAGCCCCCAGGTCTGTGGGGCTATGCAAGCGGTTCCCAAAGAGCTTTAGAACAAGGCATAATTTTCCCTGCTGGCTCTTTGGGCGGGGGACCCATCTCCAGCCGTATGGCCATTTTTGTGCCTGGCGCGGCGCCAAGTGGGAAAGGGTGGCTTTGAGGCTGAAGGCAGCAGCAAAGCCTGCAGCCCTAAGGTCTGTGGGGCTACGCAAGCGGTTCCCAAAGAGCTTTAGAACAAGGCATATTTTCCCAGCTGGCTCTTTGGGCATGGGACCCATCTCCAGCCATAGGCCATTTTTGTGCCTGGCGCGACGCCAAGTGGGAAAGGGTGGCTTTGAGGCTGAAGGCAGCAGGAAAGCCTGCAGCCCCCAGGTCTGTGGGGCTACGCAAGCGGTTCCCAAAGAGCTTTAGAACAAGGCATAATTTTCCCTGCTGGCTCTTTGGGCGGGGGACCAATCTCCAGCCATAGGCCATTTTTGTGCCTGATGCGGCGCCAAGTGGGAAAGGGTGGCTTTGAGGCTTAAGGCAGCAGCAAAGCCTGCAGCCCCCAGGTCTGTGGGGCTACGCAAGCGGTTCCCAAAGAGCTTTAGAACAAGGCATAGTTTTCCCTGCTGGCTCTTTGGGCGGGGGACCCATCTCCAGCCGTATGGCCATTTTTGTGCCTGGCCCGGCGCCAAGTGGGAAAGGGTGGCTTTGAGGCTGAAGGCAGCAGGAAAGCCCGCAGCCCCCAGGTCTGTGGGGCTACGCAAGCGGTTCCCAAAGAGCTTTAGAACAAGGCATACTTTTCCCTGCTGGCTCTTTGGGCGGGGGACCCATCTCCAGCCGTATGGCCATTTTTGTGCCTGATAGGGCGCCAAGTGGGAAAGGGTGGCTTTGAGGCTGAAGACAGCAGGAAAGCCTGCAGCCCCCAGGTCTGTGGGGCTACGCAAGCGGTTCCCAAAGAGCTTTAGAACAAGGCATAGTTTTCCCTGATGGCTCTTTGGGCGGGGGACCCATCTCCAGCCGTATGGCCATTTTTGTGCCTGGCCCGGCGCCAAGTGGGAAAGGGTGGCTTTGAGGCTGAAGGCAGCAGGAAAGCCTGCAGCCCCCAGGTTTGTGGGGCTACGCAAGCGGTTCCCAAAGAGCTTTAGAACAAGGCATAGTTTTCCTTGCTGGCTCTTTGGGCATGGGACCCATCTCCAGCCATAGGCCATTTTTGTGCCTGGCGCGGCGCCAGGTGGGAAAGGGTGGTTTTGAGGCTGAAGGCAGCAGCAAAGCCTGCAGCCCCCAGGTCTGTGGGGCTACGCAAGCGGTTCCCAAAGAGCTTTAGAACAAGGCATAGTTTTCCCTGCTGGCTCTTTGGGCGGGGGACCCATCTCCAGCCATAGGCCATTTTTGTGCCTGATGCGGCGCCAAGTGGGAAAGGGTGGCTTTGAGGCTGAAGGCAGCAGGAAAGCCTGCAGCCCCCAGGTCTGTGCGGCTACACAAGCGGTTCCCAAAGAGCTTTAGAACAAGGCATAGTTTTCCCTGCTGGCTCTTTGGGCGGGGGAAACATCTCCACTCGTATGGCCATTTTTGAGCCTGGCGCGGCGCCAAGTGGGAAAGGGTGGCTTTGAGGCTGAAGGCAGGAGCAAAGCCTGCAGCCCCCAGGTCTGTGGGGCTACGCAAGCGGTTCCCAAAGAGCTTTAGAACAAGGCATAGTTTTCACTGCTGGCTCTTTGGGCGGGGGACCCATCTCCAGCCGTATGGCCATTTTTGTGCATGGCCAGGGGCCAAGTGGGAAAGGGTGGTGTCGAGGCTGAAGGCAGCAGGAAGGCCCACAGCCCCCAGGTCTGTGGGGCTACGCAAGTGGTTCCCAAAGAGCTTTAGAACAAGGCATAGTTTTCCCAGCTGGCTCTTAGGGCATGGGACCCATCTCCAGCCATAGGCCATTTTTGTGCCTAGCGCGACGCCAAGTGGGAAAGGGTGGCTTTGAGGCTGAAGGTAGCAGGAAAGCCTGCAGCCCCCAGGTCTGTGGGGCTACGCAAGCGGTTCCCAAAGAGCTTTAGAACAAGGTATAGTTTTCCCTGCTGGCTCTTTGGGCATGGGACCCATCTCAAGCCATAGGCCATTTTTGTGCCTGATCGGGCGCCAAGTGGGAAAGGGTGGCTTTGAGGCTGAAGGCAGCAGGAAAGCCTGCAGCCCCCAGGTCTGTGGGGCTACGCAAGCGGTTCCCAAAGAGCTTTAGAACAAGGCATAGTTTTCCCTGCTGGCTCTTTGGGCGGGGGACCCATCTCCAGCCATAGACCATTTTTGTGCCTAGCGCGGCGACAAGTGGGAAAGGGTGGTGTCGAGGCTGAAGGCAGCAGGAAAGCCCGCAGCCCCCAGGTCTGTGGGGCCAAGCAAGCGGTTCCCAAAGAGCTTTAGAACAAGGCATAGTTTTCCCTGCTGGCTCTTTGGGCGGGGGACCCATCTCCAGTCGTATGGCCATTTTTGTGCCTGGCGCGGTGCGTAGTGTGAAAGGGTGGCTTTGAGGCTGAAGGCAGCAGGAAAGCCCGCAGCCCCCAGGTCTGTGGGGCTATGCAAGCGGTTCCCAAAGAGCTTTAGAACAAGGCATAGTTTTCCCTGCTGGCTCTTTGGGCGGGGGACCCATCTCCAGCCGTATGGCCATTTTTGTGCCTGGTGCGGCGCTAAGTGGGAAAGGGTGGCTTTGAGGCTGAAGGCAGCAGGAAAGCCTGCAGCCCCCAGGTTTGTGGGGCTACGCAAGCGGTTCCCAAAGAGCTTTAGAACAAGGCATAGTTTTCCCTGATGGCTCTAAGGGCATGGGACCCATCTTCAGCCGTATGGCCATTTTTGTGCCTGGCGCGGCGCCAGGTGGGAAAGGGTGGTGTCGAGTCTGAAGGCAGCAGGAAAGCCTGCAGCCACCAGGTCTGTGGGGCCAAGCAAGCGGTTCCCAAAGAGCTTTAGAACAAGGCATAGTTTTCCCTGCTGGCTCTTTGGGCATGGGACCCATCTCCAGCCATAGGCCATTTTTGTGCCTGGCGCGACGCCAAGTGGGAAAGGGTGGCTTTGAGGCTGAAGGCAGCAGCAAAGCCTGCAGCCCCCAGGTCTGTGGGGCTACGCAAGCGGTTCCCAAAGAGCTTTAGAACAAGGCATAGTTTTCCCAGCTGGCTCTTAGGGCATGGGACCCATATCCAGCCATAGGCCATTTTTGTGCCTGATGCGGCGCCAAGTGGGAAAGGGTGGCTTTGAGGCTGAAGGCAGCAGGAAAGCCCGCAGCCCCCAGGTCTGTGGGGCTACGCAAGCTGTTCCGAAAGAGCTTTAGAAGAAGGCATAATTTTCCCTGCTGGCTCTCTGGGCGGGGGACCCATCTCCAGCCGTATGGCCATTTTTGTGCCTGGCGCAGCGCCAAGTGGGAAAGGGTGCTGTCGAGGCTGAAGGCAGCAGGAAAGCCTGCAGCCCCCAGGTCTGTGGGGCCAAGCAAGCGGTTCCCAAAGAGCTTTAGAACAAGGCATAGTTTTCCCTGCTGGCTCTTTGGGCGGGGGACCCATCTCCAGCCGTATGGCCATTTTTGTGCGTGGCCAGGGGCCAAGTGGGAAAGGGTGGTGTCGAGGCTGAAGGCAGCAGCAAAGCCCGCAGCCCCCAGGTCTGTGGGGCTACGCAAGCGGTTCCCAAAGAGCTTTAGAACAAGGCATAGTTTTCACTGATGGCTCTTTGGGCATGGGACCCATCTCCAGCCATAGGCCATTTTTGTGCCTGATGCGGCGCCAAGTGGGAAAGGGTGGTTTTGAGGCTGAAGGCAGCAGGAAAGCCTGCAGCCCCCAGGTCTGTGGGGCTACGCAAGCGGTTCCCAAAGAGCTTTAGAACAAGGCATTGTTTTCCCTAATGGCTCTTTGGGCGGGGGACCCATCTCCAGCCGTATGGCCATTTTTGTGCCTGGCCCGGCGCCAAGTGGGAAAGGGTGGCTTTGAGGCTGAAGGCAGCAGGAAAGCCTGCAGCCCCCAGGTTTGTGGGGCTACGCAAGCGGTTCCCAAAGAGCTTTAGAACAAGGCCTAGTTTTCCCTGCTGGCTCTTTGGGCGGGGGACCCATCTCCAGCCGTATGGCCATTTTTGTGCCTGGCGCGGCGCCAAGTGGGAAAGGGTGGCTTTGAGGCTGAAGGCAGCAGGAAAGCCTGCAGCCCCCAGGTTTGTGGGGCTACGCAAGCGGTTCCCAAAGAGCTTTAGAACAAGGCATAATTTTCCCTCCTGGCTCTCTGGGCGGGGGACCCATCTCCAGCCGTATGGCCATTTTTGTGCCTGGCGCGGCGCCAAGTGGGAAAGGGTGCTGTCGAGGCTGAAGGCAGCAGGAAAGCCTGCAGCCCCCAGGTCTGTGGGGCTACGCAAGCGGTTCCCAAAGAGCTTTAGAACAAGGCATAGTTTTCCCTGCTGGCTCTTTGGGCGGGGGACCCATCTCCAGCCGTATGGCCATTTTTGTGCGTGGCCAGGGGCCAAGTGGGAAAGGGTGGTGTCGAGGCTGAAGGCAGCAGCAAAGCCCGCAGCCCCCAGGTCTGTGGGGCTACGCAAGCGGTTCCCAAAGAGCTTTAGAACAAGCATAGTTTTCCCTGATGGCTCTTTGGGCATGGGACCCATCTCCAGCCATAGGCCATTTTTGTGCCTGATGCGGCGCCAAGTGGGAAAGGGTGGTTTTGAGGCTGAAGGCAGCAGGAAAGCCTGCAGCCCCCAGGTCTGTGGGGCTACGCAAGCGGTTCCCAAAGAGCTTTAGAACAAGGCATAGTTTTCCCTGCTGGCTCTTTGGGCGGGGGACCCATCTCCAGCCGTATGGCCATTTTTGTGCCTGGCCCGGCGCCAAGTGGGAAAGGGTGGCTTTGAGGCTGAAGGCAGCAGGAAAGCCTGCAGCCCCCAGGTTTGTGGGGCTACGCAAGCGGTTCCCAAAGAGCTTTAGAACAAGGCATAGTTTTCCCTGCTGGCTCTTTGGGCGAGGGACACATCTCCAGCCGTATGGCCATTTTTGTGCGTGGCCAGGGGCCAAGTGGGAAAGGGTGGTGTCGAGGCTGAAGGCAGCAGGAAGGCCCACAGCCCCGAGGTCTGTGGGGCTATGCAAGCGGTTCCCAAAGAGCTTTAGAAGAAGGCATAGTTTTCCCTGCTGGCTCTTTGGGCATGGGACCCATCTGCAGCCGTATGGCCATTTTTGGGCCTACCGCGGCGCCAAGTGGGAAAGGGTGGCTTTGAGGCTGAAGGCAGCAGCAAAGCCTGCAGCCCCCAGGTCTGTGGGGCTACGCAAGCGGTTCCCAAAGAGCTTTAGAACAAGGCATAGTTTTCCTTGCTGGGTCTTTGGGCATGGGACCCATCTCCAGCCATAGGCCATTTTTGTGCCTGATGCGGCGCCAAGTGGGAAAGGGTGGCTTTGAGGCTGAAGGCAGCAGCAAAGCCTGCAGCCCCCAGGTCTGTGGGGCTACGCAAGCGGTTCCCAAAGAGCTTTAGAACAAGGCATAGTTTTCCCTGATGGCTCTTTGGGCGGGGGACCCATCTCCAGCCGTATGGCCATTTTTGTGCCTGGCGCGGCGCCAAGTGGGAAAGGGTGGCTTTGAGGCTGAAGGCAGCAGGAAAGCCTGCAGCCCCCAGGTTTGTGGGGCTACGCAAGCGGTTCCCAAAGAGCTTTAGAACAAGGCATAGTTTTCCCTGATGGCTCTTTGGGCGGGGGACCCATCTCCAGCCGTATGGCCATTTTTGTGCCTGGCCCGGCGCCAAGTGGGAAAGGGTGGCTTTGAGGCTGAAGGCAGCAGGAAAGCCTGCAGCCCCCAGGTTTGTGGGGCTACGCAAGCGGTTCCCAAAGAGCTTTAGAACAAGGCATAGTTTTCCTTGCTGGCTCTTTGGGCATGGGACCCATCTCCAGCCATAGGCCATTTTTGTGCCTGGCGCGGCGCCAGGTGGGAAAGGGTGGTTTTGAGGCTGAAGGCAGCAGCAAAGCCTGCAGCCCCCAGGTCTGTGGGGCTACGCAAGCGGTTCCCAAAGAGCTTTAGAACAAGGCATAGTTTTCCCTGCTGGCTCTTTGGGCGGGGGACCCATCTCCAGCCATAGGCCATTTTTGTGCCTGATGCGGCGCCAAGTGGGAAAGGGTGGCTTTGAGGCTGAAGGCAGCAGGAAAGCCTGCAGCCCCCAGGTCTGTGCGGCTACACAAGCGGTTCCCAAAGAGCTTTAGAACAAGGCATAGTTTTCCCTGCTGGCTCTTTGGGCGGGGGAAACATCTCCACTCGTATGGCCATTTTTGAGCCTGGCGCGGCGCCAAGTGGGAAAGGGTGGCTTTGAGGCTGAAGGCAGGAGCAAAGCCTGCAGCCCCCAGGTCTGTGGGGCTACGCAAGCGGTTCCCAAAGAGCTTTAGAACAAGGCATAGTTTTCCCTGCTGGCTCTTTGGGCGGGGGACCCATCTCCAGCCGTATGGCCATTTTTGTGCATGGCCAGGGGCCAAGTGGGAAAGGGTGGTGTCGAGGCTGAAGGCAGCAGGAAGGCCCACAGCCCCCAGGTCTGTGGGGCCAAGCAAGCGGTTCCCAAAGAGCTTTAGAACAAGGCATAGTTTTCCCAGCTGGCTCTTAGGGCATGGGACCCATCTCCAGCCATAGGCCATTTTTGTGCCTAGCGCGACGCCAAGTGGGAAAGGGTGGCTTTGAGGCTGAAGGTAGCAGGAAAGCCTGCAGCCCCCAGGTCTGTGGGGCTACGCAAGCGGTTCCCAAAGAGCTTTAGAACAAGGTATAGTTTTCCCTGCTGGCTCTTTGGGCATGGGACCCATCTCCAGCCATAGGCCATTTTTGTGCCTGATCGGGCGCCAAGTGGGAAAGGGTGGCTTTGAGGCTGAAGGCAGCAGGAAAGCCTGCAGCCCCCAGGTCTGTGGGGCTACGCAAGCGGTTCCCAAAGAGCTTTAGAACAAGGCATAGTTTTCCCTGCTGGCTCTTTGGGCGGGGGACCCATCTCCAGCCATAGACCATTTTTGTGCCTAGCGCGGCGACAAGTGGGAAAGGGTGGTGTCGAGGCTGAAGGCAGCAGGAAAGCCCGCAGCCCCCAGGTCTGTGGGGCCAAGCAAGCGGTTCCCAAAGAGCTTTAGAACAAGGCATAGTTTTCCCTGCTGGCTCTTTGGGCGGGGGACCCATCTCCAGTCGTATGGCCATTTTTGTGCCTGGCGCGGTGCGTAGTGTGAAAGGGTGGCTTTGAGGCTGAAGGCAGCAGGAAAGCCCGCAGCCCCCAGGTCTGTGGGGCTATGCAAGCGGTTCCCAAAGAGCTTTAGAACAAGGCATAGTTTTCCCTGCTGGCTCTTTGGGCGGGGGACCCATCTCCAGCCGTATGGCCATTTTTGTGCCTGGTGCGGCGCTAAGTGGGAAAGGGTGGCTTTGAGGCTGAAGGCAGCAGGAAAGCCTGCAGCCCCCAGGTTTGTGGGGCTACGCAAGCGGTTCCCAAAGAGCTTTAGAACAAGGCATAGTTTTCCCTGATGGCTCTAAGGGCATGGGACCCATCTTCAGCCGTATGGCCATTTTTGTGCCTGGCGCGGCGCCAGGTGGGAAAGGGTGGTGTCGAGTCTGAAGGCAGCAGGAAAGCCTGCAGCCCCCAGGTCTGTGGGGCCAAGCAAGCGGTTCCCAAAGAGCTTTAGAACAAGGCATAGTTTTCCCTGCTGGCTCTTTGGGCATGGGACCCATCTCCAGCCATAGGCCATTTTTGTGCCTGGCGCGACGCCAAGTGGGAAAGGGTGGCTTTGAGGCTGAAGGCAGCAGCAAAGCCTGCAGCCCCCAGGTCTGTGGGGCCACGCAAGCGGTTCCCAAAGATCTTTAGAACAAGGCATAGTTTTCCCAGCTGGCTCTTAGGGCATGGGACCCATATCCAGCCATAGGCCATTTTTGTGCCTGATGCGGCGCCAAGTGGGAAAGGGTGGCTTTGAGGCTGAAGGCAGCAGGAAAGCCCGCAGCCCCCAGGTCTGTGGGGCTACGCAAGCTGTTCCGAAAGAGCTTTAGAAGAAGGCATAATTTTCCCTGCTGGCTCTCTGGGCGGGGGACCCATCTCCAGCCGTATGGCCATTTTTGTGCCTGGCGCAGCGCCAAGTGGGAAAGGGTGCTGTCGAGGCTGAAGGCAGCAGGAAAGCCTGCAGCCCCCAGGTCTGTGGGGCCAAGCAAGCGGTTCCCAAAGAGCTTTAGAACAAGGCATAGTTTTCCCTGCTGGCTCTTTGGGCGGGGGACCCATCTCCAGCCGTATGGCCATTTTTGTGCGTGGCCAGGGGCCAAGTGGGAAAGGGTGGTGTCGAGGCTGAAGGCAGCAGCAAAGCCCGCAGCCCCCAGGTCTGTGGGGCTACGCAAGCGGTTCCCAAAGAGCTTTAGAACAAGGCATAGTTTTCCCTGATGGCTCTTTGGGCATGGGACCCATCTCCAGCCATAGGCCATTTTTGTGCCTGATGCGGCGCCAAGTGGGAAAGGGTGGTTTTGAGGCTGAAGGCAGCAGGAAAGCCTGCAGCCCCCAGGTCTGTGGGGCTACGCAAGCGGTTCACAAAGAGCTTTAGAACAAGGCATAGTTTTCCCTAATGGCTCTTTGGGCGGGGGACCCATCTCCAGCCGTATGGCCATTTTTGTCCCTGGCCCGGCGCCAAGTGGGAAAGGGTGGCTTTGAGGCTGAAGGCAGCAGGAAAGCCTGCAGCCCCCAGGTTTGTGGGGCTACGCAAGCGGTTCCCAAAGAGCTTTAGAACAAGGCATAGTTTTCCCTGCTGGCTCTTTGGGCGGGGGACCCATCTCCAGCCGTATGGCCATTTTTGTGCCTGGCGCGGCGCCAAGTGGGAAAGGGTGGCTTTGAGGCTGAAGGCAGCAGGAAAGCCTGCAGCCCCCAGGTTTGTGGGGCTACGCAAGCGGTTCCCAAAGAGCTTTAGAACAAGGCATAATTTTCCCTCCTGGCTCTCTGGGCGGGGGACCCATCTCCAGCCGTATGGCCATTTTTGTGCCTGGCGCGGCGCCAAGTGGGAAAGGGTGGTGTCGAGGCTGAAGGCAGCAGGAAAGCCTGCAGCCCCCAGGTCTGTGGGGCTACGCAAGCGGTTCCCAAAGAGCTTTAGAACAAGGCATAGTTTTCCCTGCTGGCTCTTTGGGCGGGGGACCCATCTCCAGCCGTATGGCCATTTTTGTGCGTGGCCAGGGGCCAAGTGGGAAAGGGTGGTGTCGAGGCTGAAGGCAGCAGCAAAGCCCGCAGCCCCCAGGTCTGTGGGGCTACGCAAGCGGTTCCCAAAGAGCTTTAGAACAAGGCATAGTTTTCCCTGATGGCTCTTTGGGCATGGGACCCATCTCCAGCCATAGGCCATTTTTGTGCCTGATGCGGCGCCAAGTGGGAAAGGGTGGTTTTGAGGCTGAAGGCAGCAGGAAAGCCTGCAGCCCCCAGGTCTGTGGGGCTACGCAAGCGGTTCCCAAAGAGCTTTAGAACAAGGCATAGTTTTCCCTGATGGCTCTTTGGGCGGGGGACCCATCTCCAGCCGTATGGCCATTTTTGTGCCTGGCCCGGCGCCAAGTGGGAAAGGGTGGCTTTGAGGCTGAAGGCAGCAGGAAAGCCTGCAGCCCCCAGGTTTGTGGGGCTACGCAAGCGGTTCCCAAAGAGCTTTAGAACAAGGCATAGTTTTCCCTGCTGGCTCTTTGGGCGGGGGACCCATCTCCAGCCGTATGGCCATTTTTGTGCCTGGCGCGGCGCTAAGTGGGAAAGGGTGGCTTTGAGGCTGAAGGCAGCAGGAAAGCCTGCAGCCCCCAGGTTTGTGGGGCTACGCAAGCGGTTCCCAAAGAGCTTTAGAACAAGGCATAATTTTCCCTCCTGGCTCTCTGGGCGGGGGACCCATCTCCAGCCGTATGGCCATTTTTGTGCCTGGCGCGGCGCCAAGTGAGAAAGGGTGCTGTCGAGGCTGAAGGCAGCAGGAAAGCCTGCAGCCCCCAGGTCTGTGGGGCTACGCAAGCGGTTCCCAAAGAGCTTTAGAACAAGGCATAGTTTTCCCTGCTGGCTCTTTGGGCGGGGGACCCATCTCCAGCCGTCTATCTATTTTTGTGCCTGGCGCGGTGCGTAGTGGCAAAGGGTCGTTTTGAGGCTGAAGGCAGCAGGAAAGCCTGCAGCCCCCAGGTCTGTGGGGCTACGCAAGCGGTTCCCAAAGAGCTTTAGAACAAGGCACAGTTTTCCCTGCTGGCTCTTTGGGCGGGGGACCCATCTCCAGCCGTATGGCCA
Organism: Rissa tridactyla; assembly: GCF_028500815.1. Lineage (NCBI taxonomy): Eukaryota > Metazoa > Chordata > Aves > Charadriiformes > Laridae > Rissa > Rissa tridactyla. The sequence goes on from NW_026529382.1 coordinate 193,743, forward strand.
TTTTTGTGCCTGGCGCGGCGCCAAGTGGGAAAGGGTGGCTTTGAGGCTGAAGGCAGCAGGAAAGCCTGCAGCCCCCAGGTTTGTGGGGCTACGCAAGCGGTTCCCAAAGAGCTTTAGAACAAGGCATAGTTTTCCCTGCTGGCTCTTTGGGCGGGGGACCCATCTCCAGCCATAGGCCATTTCTGTGCCTGATAGGGCGCCAAGTGGGAAAGGGTGGCTTTGAGGCTGAAGACAGCAGGAAAGCCTGCAGCCCCCAGGTCTGTCGGGCTATGCAAGCGGTTCCCAAAGAGCTTTAGAACAAGGCATAGTTTTCCCTGCTGGCTCTTTGGGCGGTGGACCCATCTCCAGCCGTATGGCCATTTTTGTGCCTGTCGCGGCGCCAAGTGGGAAAGGGTGGTGTCGAGGCTGAAGGCAGCAGCAAAGCCCGCAGCCCCCAGGTCTGTGGGGCTATGCAAGCGGTTCCCAAAGAGCTTTAGAACAAGGCATAGTTTTCCCAGCTGGCTCTTAGGGCATGGGACCCATATCCAGCCATAGGCCATTTTTGTGCCTGATGCGGCGCCAAGTGGGAAAGGGTGGCTTTGAGGCTGAAGGCAGCAGGAAAGCCCGCAGCCCCCAGGTCTGTGGGGCTACGCAAGCTGTTCCGAAAGAGCTTTAGAAGAAGGCATAATTTTCCCTGCTGGCTCTCTGGGCGGGGGACCCATCTCCAGCCGTATGGCCAGTTTTGTGCCTGGCGCAGCGCCAAGTGGGAAAGGGTGCTGTCGAGGCTGAAGGCAGCAGGAAAGCCTGCAGCCCCCAGGTCTGTGGGGCCAAGCAAGCGGTTCCCAAAGAGCTTTAGAACAAGGCATAGTTTTCCCTGCTGGCTCTTTGGGCGGGGGACCCATCTCCAGCCGTATGGCCATTTTTGTGCGTGGCCAGGGGCCAAGTGGGAAAGGGTGGTGTCGAGGCTGAAGGCAGCAGCAAAGCCCGCAGCCCCCAGGTCTGTGGGGCTACGCAAGCGGTTCCCAAAGAGCTTTAGAACAAGGCATAGTTTTCCCTGATGGCTCTTTGGGCATGGGACCCATCTCCAGCCATAGGCCATTTTTGTGCCTGATGCGGCGCCAAGTGGGAAAGGGTGGTTTTGAGGCTGAAGGCAGCAGGAAAGCCTGCAGCCCCCAGGTCTGTGGGGCTACGCAAGCGGTTCCCAAAGAGCTTTAGAACAAGGCATAGTTTTCCCTAATGGCTCTTTGGGCGGGGGACCCATCTCCAGCCGTATGGCCATTTTTGTGCCTGGCCCGGCGCCAAGTGGGAAAGGGTGGCTTTGAGGCTGAAGGCAGCAGGAAAGCCTGCAGCCCCCAGGTTTGTGGGGCTACGCAAGCGGTTCCCAAAGAGCTTTAGAACAAGGCATAGTTTTCCCTGCTGGCTCTTTGGGCGGGGGACCCATCTCCAGCCGTATGGCCATTTTTGTGCCTGGCGCGGCGCCAAGTGGGAAAGGGTGGCTTTGAGGCTGAAGGCAGCAGGAAAGCCTGCAGCCCCCAGGTTTGTGGGGCTACGCAAGCGGTTCCCAAAGAGCTTTAGAACAAGGCATAATTTTCCCTCCTGGCTCTCTGGGCGGGGGACCCATCTCCAGCCGTATGGCCATTTTTGTGCCTGGCGCGGCGCCAAGTGGGAAAGGGTGCTGTCGAGGCTGAAGGCAGCAGGAAAGCCTGCAGCCCCCAGGTCTGTGGGGCTACGCAAGCGGTTCCCAAAGAGCTTTAGAACAAGGCATAGTTTTCCCTGCTGGCTCTTTGGGCGGGGGACCCATCTCCAGCCGTCTATCTATTTTTGTGCCTGGCGCGGTGCGTAGTGGCAAAGGGTCGTTTTGAGGCTGAAGGCAGCAGGAAAGCCTGCAGCCCCCAGGTCTGTGGGGCTACGCAAGCGGTTCCCAAAGAGCTTTAGAACAAGGCACAGTTTTCCCTGCTGGCTCTTTGGGCGGGGGACCCATCTCCAGCCGTATGGCCATTTTTGTGCCTGGCGCGACGCCAAGTGGGAAAGGGTGGCTTTGAGGCTGAAGGCAGCAGGAAAGCCTGCAGCCCCCAGGTTTGTGGGGCTACGCAAGCGGTTCCCAAAGAGCTTTAGAACAAGGCATAGTTTTCCCTGCTGGCTCTTTGGGCGGGGGACCCATCTCCAGCCATAGGCCATTTCTGTGCCTGATAGGGCGCCAAGTGGGAAAGGGTGGCTTTGAGGCTGAAGACAGCAGGAAAGCCTGCAGCCCCCAGGTCTGTCGGGCTATGCAAGCGGTTCCCAAAGAGCTTTAGAACAAGGCATAGTTTTCCCTGCTGGCTCTTTGGGCGGTGGACCCATCTCCAGCCGTATGGCCATTTTTGTGCCTGTCGCGGCGCCAAGTGGGAAAGGGTGGTGTCGAGGCTGAAGGCAGCAGCAAAGCCCGCAGCCCCCAGGTCTGTGGGGCTATGCAAGCGGTTCCCAAAGAGCTTTAGAACAAGGCATAGTTTTCCCTGCTGGCTCTTTGGGCATGGGACCCATCTCCAGCCATAGGCCATTTTTGTGCCTGGCGCGGCGCCAGGTTGGAAAGGGTGGTGTCGAGTCTGAAGGCAGCAGCAAAGCCTGCAGCCCCCAGGTCTGTGGGGCCAAGCAAGCGGTTCCCAAAGAGCTTTAGAACAAGGCATAGTTTTCCCTGCTGGCTCTTTGGGCGGGGGACCCATCTCCAGCCGTATGGCCATTTTTGTGCCTGGCCCGGCGCCAAGTGGGAAAGGGTGGCTTTGAGGCTGAAGGCAGCAGGAAAGCCTGCAGCCCCCAGGTTTGTGGGCCTACTCAAGCGGTTCCCAAAGAGCTTTAGAACAAGGCATAATTTTCCCTGCTGGCTCTCTGGGCGGGGGACCCATCTCCAGCCGTATGGCCATTTTTGTGCCTGGCGCGGCGTCAAGTGGGAAAGGGTGCTGTCGAGGCTGAAGACAGCAGGAAAGCCTGCAGCCCCCAGGTCTGTGCGGCTACGCAAGCGGTTCACAAAGAGCTTTAGAACAAGGCATAGTTTTCCCTGCTGGCTCTTTGGGCGGGGGACCCATCTCCAGCCGTATGGCCATTTTTGTGCCTGGCCCGGCGCCAAGTGGGAAAGGGTGTTTTTGAGGCTGAAGGCAGCAGGAAAGCCCGCAGCCCCCAGGTCTGTGGGACTACGCAAGCGGTTCCCAAAGAGCTTTAGAACAAGGCATAGTTTTCCCTGCTGGCTCTTTGGGCGGGGGACCCATCTCCAGCCGTATGGCCATTTTTGTGCCTGGCGCAGCGCCAAGTGGGAAAGGGTGGCTTTGAGGCTGAAGGCAGCAGCAAAGCCTGCAGCCCCAGGTCTGTGGGGCTACGCAAGCGGTTCCCAAAGAGCTTTAGAACAAGGCATAGTTTTCCCTGCTGGCTCTTTGGGCGGGGGACCCATCTCCAGCCGTATGGCCATTTTTGAGCCTTTCGCGGCGCCAAGTGGGAAAGGGTGGTTTTGAGGCTGAAGGCAGCAGCAAAGCCCGCAGCCCCCAGGTCTGTGGGGCCAAGCAAGCGGTTCCCAAAGAGCTTTAGAACAAGGCATAGTTTTCCTTGCTGGCTCTTTGGGCATGGGACCCATCTCCAGCCATAGGCCATTTTTGTGCCTGATGCGGCGCCAAGTGGGAAAGGGTGGCTTTGAGGCTGAAGGCAGCAGCAAAGCCTGCAGCCCCCAGGTCTGTGGGGCTACGCAAGCGGTTCCCAAAGAGCTTTAGAACAAGGCATAGTTTTCCCTGCTGGCTCTTTGGGCGGGGGACCCATCTCCAGCCGTATGGCCATTTTTGTGCCTGGCCCGGCGCCAAGCGGGAAAGGGTGTTTTTGAGGCTGAAGGCAGCAGGAAAGCCCGCAGCCCCCAGGTCTGTGGGGCTACGCAAGCGGTTCCCAAAGAGCTTTAGAACAAGGCATAGTTTTCCCTGCTGGCTCTTTGGGCGGGGGACCCATCTCCAGCCGTATGGCCATTTTTGTGCCTGGCGCAGCGCCAAGTGGGAAAGGGTGGCTTTGAGGCTGAAGGCAGCAGCAAAGCCTGCAGCCCCAGGTCTGTGGGGCTACGCGAGCGGTTCCCAAAGAGCTTTAGAACAAGGCATAGTTTTCCCTGCTGGCTCTTTGGGCGGGGGACCCATCTCCAGCCGTATGGCCATTTTTGTGCCTGGCGCGGCGCCAAGTGGGAAAGGGTGGTTTTGAGGCTGAAGGCAGCAGCAAAGCCTGCAGCCCCTAGGTCTGTGGGGCTACGCAAGCGGTTCCCAAAGAGCTTTAGAACAAGGCATATTTTTCCCTGCTGGCTCTTTGGGCGGGGGACCCATCTGCAGCCGTATGGCCATTTTTGGGCCTGGCGCGGCGCCAAGTGGGAAAGGGTGGTTTTGAGGCTGAAGGCAGCAGGAAAGCCCGCAGCCCCCAGGTCTGTGGGGCTACGCAAGCGGTTCCCAAAGAGCTTTAGAACAAGGCATAGTTTTCCCTGCTGGCTCTTTGGGCGGGGGACCCATCTCCAGCCGTATGGCCATTTTTGAGCCTTTCGCGTCGCCAAGTGGGAAAGGGTGGCTTTGAGGCTGAAGGCAGCAGCAAAGCCCGCAGCCCCCAGGTCTGTGGGGCCAAGCAAGCGGTTCCCAAAGAGCTTTAGAACAAGGCATAGTTTTCCTTGCTGGCTCTTTGGGCATGGGACCCATCTCCAGCCATATGGCCATTTTTGTGCCTGGCGCGGCGCCAAGTGGGAAAGGGTGGCTTTGAGGCTGAAGGCAGCAGCAAAGCCTGCAGCCCCCAGGTCTGTGGGGCTACGCAAGCGGTTCCCAAAGAGCTTTAGAACAAGGCATAGTTTTCCCTGCTGGCTCTTTGGGCGGGGGACCCATCTCCAGCCATATGGCCATTTTTGTGCCTGGCGCGGCGCCAAGTGGGAAAGGGTGGCTTTGAGGCTGAAGGCAGCAGCAAAGCCCGCAGCCCCCAGGTCTGTGGGGCCAAGCAAGCGGTTCCCAAAGAGCTTTAGAACAAGGCATAGTTTTCCTTGCTGGCTCTTTGGGCATGGGACCCATCTCCAGCCATATGGCCATTTTTGTGCCTGATGCGGCGCCAAGTGGGAAAGGGTGGCTTTGAGGCTGAAGGCAGCAGCAAAGCCTGCAGCCCCCAGGTCTGTGGGGCTACGCAAGCGGTTCCCAAAGAGCTTTAGAACAAGGCATAGTTTTCCCTGCTGGCTCTTTGGGCGGGGGACCCATCTCCAGCCATATGGCCATTTTTGTGCCTGGCGCGGCGCCAAGTGGGAAAGGGTGGCTTTGAGGCTGAAGGCAGCAGCAAAGCCCGCAGCCCCCAGGTCTGTGGGGCTACGCAAGCGGTTCCCAAAGAGCTTTAGAACAAGGCATAGTTTTCCCTGCTGGCTCTTTGGGCGGGGGACCCATCTCCAGCCGTATGGCCATTTTTGTGCCTGGCGCAGCGCCAAGTGGGAAAGGGTGGCTTTGAGGCTGAAGGCAGCAGCAAAGCCTGCAGCCCCAGGTCTGTGGGGCTACGCAAGCGGTTCCCAAAGAGCTTTAGAACAAGGCATAGTTTTCCCTGCTGGCTCCTTGGGTGGGGGACCCATCTCCAGCCGTATGGCCATTTTTGTGCCTGGCGCGGCGCCAAGTGGGAAAGGGTGGTTTTGAGGCTGAAGGCAGCAGGAAAGCCCGCAGCCCCCAGGTCTGTGGGGCTACGCAAGCGGTTCCCAAAGAGCTTTAGAACAAGGCATAGTTTTCCCTGCTGGCTCTTTGGGCGGGGGACCCATCTCCAGCCATAGGCCATTTTTATGCCTGGGGCGGCGCCAAGTGGGAAAGGGTGGCTTTGAGGCTGAAGGCAGCAGGAAAGCCCGCAGCCCCCAGGTCTGTGGGGCTATGCAAGTGGTTCCCAAAGAGCTTTAGAACACGGCATAGTTTTCCCGGCTTGTTCTTTGGGCGGGGGACCCATCTGCAGCCGTATGGCCATTTTTGGGCCTGGCGCGGCGCCAAGTGGGAAAGGGTGGTGTCGAGTCTGAAGGCAGCAGGAAAGCCCGCAGCCCCCAGGTCTGTGGGGCTACGCAAGCGGTTCCCAAAGAGCTTTAGAACAAGGCATAGTTTTGCCTGCTGGCTCTTTGGGCGGGGGACCCATCTCCAGTCGTATGGCCATTTCTGTGCCTGATAGGGCGCCAAGTGGGAAAGGGTGGCTTTGAGGCTGAAGACAGCAGGAAAGCCTGCAGCCCCCAGGTCTGTGGGGCTATGCAAGCGGTTCCCAAAGAGCTTTAGAACAAGGCATAGTTTTCCCTGCTGGCTCTTTGGGCGGGGGACCCATCTCCAGCCATAGGCCATTTTTGTGCCTGGCGCGGCGCCAGGTGGGAAAGGGTGGTGTCGAGTCTGAAGGCAGCAGCAAAGCCTGCAGCCCCCAGGTCTGTGGGGCCAAGCAAGCGGTTCGCAAAGAGCTTTAGAACAAGGCATAGTTTTCCCTGCTGGCTCTTTGGGCGGGGGACCCATCTCCAGCCGTATGGCCATTTTTGTGCCTGGCGCGACGCCAAGTGGGAAAGGGTGGCTTTGAGGCTGAAGGCAGCAGCAAAGCCCGCAGCCCCCAGGTCTGTGGGGCTACGCAAGCGGTTCCCAAAGATCTTTAGAACAAGGCATAGTTTTCCCAGCTGGCTCTTAGGGCATGGGACCCATATCCAGCCATAGGCCATTTTTGTGCCTGATGCGGCGCCAAGTGGGAAAGGGTGGCTTTGAGGCTGAAGGCAGCAGGAAAGCCCGCAGCCCCCAGGTCTGTGGGGCTACGCAAGCGGTTCCCAAAGAGCTTTAGAACAAGGCATAATTTTCCCTGCTGGCTCTCTGGGCGGGGGACCCATCTCCAGCCGTATGGCCATTTTTGTGCCTGGCGCGGCGGCAAGTGGGAAAGGGTGCTGTCGAGGCTGAAGGCAGCAGGAAAGCCTGCAGCCCCCAGGTCTGTGGGGCTACGCAAGCGGTTCCCAAAGAGCTTTAGAACAAGGCATAGTTTTCCCTGCTTGCTCTTTGGGCGAGGGACACATCTCCAGCCGTATGGCCATTTTTGTGCGTGGCCAGGGGCCAAGTGGGAAAGGGTGGTGTCGAGGCTGAAGGCAGCAGGAAGGCCCACAGCCCCCAGGTCTGTGGGGCTATGCAAGCGGTTCCCAAAGAGCTTTAGAAGAAGGCATAGTTTTCCCTGCTGGCTCTTTGGGCATGGGACCCATCTCCAGCCATAGACCATTTTTGTGCCTACCGCGGCGCAAAGTGGGAAAGGGTGGCTTTGAGGCTGAATGCAGCAGCAAAGCCTACAGCCCCCAGGTCTGTGGGGCTACGCAAGCGGTTCCCAAAGAGCTTTAGAACAAGGCATAGTTTTCCTTGCTGGGTCTTTGGGCATGGGACCCATCTCCAGCCATAGGCCATTTTTGTGCCTGATGCGGCGCCAAGTGGGAAAGGGTGGCTTTGAGGCTGAAGGCAGCAGCAAAGCCTGCAGCCCCCAGGTCTGTGGGGCTATGGAAGCGGTTCCCAAAGTGCTTTAGAACAAAGCATAGTTTTCCCTGATGGCTCTTTGGGCATGGGACCCATCTCGAGCCGTATGGCCATTTTTGTGCCTGGTGCGGCGCCAAGTGGGAAAGGGTGGCTTTGAGGCTGAAGGCAGCAGGAAAGCCCACACCCCCCAGGTCTGTGGGGCTACGCAAGCGGTTCCCAAAGAGCTTTAGAACAAGGCATAGTTTTCCATGCTGGCTCTTTGGGCGGGGGACCCATCTCCAGCCGTATGGCCATTTTTGTGCCTGGCGCACCGCCAAGTGGGAAAGGGTGGCTTTGAGGCTGAAGGCAGCAGGAAAGCCCGCAGCCCCCAGGTCTGTGGGGCTACGCAAGCGGTTCCCAAAGAGCTTTAGAACAAGGCATAGTTTTCCCTGCTGGCTCTTTGGGCGGGGGACCCATCTCCAGCCGTATGGCCATTTTTGTACCTGGCGCAGCGCCAAGTGGGAAAGGGTGGCTTTGAGGCTGAAGGCAGCAGCAAAGCCTGCAGCCCCCAGGTCTGTGGGGCTACGCAAGCAGTTCCCAAAGAGATTTAGAACAAGGCATAGTTTTCCCTGCTGGCTCCTTGGGCGGGGGACCCATCTCCAGTCGTATGGCTATTTTTATGCCTGGCGCGGTGCGTAGTGGGAAAGGGTGGTGTCGAGGCTGAAGGCAGCAGGAAAGCCCACAGCCCCCAGGTCTGTGGGGCTACGCAAGCGGTTCCCAAAGAGCTTTAGAACAAGGCATAGTTTTCCCTGCTGGCTCTTTGGGCGGGGGACCCATCTCCAGCCGTATGGCCATTTTTGTGCGTGGCCAGGGGCCAAGTGGGAAAGGGTGGTGTCGAGGCTGAAGGCAGGAGCAAAACCTGCAGCCCCCAGGTCTGTGGGGCTACGCAAGCGGTTCCCAAAGAGCTTTAGAACAAGGCATAGTTTTCCCTGCTGGCTCTTTGGGCGGGGGACCCATCTCCAGCCGTATGGCCATTTTTGTGCCTGGCGCGGCGCCAAGTGGGAAAGGGTGGTTTTGAGGCTGAAGGCAGCAGCAAAGCCTGCAGCCCCCAGGTCTGTGGGGCTACGCAAGCGGTTCCCAAAGAGCTTTAGAACAAGGCATAGTTTTCCCTGCCGGCTCTTTGGGCGGGGGACCCATCTCCAGCCATAGGCCATTTTTATGCCTGGGGCGGCGCCAAGTGGGAAAGGGTGGCTTTGAGGCTGAAGGCAGCAGGAAAGCCCGCAGCCCCCAGGTCTGTGGGGCTATGCAAGTGGTTCCCAAAGAGCTTTAGAACAAGGCATAGTTTTCCCTGCTTGTTCTTTGGGCGGGGGACCCATCGGCAGCCGTATGGCCATTTTTGGGCCTGGCGCGGCGCCAAGTGGGAAAGGGTGGTGTCGAGTCTGAAGGCAGCAGGAAAGCCCGCAGCCCCCAGGTCTGTGGGGCTACGCAAGCGGTTCCCAAAGAGCTTTAGAACAAGGCATAGTTTTCCTTGCTGGGTCTTTGGGCATGGGACCCATCTCCAGCCATAGGCCATTTTTGTGCCTGATGCGGCGCCAAGTGGGAAAGGGTGGCTTTGAGGCTGAAGGCAGCAGCAAAGCCTGCAGCCCCCAGGTCTGTGGGGCTATGGAAGCGGTTCCCAAAGTGCTTTAGAACAAGGCCAGGATTTCCCTGCTGGCTCTTTGGGCGGGGGAACCATCTCCAGCCGTATGGCCATTTTTGTGCCTGGCGCGGCGCCAAGTGGGAAAGGGTGGCTTTGAGGCTGAAGGCAGCAGGAAAGCCCGCAGCCCCCAGGTCTGTGGGGCTACGCAAGCGGTTCCCAAAGAGCTTTAGAACAAGGCATAGTTTTCCCTGCTGGCTCTTTGGACGAGGGGACCCATCTCCAGCCGTATGGCCATTTTTGTGCCTGGCGCAGCGCCAAGTGGGAAAGGGTGGCTTTGAGGCTGAAGGCAGCAGCAAAGCCTGCAGCCCCCAGGTCTGTGGGGCTATGCAAGCGGTTCCCAAAGAGCTTTAGAACAAGGCATAGTTTTCCCTGCTGGCTCCTTGGGCGGGGGACCCATCTGCAGTCGTATGGCTATTTTTATGCCTGGCGCGGTGCGTAGTGGGAAAGGGTGGTGTCGAGGCTGAAGGCAGCAGGAAAGCCCGCAGCCCCCAGGTCTGTGGGGCTACGCAAGCGGTTCCCAAAGAGCTTTAGAACAAGGCATAGTTTTCCCTGCTGGCTCTTTGGGCGGGGGACCCATCTCCAGCCGTATGGCCATTTTTGTGCCTGATGCGGCGCCAAGTGGGAAAGGGTGGCTTTGAGGCTGAAGGCAGCAGGAAAGCCCGCAGCCCCCAGGTCTGTGGGGCTACGCAAGCGGTTCCCAAAGAGCTTTAGAACAAGGCATAGTTTTCCCTGCTGGCTCTTTGGGCGGGGGACCCATCTCCAGCCGTATGGCCATTTTTGTGCCTGGCGCGACGCCCAGTGGGAAAGGGTGGCTTTGAGGCTGAAGGCAGCAGCAAAGCCTGCAGCCCCTAGGTCTGTGGGGCTACGCAAGCGGTTCCCAAAGAGCTTTAGAACAAGGCATAGTTTTCCCAGCTGGCTCTTAGGGCATGGGACACATTTCCAGCCATAGACCATTTTTGTGCCTGATGCGGTGCCAAGTGGGAAAGGGTGGCTTTGAGGCTGAAGGCAGCAGGAAAGCCCGCAGCCCCCAGGTCTGTGGGGCTACGCAAGCGGTTCCCAAAGAGCTTTAGAACAAGGCATAATTTTCCCTGCTGGCTCTCTGGGCGGGGGACCCATCTCCAGCCGTATGGCCATTTTTGTGCCTGGCGCGGCGCCAAGTGGGAAAGGGTGGCTTTGAGGCTGAAGGCAGCAGGAAAGCCTGCAGCCCCCAGGTCTGTGCGGCTACGCAAGCGGTTCCCAAAGAGCTTTAGAACAAGGCATAGTTTTCCCTGCTGGCTCTTTGGGCGAGGGACACATCTCCAGCCGTATAGCCATTTTTGTGCGTGGCCAGGGGCCAAGTGGGAAAGGGTGGTGTCGAGGCTGAAGGCAGCAGGAAGGCCCACAGCCCCCAGGTCTGTGGGGCTATGCAAGCGGTTCCCAAAGAGCTTTAGAAGAAGGCATAGTTTTCCCTGCTGGCTCTTTGGGCATGGGACCCATCTCCAGCCATAGGCCATTTTTGTGCCTGATGTGGCGCCAAGTGGGAAAGGGTGGCTTTGAGGCTGAAGGCAGCAGCAAAGCCTGCAGCCCCCAGGTCTGTGGGGCTATGCAAGCGGTTCCCAAAGAGCTTTAGAACAAGGCATAATTTTCCCTGCTGGCTCTTTGGGCGGGGGACCCATCTCCAGCCGTATGGCCATTTTTGTGCCTGGCGCGGCGCCAAGTGGGAAAGGGTGGCTTTGAGGCTGAAGGCAGCAGCAAAGCCTGCAGCCCTAAGGTCTGTGGGGCTACGCAAGCGGTTCCCAAAGAGCTTTAGAACAAGGCATATTTTCCCAGCTGGCTCTTAGGGCATGGGACCCATCTCCAGCCATAGGCCATTTTTGTGCCTGGCGCGGCGCCAGGTGGGAAAGGGTGGTGTCGAGTCTGAAGGCAGCAGCAAAGCCTGCAGCCCCCATGTCTGTGGGGCCAAGCAAGCGGTTCCCAAAGAGCTTTAGAACAAGGCATAGTTTTCCCTGCTGGCTCTTTGGGCATGGGACCCATCTCCAGCCATAGGCCATTTTTGTGCCTGGCGCGACGCCAAGTGGGAAAGGGTGGCTTTGAGGCTGAAGGCAGCAGGAAAGCCTGCAGCCCCCAGGTCTGTGGGGCTACGCAAGCGGTTCCCAAAGAGCTTTAGAACAAGGCATAATTTTCCCTGCTGGCTCTCTGGGCGGGGGACCCATCTCCAGCCGTATGGCCATTTTTGTGCCTGGCGCGGCGCCAAGTGGGAAAGGGTGGTGTCGAGTCTGAAGGCAGCAGGAAAGCCTGCAGCCCCCAGGTCTGTGGGGCTACGCAAGCGGTTCCCAAAGAGCTTTAGAACAAGGCATAGTTTTCCCTGCTGGCTCCTTGGGCGGGGGACCCATCTCCAGTCGTATGGCTATTTTTATGCCTGGCGCGGTGCGTAGTGGGAAAGGGTGGTGTCGAGGCTGAAGGCAGCAGGAAAGCCCGCAGCCCCCAGGTCTGTGGGGCTACGCAAGCGGTTCCCAAAGAGCTTTAGAACAAGGCATAGTTTTCCCTGCTGGCTCTTTGGGCGGGGGACCCATCTCCAGCCGTATGGCCATTTTTGTGCCTGGCGCGGAGCCAAGTGGGAAAGGGTGGTTTTGAGGCTGAAGACAGCAGGAAAGCCTGCAGCCCCCAGGTCTGTGGGGCTATGCAAGCGGTTCCCAAAGAGCTTTAGAACAAGGCATAATTTTCCCTGCTGGCTCTTTGGGCGGGGGACCCATCTCCAGCCGTATGGCCATTTTTGTGCCTGGCGCGGCGCCAAGTGGGAAGGGGTGGCTTTGAGGCTGAAGGCAGCAGCAAAGCCTGCAGCCCTAAGGTCTGTGGGGCTACGCAAGCGGTTCCCAAAGAGCTTTAGAACAAGGCATATTTTCCCAGCTGGCTCTTAGGGCATGGGACCCATCTCCAGCCATAGGCCATTTTTGTGCCTGGCGCGGCGCCAGGTGGGAAAGGGTGGTGTCGAGTCTGAAGGCAGCAGCAAAGCCTGCAGCCCCCATGTCTGTGGGGCCAAGCAAGCGGTTCCCAAAGAGCTTTAGAACAAGGCATAGTTTTCCCTGCTGGCTCTTTGGGCGGGGGACCCATCTCCAGCCGTATGGCCATTTTTGTGCCTGGCGCGACGCCAAGTGGGAAAGGGTGGCTTTGAGGCTGAAGGCAGCAGGAAAGCCTGCAGCCCCCAGGTTTGTGGGCCTACACAAGCGGTTCCCAAAGAGCTTTAGAACAAGGCATAATTTTCCCTGCTGGCTCTCTGGGCGGGGGACCCATCTCCAGCCGTATGGCCATTTTTGTGCCTGGCGCGGCGTCAAGTGGGAAAGGGTGCTGTCGAGGCTGAAGGCAGCAGGAAAGCCTGCAGCCCCCAGGTCTGTGCGGCTACGCAAGCGGTTCACAAAGAGCTTTAGAACAAGGCATAGTTTTCCCTGCTGGCTCTTTGGGCGGGGGACCCATCTCCAGCCGTATGGCCATTTTTGTGCCTGGCGCGGCGCCAAGTGGGAAAGGGTGCTGTTGAGGCTGAAGGCAGCAGCAAAGCCTGCAGCCCCCAGGTCTGTGGGGCCAAGCAAGCGGTTCCCAAAGAGCTTTAGAACAAGGCATAGTTTTCCCTGCTGGCTCTTTGGGCGGGGGACCCATCTCCAGCCATATGGCCATATTTATGCCTGGCGAAGCGCCAAGTGGGAAAGGGTGGCTTTGAGGCTGAAGGCAGCAGGAAAGCCCGCAGCCCCCAGGTCTGTGGGGCTACGGAAGCGGTTCACAAAGAGCTTTAGAACAAGGCATAGTTTTCCCTGCTGGCTCCTCGGGCGGGGGACCCATCTCCAGTCATATGGCTATTTTTATGCCTGGCGCGGTGCGTAGTGGGAAAGGGTGTTTTTGAGGCTGAAGGCAGCAGGAAAGCCCGCAGCCCCCAGGTCTGTGGGGCTACGCAAGCGGTTCCCAAAGAGCTTTAGAACAAGGCTTAGTTTTCCCTGCTGGCTCTTTGGGCGGGGGACCCATCTCCAGCCGTATGGCCATTTTTGAGCCTGGCACGGCGCCAAGTGGGAAAGGGTGGCTTTGAGGCTGAAGGCAGGGGCAAAGCCTGCAGCCCCCAGGTCTGTGGGGCTACGCAAGCGGTTCCCAAAGAGCTTTAGAACAAGGCATAGTTTTCCCTGCTGGCTCTTAGGGCGGGGGACCCATCTCCAGCCATAGGCCATTTTTGTGCCTGGCGCGGTGCGTAGTGGCAAAGGGTCGTTTTGAGGCTGAAGGCACCAGGAAAGCCCGCAGCCCCCAGGTCTGTGGGGCTACGCAAGCGGTTCCCAAAGAGCTTTAGAACAAGGCCTAGTTTTCCCTGCTGGCTCTTTTGGCGGGGGACCCATCTCCAGCCGTATGGCCATTTTTGTGCCTGGCGCGGCACCAAGTGGGAAAGGGTGGCTTTGAGGCTGAAGGCAGCAGGAAAGCCCGCAGCCCCCAGGTCTGTGGGGCTACGCAAGCGGTTCCCAAAGAGCTTTAGAACAAGGCATAGTTTTCCCTGCTGGCTCTTTTGGCAGGGGGACCCATCTCCAGCCGTATGGCCATTTTTGTCCCTGGCGCGACGCCAAGTGGGAAAGGGTGGTGTCGAGGCTGAAGGCAGCAGCAAAGACTGCAGCCCCCAGGTCTGTGGGGCTACGCAAGCGGTTCCCAAAGAGCTTTAGAACAAGGCATAGTTTTCCCTGCTGGCTCTTTGGGCGGGGGACCCATCTCCAGCCGTATGGCCATTTTTGTGCCTGGCGCGGCGCCAAGTGGGAAAGGGTGGTTTTGAGGCTGAAGGCAGCAGCAAAGCCCGCAGCCCCCAGGTCTGTGGGGCTACGCAAGCGGTTCCCAAAGAGCTTTAGAACAAGGCATAGTTTTCCTTGCTGGCTATTTGGGCATGGGACCCATCTTCAGCCATAGGCCATTTTTGTGCCTGATGCGGCGCCAAGTGGGAAAAGGTGTCTTTGAGGCTGAAGGCAGCAGGAAAGCCCGCAGCCCCCAGGTCTGTGGGGCTACGCAAGCGGTTCCCAAAGAGCTTTAGAACAAGGCATAGTTTTCCCTGCTGGCTCTTTGGGCGGGGGACCCATCTCCAGCCGTATGGCCATTTTTGTGCCTGGCGCGGCGCCAAGTGGGAAAGGGTGGCTTTGAGGCTGAAGGCAGCAGGAAAGCCCGCAGCCCCCAGGTCTGTGGGGCTACGCAAGCGGTTCCCAAAGAGCTTTAGAACAAGGCATAGTTTTCCCTGCTGGCTCTTTGGGCGGGGGACCCATCTCCAGCCATATGGCCATTTTTGTGCCTGGCGCAGCGCCAAGTGGGAAAGGGTGGCTTTGAGGCTGAAGGCAGCAGCAAAGCCCGCAGCCCCCAGGTCTGTGGGGCTACGCAAGCGGTTCCCAAAGAGCTTTAGAACAAGGCATAGTTTTCCTTGCTGGCTATTTGGGCATGGGACCCATCTTCAGCCATAGGCCATTTTTGTGCCTGATGCGGCGCCAAGTGGGAAAAGGTGTCTTTGAGGCTGAAGGCAGCAGGAAAGCCCGCAGCCCCCAGGTCTGTGGGGCTACGCAAGCGGTTCCCAAAGAGCTTTAGAACAAGGCATAGTTTTCCCTGCTGGCTCTTTGGGCGGGGGACCCATCTCCAGCCGTATGGCCATTTTTGTGCCTGGCGCGGCGCCAAGTGGGAAAGGGTGGCTTTGAGGCTGAAGGCAGCAGGAAAGCCCGCAGCCCCCAGGTCTGTGGGGCTACGCAAGCGGTTCCCAAAGAGCTTTAGAACAAGGCATAGTTTTCCCTGCTGGCTCTTTGGGCGGGGGACCCATCTCCAGCCATATGGCCATTTTTGTGCCTGGCGCAGCGCCAAGTGGGAAAGGGTGGCTTTGAGGCTGAAGGCAGCAGCAAAGCCTGCAGCCCCAGGTCTCTGGGGCTACGCAAGCGGTTCCCAAAGAGCTTTAGAACAAGGCATAGTTTTCCCTGCTGGCTCTTTGGGCGGGGGACCCATCTCCAGCCGTATGGCCATTTTTGTGCCTGGCGCGGCGCCAAGTGGGAAAGGGTGGTTTTGAGGCTGAAGGCAGCAGCAAAGCCTGCAGCCCCCAGGTCTGTGGGGCTACGCAAGCGGTTCCCAAAGAGCTTTAGAACAAGGCATAGTTTTCCCTGCTTGTTCTTTGGGCGGGGGACCCATCTGCAGCCGTATGGCCATTTTTGGGCCTGGCGCGGCGCCAAGTGGGAAAGGGTGGTGTCGAGTCTGAAGGCAGCAGGAAAGCCCGCAGCCCCCAGGTCTGTGGGGCTACGCAAGCGGTTCCCAAAGAGCTTTAGAACAAGGCCTAGTTTTCCCTGCTGGCTCTTTGGGCGGGGGACCCATCTCCAGCCGTATGGCCATTTTTGAGCCTGGCTCGGCGCCAAGTGGGAAAGGGTGGTGTCGAGGCTGAAGGCAGGAGCAAAGCCTGCAGCCCCCAGGTCTGTGGGGCTACGCAAGCGGTTCCCAAAGAGCTTTAGAACAAGGCATATTTTTCCCTGCTGGCTCTTTGGGCGGGGGACCCATCTCCAGCCGTATGGCCATTTTTGTGCCTGGCGCGGGGCCAAGTGGGAAAGGGTGGTGTCGAGGCTGAAGGCAGCAGGAAGGCCCACAGCCCCCAGGTCTGTGGGGCTATGCAAGCGGTTCCCAAAGAGCTTTAGAACAAGGCATAGTTTTCCTTGCTGGGTCTTTGGGCATGGGACCCATCTCCAGCCATAGACCATTTTTGTGCCTACCGCGGCGCCAAGTGGGAAAGGGTGGCTTTGAGGCTGAAGGCAGCAGGAAAGCCTGCAGCCCCCAGGTCTGTGGGGCTACGCAAGCGGTTCCCAAAGAGCTTTAGAACAAGGCATAGTTTTCCCTGCTGGCTCTTTGGGCGGGGGACCCATCTCCAGCCATATGGCCATTTTTGTGCCTGGCGCAGCGCCAAGTGGGAAAGGGTGGCTTTGAGGCTGAAGGCAGCAGCAAAGCCTGCAGCCCCCAGGTCTGTGCAGCTACGCAAGCGGTTCCCAAAGAGCTTTAGAACAAGGCATAGTTTTCCCTGCTGGCTCTTTGGGCGGGGGACCCATCTCCAGTCGTATGGCTATTTTTATGCCTGGCGCGGTGCGTAGTGGGAAAGGGTGGTTTTGAGGCTGAAGGCAGCAGGAAAGCCCGCAGCCCCCAGGTCTGTGGGGCTACGCAAGCGGTTCCCAAAGAGCTTTAGAACAAGGCATAGTTTTCCCTGCTGGCTCTTTGGGCGGGGGACCCATCTCCAGCCGTATGGCCATTTTTGTGCCTGGCGCGGCGCCAAGTGGGAAAGGGTGGTTTTGAGGCTGAAGGCAGCAGGAAAGCCTGCAGCCCCCAGGTCTGTGGGGCTACGCAAGCGGTTCCCAAAGAGCTTTAGAACAAGGCATATTTTTCCCTGCTGGCTCTTTGGGCGGGGGACCCATCTCCAGCCGTATGGCCATTTTTATGCCTGGGGCGGCGCCAAGTGGGAAAGGGTGGCTTTGAGGCTGAAGGCAGCAGGAAAGCCCGCAGCCCCCAGGTCTGTGGGGCTACGCAAGTGGTTCCCAAAGAGCTTTAGAACAAGGCATAATTTTCCCTGCTTGTTCTTTGGGCGGGGGACCCATCTGCAGCCGTATGGCCATTTTTGGGCCTGGCGCGGCGCCAAGTGGGAAAGGGTGGTGTCGAGTCTGAAGGCAGCAGGAAAGCCCGCAGCCCCCAGGTCTGTGGGGCTATGCAAGCGGTTCCCAAAGAGCTTTAGAACAAGGCATAGTTTTCCCTGCTGGCTCTTTGGGCGGTGGACCCATCTCCAGCCGTATGGCCATTTTTGTGCCTGGCCCGGCGCCAAATGGGAAAGGGTGGTGTCGAGGCTGAAGGCAGCAGCAAAGCCCGCAGCCCCCAGGTCTGTGGGGCTATGCAAGCGGTTCCCAAAGAGCTTTAGAACAAGGCATAGTTTTCCCTGCTGGCTCTTTGGGCGGGGACCCATCTCCAGCCGTATGGCCATTTTTGTGCCTGATGCGGCGCCAAGTGGGAAAGGGTGGCTTTGAGGCTGAAGGCAGCAGCAAAGCCCGCAGCCCCCAGGTCTGTGGGGCCAAGCAAGCGGTTCCCAAAGAGCTTTAGAACAAGGCATAGTTTTCCCTGCTGGCTCTTTGGGCGGGGGACCCCTCTCCAGCCATATGGCCATTTTTGTGCCTGATGCGGCGCCAAGTGGGAAACGGTGGTTTTGAGGCTGAAGGCAGCAGCAAAGCCTGCAGCCCCCAGGTCTGTGGGGCTACGCAAGCGGTTCCCAAAGAGCTTTAGAACAAGGCATAGTTTTCCCTGCTGGCTCTTTGGGCGGGGGACCCATCTCCAGCCGTATGGCCATTTTTGTGCCTGGCCCGGCGCCAAGTGGGAAAGGGTGGCTTTGAGGCTGAAGGCAGCAGGAAAGCCTGCAGCCCCCAGGTCTGTGGGGCTACGCAAGCGGTTCCCAAAGAGCTTTAGAACAAGGCATAGTTTTCCCTGCTGGCTGTTTGGGCGGGGGACCCATCTCCAGCCGTATGGCCATTTTTGTGCCTGGCGCGGCGCCAAGTGGGAAAGGGTGGTTTTGAGGCTGAAGGCAGCAGCAAAGCCTGCAGCCCCCAGGTCTGTGGGGCTACGCAAGCGGTTCCCAAAGAGCTTTAGAACAAGGCATATTTTTCCCTGCTGGCTCTTTGGGCGGGGGACCCATCTCCAGCCATATGTCCATTTTTATGCCTGGGGCTGCGCCAAGTGGGAAAGGGTGGTGTCGAGGCTGAAGGCAGCAGGAAAGCCCACAGCCCCCAGGTCTGTGGGGCTACGCAAGCGGTTCCCAAAGAGCTTTAGAACAAGGCATAGTTTTCCCTGCTGGCTCTTTGGGCAGGGGACCCATCTCCAGCCGTATGGCCATTTTTGTGCCTGGCGCGGCGCCAAGTGGGAAAGGGTGGCTTTGAGGCTGAAGGCAGCAGGAAAGCCTGCAGCCCCCAGGTTTGTGGGGCTACGCAAGCGGTTCCCAAAGAGCTTTAGAACAAGGCATAGTTTTCCCTGCTGGCTCTTTGGGCGGGGGACCCATCTCCAGCCGTATGGCCATTTTTGTGCGTGGCCAGGGGCCAAGTGGGAAAGGGTGGTTTTGAGGCTGAAGGCAGCAGGAAGGCCCAAAGCCCCCAGGTCTGTGGGGCTACGCAAGTGGTTCCCAAAGAGCTTTAGAACAAGGCATAGTTTTCCCAGCTGGCTCTTAGGGCATGGGACCCATCTCCAACCATAGGCCATTTTTGTGCCTGGCGCGACGCCAAGTGGGAAAGGGTGGCTTTGAGGCTGAATGCAGCAGCAAAGCCTGCAGCCCCCAGGTCTGTGGGGCTACGCAAGCGGTTCCCAAAGAGCTTTAGAACAAGGCATAGTTTTCCTTGCTGGCTCTTTGGGCATGGGACCCATCTCCAGCCATAGGCCATTTTAGTGCCTGGTGCGGCGCCAAGTGGGAAAGGGTGGCTTTGAGGCTGAAGGCAGCAGGAAAGCCTGCAGCCACCAGGTCTGTGGGGCTACGCAAGCGGTTCCCAAAGAGCTTTAGAACAAGGCATAGTTTTCCCTGCTGGCTCTTTGGGCGGGGGACCCATCTCCAGCCATAGACCATTTTTGTGCCTAGCGCGGCGCCAAGTGGGAAAGGGTGGTGTCGAGGCTGAAGGCAGCAGGAAAGCCCGCAGCCCCCAGGTCTGTGGGGCTACGCAAGCGGTTCCCAAAGAGCTGTAGAACAAGGCATAGTTTTCCCTGCTGGCTCTTTGGGCGGGGGACCCATCTCCAGTCGTATGGCCATTTTTGTGCCTGGCGCGGTGCGTAGTGTGAAAGGGTGGCTTTGAGGCTGAAGGCAGCAGGAAAGCCCGCAGCCCCCAGGTCTGTGGGGCTATGCAAGCGGTTCCCAAAGAGCTTTAGAACAAGGCATAGTTTTCCCTGCTGGCTCTTTGGGCGGGGGACCCATCTCCAGCCGTATGGCCATTTTTGTGCCTGGCGCGGCGCCAAGTGGGAAAGGGTGGCTTTGAGGCTGAAGGCAGCAGGAAAGCCTGCAGCCCCCAGGTTTGTAGGGCTACGCAAGCGGTTCCCAAAGAGCTTTAGAACAAGGCATAGTTTTCCCAGCTGGCTCTTAGGGCATGGGACCCCTCTTCAGCCGTATGGCCATTTTTGTGCCTGGCGCGGCGCCAGGTGGGAAAGGGTGCTGTCGAGGCTGAAGGCAGCAGGAAAGCCTGCAGCCCCCAGGTCTGTGGGGCTACGCAAGCGGTTCCCAAAGAGCTTTAGAACAAGGCATAGTTTTCCCTGCTGGCTCTTTGGGCGGGGGACCCATCTCCAGCCGTATGGCCATTTTTGTGCGTGGCCAGGGGCCAAGTCGGAAAGGGTGGTGTCGAGGCTGAAGGCAGCAGGAAGGCCCGCAGCCCCCAGGTCTGTGGGGCTACGCAAGCGGTTCCCAAAGAGCTTTAGAACAAGGCATAGTTTTCCCTGATGGCTCTATGGGCATGGGACCCATCTCCAGCCGTATGGCCATTTTTGTGCCTGATGCGGCGCCAAGTGGGAAAGGGTGGCTTTGAGGCTGAAGGCAGCAGGAAAGCCTGCAGCCCCCAGGTCTGTGGGGCTACGCAAGCGGTTCCCAAAGAGCTTTAGAACAAGGCACAGTTTTCCCTGCTGGCTCTTTGGGCGGGGGACCCATCTCCACTCGTATGGCCATTTTTGAGCCTGGCGCGGCGCCAAGTGGGAAAGGGTGGCTTTGAGGCTGAAGGCAGCAGCAAAGCCTCCAGCCCCCAGGTCTGTGGGGCTACGTAAGCGGTTCCCAAAGAGCTTTAGAACAAGGCATAGTTTTCCCTGCTGGCTCTTTGGGCATGGGACCCATCTCCAGCCATAGGCCATTTTTGTGCCTGGCGCGACGCCAAGTGGGAAAGGGTGGTGTCGAGGCTGAAGGCAGCAGCAAAGCCCGTAGCCCCCAGGTCTGTGGGGCCAAGCAAGCGGTTCCCAAAGAGCTTTAGAACAAGGCATAGTTTTCCTTGCTGGCTCTTTGGGCATGGGACCCATCTCCAGCCATAGGCCATTTTTGTGCCTGGCGCGGCGCCAAGTGGGAAAGGGTGGTTTTGAGGCTGAAGGCAGCAGCAAAGCCTGCAGCCCCCAGGTCTGTGGGGCTACGCAAGCGGTTCCCAAAGGGATTTAGAACAAGGCATAGTTTTCCCTGCTGGCTCTTTGGGCGGGGGACCCATCTCCAGCCGTATGGCCATTTTTGTGCCTGGCCCGGCGCCAAGTGGGAAAGGGTGGCTTTGAGGCTGAAGGCAGCAGCAAAGCCTGCAGCCCCCAGGTCTGTGGGGCTACGCAAGCGGTTCCCAAAGAGCTTTAGAACAAGGCATATTTTTCCCTGCTGGCTCTTTGGGCGGGGGACCCATCTCCAGCCATATGTCCATTTTTATGCCTGGGGCTGCGCCAAGTGGGAAAGGGTGGTGTCGAGGCTGAAGGCAGCAGGAAAGCCCACAGCCCCCAGGTCTGTGGGGCTACGCAAGCGGTTCCCAAAGAGCTTTAGAACAAGGCATAGTTTTCCCTGCTGGCTCTTTGGGCAGGGGACCCATCTCCAGCCGTATGGCCATTTTTGTGCCTGGCGCGGCGCCAAGTGGGAAAGGGTGGCTTTGAGGCTGAAGGCAGCAGGAAAGCCTGCAGCCCCCAGGTTTGTGGGGCTACGCAAGCGGTTCCCAAAGAGCTTTAGAACAAGGCATAGTTTTCCCTGCTGGCTCTTTGGGCGGGGGACCCATCTCCAGCCGTATGGCCATTTTTGTGCGTGGCCAGGGGCCAAGTGGGAAAGGGTGGTTTTGAGGCTGAAGGCAGCAGGAAGGCCCAAAGCCCCCAGGTCTGTGGGGCTACGCAAGTGGTTCCCAAAGAGCTTTAGAACAAGGCATAGTTTTCCCAGCTGGCTCTTAGGGCATGGGACCCATCTCCAACCATAGGCCATTTTTGTGCCTGGCGCGACGCCAAGTGGGAAAGGGTGGCTTTGAGGCTGAATGCAGCAGCAAAGCCTGCAGCCCCCAGGTCTGTGGGGCTACGCAAGCGGTTCCCAAAGAGCTTTAGAACAAGGCATAGTTTTCCTTGCTGGCTCTTTGGGCATGGGACCCATCTCCAGCCATAGGCCATTTTAGTGCCTGGTGCGGCGCCAAGTGGGAAAGGGTGGCTTTGAGGCTGAAGGCAGCAGGAAAGCCTGCAGCCCCCAGGTCTGTGGGGCTACGCAAGCGGTTCCCAAAGAGCTTTAGAACAAGGCATAGTTTTCCCTGCTGGCTCTTTGGGCGGGGGACCCATCTCCAGTCGTATGGCCATTTTTGTGCCTGGCGCGGTGCGTAGTGTGAAAGGGTGGCTTTGAGGCTGAAGGCAGCAGGAAAGCCCGCAGCCCCCAGGTCTGTGGGGCTATGCAAGCGGTTCCCAAAGAGCTTTAGAACAAGGCATAGTTTTCCCTGCTGGCTCTTTGGGCGGGGGACCCATCTCCAGCCGTATGGCCATTTTTGTGCCTGGCGCGGCGCCAAGTGGGAAAGGGTGGCTTTGAGGCTGAAGGCAGCAGGAAAGCCTGCAGCCCCCAGGTTTGTAGGGCTACGCAAGCGGTTCCCAAAGAGCTTTAGAACAAGGCATAGTTTTCCCAGCTGGCTCTTAGGGCATGGGACCCCTCTTCAGCCGTATGGACATTTTTGTGCCTGGCGCGGCGCCAGGTTGGAAAGGGTGCTGTCGAGGCTGAAGGCAGCAGGAAAGCCTGCAGCCCCCAGGTCTGTGGGGCTACGCAAGCGGTTCCCAAAGAGCTTTAGAACAAGGCATAGTTTTCCCTGCTGGCTCTTTGGGCGGGGGACCCATCTCCAGCCGTATGGCCATTTTTGTGCGTGGCCAGGGGCCAAGTCGGAAAGGGTGGTGTCGAGGCTGAAGGCAGCAGGAAGGCCCGCAGCCCCCAGGTCTGTGGGGCTACGCAAGCGGTTCCCAAAGAGCTTTAGAACAAGGCATAGTTTTCCCTGATGGCTCTATGGGCATGGGACCCATCTCCAGCCGTATGGCCATTTTTGTGCCTGATGCGGCGCCAAGTGGGAAAGGGTGGCTTTGAGGCTGAAGGCAGCAGGAAAGCCTGCAGACCCCAGGTCTGTGGGGCTACGCAAGCGGTTCCCAAAGAGCTTTAGAACAAGGCACAGTTTTCCCTGCTGGCTCTTTGGGCGGGGGACCCATCTCCACTCGTATGGCCATTTTTGAGCCTGGCGCGGCGCCAAGTGGGAAAGGGTGGCTTTGAGGCTGAAGGCAGCAGCAAAGCCTCCAGCCCCCAGGTCTGTGGGGCTACGTAAGCGGTTCCCAAAGAGCTTTAGAACAAGGCATAGTTTTCCCTGCTGGCTCTTTGGGCATGGGACCCATCTCCAGCCATAGGCCATTTTTGTGCCTGGCGCGACGCCAAGTGGGAAAGGGTGGTGTCGAGGCTGAAGGCAGCAGGAAAGCCTGCAGCCCCCAGGTCTGTGGGGCTACGCAAGCGGTTCCCAAAGAGCTTTAGAACAAGGCATAGTTTTCCCAGCTGGCTCTTAGGGCATGGGACCCATCTCCAGCCATAGGCCATTTTTGTGCCTGATGCGGCGCCAAGTGGGAAAGGGTGGCTTTGAGGCTGAAGGCAGCAGGAAAGCCCGCAGCCCCCAGGTCTGTGGGGCTACGCAAGCGGTTCCCAAAGAGCTTTAGAACAAGGCATAGTTTTCCCTGCTGGCTCTTTGGGCATGGGACCCATCTGCAGCCGTATGGCCATTTTTGTGCCTGGCCCGGCGCCAAGTGGGAAAGGGTGGCTTTGAGGCTGAAGGCAGCAGGAAAGCCCGCAGCCCCCAGGTCTGTGGGGCTACGCAAGCGGTTCCCAAAGAGCTTTAGAACAAGGCATAGTTTTCCCTGCTGGCTCTTTGGGCGGGGGACCCATCTCCAGCCGTATGGCCATTTTTGTGCCTGGCGCGGCGCCAAGTGGGAAAGGGTGGTTTTGAGGCTGAAGGCAGCAGCAAAGCCTGCAGCCCCCAGGTCTGTGGGGCTACGCAAGCGGTTCCCAAAGAGCTTTAGAACAAGGCATATTTTTCCCTGCTGGCTCTTTGGGCGGGGGACCCATCTCCAGCCATATGGCCATTTTTATGCCTGGGGCGGCGCCAAGTGGGAAAGGGTGGTGTCGAGGCTGAAGGCAGCAGGAAAGCCCGCAGCCCCCAGGTCTGTGGGGCTACGCAAGCGGTTCCCAAAGAGCTTTAGAACAAGGCATAGTTTTCCCTGCTGGCTCTTTAAGCAGGGGACCCATCTCCAGCCGTATGGCCATTTTTGTGCCTGGCGCGGCGCCAAGTGGGAAAGGGTGGCTTTGAGGCTGAAGGCAGCAGGAAAGCCTGCAGCCCCCAGGTTTGTGGGGCTACGCAAGCGGTTCCCAAAGAGCTTCAGAACAAGGCATAGTTTTCCCTGCTGGCTCTTTGGGCGGGGGACCCATCTCCAGCCGTATGGCCATTTTTGTGCCTGGCCAGGGGCCAAGTGGGAAAGGGTGGTGTCGAGGCTGAAGGCAGCAGGAAGGCCCAAAGCCCCCAGGTCTGTGGGGCTACGCAAGTGGTTCCCAAAGAGCTTTAGAACAAGGCATAGTTTTCCCAGCTGGCTCTTAGGGCATGGGACCCATCTCCAACCATAGGCCATTTTTGTGCCTAGCGCGACGCCAAGTGGGAAAGGGTGGCTTTGAGGCTGAATGCAGCAGCAAAGCCTGCAGCCCCCAGGTCTGTGGGGCTACGCAAGCGGTTCCCAAAGAGCTTTAGAACAAGGCATAGTTTTCCTTGCTGGCTCTTTGGGCATGGGACCCATCTCCAGCCATAGGCCATTTTAGTGCCTGGTGCGGCGCCAAGTGGGAAAGGGTGGCTTTGAGGCTGAAGGCAGCAGGAAAGCCTGCAGCCCCCAAGGTCTGTGGGGCTACGCAAGCGGTTCCCAAAGAGCTTTAGAACAAGGCATAGTTTTCCCTGCTGGCTCTTTGGGCGGGGGACCCATCTCCAGCCATAGACCATTTTTGTGCCTAGCGCGGCGCCAAGTGGGAAAGGGTGGTGTCGAGGCTGAAGGCAGCAGGAAAGCCCGCAGCCCCCAGGTCTGTGGGGCTACGCAAGCGGTTCCCAAAGAGCTTTAGAACAAGGCATAGTTTTCCCTGCTGGCTCTTTGGGCGGGGGACCCATCTCCAGTCGTATGGCCATTTTTGTGCCTGGCGCGGTGCGTAGTGTGAAAGGGTGGCTTTGAGGCTGAAGGCAGCAGGAAAGCCCGCAGCCCCCAGGTCTGTGGGGCTATGCAAGCGGTTCCCAAAGAGCTTTAGAACAAGGCATAGTTTTCCCTGCTGGCTCTTTGGGCGGGGGACCCATCTCCAGCCGTATGGCCATTTTTGTGCCTGGCGCGGCGCCAAGTGGGAAAGGGTGGCTTTGAGGCTGAAGGCAGCAGGAAAGCCTGCAGCCCCCAGGTCTGTGGGGCTACGCAAGCGGTTCCCAAAGAGCTTTAGAACAAGGCATAGTTTTCCCAGCTGGCTCTTAGGGCATGGGACCCCTCTTCAGCCGTATGGCCATTTTTGTGCCTGGCGCGGCGCCAGGTGGGAAAGGGTGCTGTCGAGGCTGAAGGCAGCAGGAAAGCCTGCAGCCCCCAGGTCTGTGGGGCTACGCAAGCGGTTCCCAAAGAGCTTTAGAACAAGGCATAGTTTTCCCTGCTGGCTCTTTGGGCGGGGGACCCATCTCCAGCCGTATGGCCATTTTTGTGCGTGGCCAGGGGCCAAGTCGGAAAGGGTGGTGTCGAGGCTGAAGGCAGCAGGAAGGCCCGCAGCCCCCAGGTCTGTGGGGCTACGCAAGCGGTTCCCAAAGAGCTTTAGAACAAGGCATAGTTTTCCCTGATGGCTCTTTGGGCATGGGACCCATCTCCAGCCGTATGGCCATTTTTGTGCCTGATGCGGCGCCAAGTGGGAAAGGGTGGCTTTGAGGCTGAAGGCAGCAGCAAAGCCTGCAGCCCCAGGTCTGTGGGGCTACGCAAGCGGTTCCCAAAGAGCTTTAGAACAAGGCCTAGTTTTCCCTGCTGGCTCTTTGGGCGGGGGACCCATCTCCAGCCGTATGGCCATTTTTGGGCCTGGCGCGGCGCCAAGTGGGAAAGGGTGGTGTGGAGTCTGAAGGCAGGAGCAAAGCCTGCAGCCCCCAGGTCTGTGGGGCTACGCAAGCGGTTCCCAAAGAGCTTTAGAACAAGTCATAGTTTTCCCTGCTGGCTCTTTGGGCGGGGGACCCATGTCCAGCCGTATGGCCATTTTTGTGCCTGGCGCGGCGCCAAGTGGGAAAGGGTGGCTTTGAGGCTGAAGGCAGCAGGAAAGCCTGCAGCCCCCAGGTTTGTGGGGCTACGCAAGCGGTTCCCAAAGAGCTTTAGAACAAGGCATAGTTTTCCCTGCTGGCTCTTTGGGCGGGGGACCCATCTCCAGCCATAGGCCATTTCTGTGCCTGATAGGGCGCCAAGTGGGAAAGGGTGGTTTTGAGGCTGAAGGCAGCAGGAAAGCCTGCAGCCCCCAGGTCTGTGGGGCTATGGAAGCGGTTCCCAAAGAGCTTTAGAACAAGGCATAGTTTTCCCTGCTGGCTCTTTGGGCGGTGGACCCATCTCCAGTCGTATGGCCATTTTTGTGCCTGGCGCGGCGCCAAGTGGGAAAGGGTGGTGTCGAGGCTGAAGGCAGCAGCAAATCCCGCAGCCCCCAGGTCTGTGGGGCTATGCAAGCGGTTCCCAAAGAGCTTTAGAACAAGGCATAGTTTTCCTTGCTGGCTCTTTGGGCATGGGTCCCATCTCCAGCCATAGGCCATTTTTGTGCCTGGCGCGGCGCCAGGTTGGAAAGGGTGGTGTCGAGTCTGAAGGCAGCAGCAAAGCCTGCAGCCCCCAGGTCTGTGGGGCCAAGCAAGCGGTTCCCAAAGAGCTTTAGAACAAGGCATAGTTTTCCCTGCTGGCTCTTTGGGCGGGGGACCCATCTCCAGCCGTATGGCCATTTTTGTGCCTGGCGCGGCGCCAAGTGGGAAAGGGTGGCTTTGAGGCTGAAGGCAGCAGCAAAGCCTGCAGCCCCCAGGTCTGTGGGGCTACGCAAGCGGTTCCCAAAGAGCTTTAGAACAAGGCATAGTTTTCCCAGCTGGCTCTTAGGGCATGGGACCCATATCCAGCCATAGGCCATTTTTGTGCCTGATGCGGCACCAAGTGGGAAAGGGTGGCTTTGAGGCTGAAGGCAGCAGGAAAGCCCGCAGCCCCCAGGTCTGTGGGGCTACGCAAGCGGTTCCCAAAGAGCTTTAGAACAAGGCATAATTTTCCCTGCTGGCTCTCTGGGCAGGGGACCCATCTCCAGCCGTATGGCCATTTTTGTGCCTGGCGCGGCGCCAAGTGGGAAAGGGTGGCTTTGAGGCTGAAGGCAGCAGCAAAGCCTGCAGCCCCAGGTCTGTGGGGCTACGCAAGCGTTTCCAAAAGAGCTTTAGAACAAGGCATAGTTTTCCCTGCTGGCTCTTTGGGCGGGGGACCCATCTCCAGCCGTATGGCCATTTTTGGGCCTGGCGCGGCGCCAAGTGGGAAAGGGTGGCTTTGAGGCTGAAGGCAGCAGGAAAGCCTGCAGCCCCCAGGTTTGTGGGGCTACGCAAGCGGTTCCCAAAGAGCTTTAGAACAAGGCATAGTTTTCCCTGCTGGCTCTTTGGGCGGGGGACCCATCTCCAGCCATAGGCCATTTTTGTGCCTGATAGGGCGCCAAGTGGGAAAGGGTGGTTTTGAGGCTGAAGGCAGCAGGAAAGCCTGCAGCCCCCAGGTCTGTGGGGCTATGCAAGCGGTTCCCAAAGAGCTTTAGAACAAGGCATAGTTTTCCCTGCTGGCTCTTTGGGCGGGGGACCCATCTCCAGCCATAGGCCATTTTTGTGCCTACCGCGGCGCCAAGTGGGAAAGGGTGGCTTTGAGGCTGAAGGCAGCAGGAAAGCCCACACCCCCCAGGTCTGTGGGGCTACGCAAGCGGTTCCCAAAGAGCTTTAGAACAAGGCATAGTTTTCCCTGATGGCTCTTTGGGCGGGGGACCCATCTCCAGCCGTATGGCCATTTTTGTGCCTGGCCCGGCGCCAAGTGGGAAAGGGTGGCTTTGAGGCTGAAGGCAGCAGGAAAGCCCGCAGCCCCCAGGTCTGTGGGGCTACGCAAGCGGTTCCCAAAGAGCTTTAGAACAAGGCATAGTTTTCCCTGCTGGCTCTTTGGGCGGGGGACCCCTCTCCAGCCATATGGCCATTTTTGTGCCTGGCGCAGCGCCAAGTGGGAAAGGGTGGTTTTGAGGCTGAAGGCAGCAGCAAAGCCTGCAGCCCCCAGGTCTGTGCGGCTACGCAAGCGGTTCCCAAAGAGCTTTAGAACAAGGCCTAGTTTTCCCTGCTGGCTCTTTGGGCGGGGGACCCATCTCCAGTCGTATGGCTATTTTTATGCCTGGCGCGGTGCGTAGTGGGAAAGGGTGGCTTTGAGGCTGAAGACACAGGAAAGCCCGCAGCCCCCAGGTCTGTGGGGCTACGCAAGCGGTTCCCAAAGAGCTTTAGAACAAGGCATAGTTTTCCCTGCTGGCTCCTTGGGCGGGGGACCCATCTCCAGCCATAGGCCATTTTTGTGCCTGGCGCGACGCCAAGTGGGAAAGGGTGCTGTCGAGGCTGAAGGCAGCAGGAAAGCCCGCAGCCCCCAGGTCTGTGGGGCCAAGCAAGCGGTTCCCAAAGAGCTTTAGAACAAGGCATAGTTTTCCCTGCTGGCTCTTTGGGCGGGAGACCCATCTCCAGCCATAGGCCATTTTTGTGCCTGGCGCGACGCCAAGTGGGAAAGGGTGGTGTCGAGGCTGAAGGCAGCAGCAAAGCCTGCAGCCCCCAGGTCTGTGGGGCTACGCAAGCGGTTCCCAAAGAGCTTTAGAACAAGGCATAGTTTTCCCTGCTGGCTCTTTGGGCGGGGGACCCCTCTCCAGCCATATGGCCATTTTTGTGCCTGGCGCAGCGCCAAGTGGGAAAGGGTGGCTTTGAGGCTGAAGGCAGCAGCAAAGCCTGCAGCCCCCAGGTCTGTGCGGCTACGCAAGTGGTTCCCAAAGAGCTTTAGAACAAGGCATAGTTTTCCCTGCTGGCTCTTTGGGCGGGGGACCCATCTCCAGTCGTATGGCTATTTTTATGCCTGGCGCGGTGCGTAGTGGGAAAGGGTGGTTTTGAGGCTGAAGGCAGCAGGAAAGCCCGCAGCCCCCAGGTCTGTGGGGCTACGCAAGCGGTTCCCAAAGAGCTTTAGAACAAGGCATAGTTTTCCCTGCTGGCTCTTTGGGCGGGGGACCCATCTCCAGCCGTATGGCCATTTTTGTGCCTGGCGCGGCGCCAAGTGGGAAAGGGTGGTGTCGAGGCTGAAGGCAGCAGGAAAGCCCACACCCCCCAGGTCTGTGGGGCTACGCAAGCGGTTCCCAAAGAGCTTTAGAACAAGGCATAATTTTCCCTGCTGGCTCTCTGGGCGGGGGACCCATCTCCAGCCGTATGGCCATTTTTGTGCCTGGCGCGGCGCCAAGTGGGAAAGGGTGCTGTCGAGGCTGAAGGCAGGAGCAAAGCCTGCAGCCCCCAGGTCTGTGCGGCTACGCAAGCGGTTCCCAAAGAGCATTAGAACAAGGCATAGTTTTCCCTGCTGGCTCTTTGGGCGGGGGACCCATCTCCAGCCATAGGCCATTTTTGTGCCTACCGCGGCGCCAAGTGGGAAAGGGTGGCTTTGAGGCTGAAGGCAGCAGGAAAGCCCACACCCCCCAGGTCTGTGGGGCTACGCAAGCGGTTCCCAAAGAGCTTTAGAACAAGGCATAGTTTTCCCTGATGGCTCTTTGGGCGGGGGACCCATCTCCAGCCGTATGGCCATTTTTGTGCCTGGCCCGGCGCCAAGTGGGAAAGGGTGGCTTTGAGGCTGAAGGCAGCAGGAAAGCCCGCAGCCCCCAGGTCTGTGGGGCTACGCAAGCGGTTCCCAAAGAGCTTTAGAACAAGGCATAGTTTTCCCTGCTGGTTCTTTGGGCGGGGGACCCATCTCCAGCCGTATGGCCATTTTTGTGCCTTATGCGGCGCCAAGTGGGAAAGGGTGGCTTTGAGGCTGAAGACAGCAGGAAAGCCCGCAGCCCCCAGGTCTGTGGGGCTACGCAAGCGGTTCCCAAAGAGCTTTAGAACAAGGCATAGTTTTCCCTGCTGGCTCCTTGGGCGGGGGACCCATCTCCAGCCATAGGCCATTTTTGTGCCTGGCGCGACGCCAAGTGGGAAAGGGTGCTGTCGAGGCTGAAGGCAGCAGGAAAGCCCGCAGCCCCCAGGTCTGTGGGGCTACGCAAGCGGTTCCCAAAGAGCTTTAGAACAAGGCATAGTTTTCCCTGCTGGCTCTTTGGGCGGGAGACCCATCTCCAGCGGTATGGCCATTTTTGTGCCTGGCGCGACGCCAAGTGGGAAAGGGTGGTGTCGAGGCTGAAGGCAGCAGCAAAGCCTGCAGCCCCCAGGTCTGTGGGGCTACGCAAGCGGTTCCCAAAGAGCTTTAGAACAAGGCATAGTTTTCCCTGCTGGCTCTTTGGGCGGGGGACCCCTCTCCAGCCATATGGCCATTTTTGTGCCTGGCGCAGCGCCAAGTGGGAAAGGGTGGCTTTGAGGCTGAAGGCAGCAGCAAAGCCTGCAGCCCCCAGGTCTGTGCGGCTACGCAAGCGGTTCCCAAAGAGCTTTAGAACAAGGCATAGTTTTCCCTGCTGGCTCTTTGGGCGGGGGACCCATCTCCAGTCGTATGGCTATTTTTATGCCTGGCGCGGTGCGTAGTGGGAAAGGGTGGCTTTGAGGCTGAAGGCAGCAGGAAAGCCCGCAGCCCCCAGGTCTGTGGGGCTACGCAAGCGGTTCCCAAAGAGCTTTAGAACAAGGCATAGTTTTCCCTGCTGGCTCTTTGGGCGGGGGACCCATCTCCAGCCGTATGGCCATTTTTGTGCCTGACGCGGCGCCAAGTGGGAAAGGGTGGTGTCGAGGCTGAAGGCAGCAGGAAAGCCCACACCCCCCAGGTCTGTGGGGCTACGCAAGCGGTTCCCAAAGAGCTTTAGAACAAGGCCTAGTTTTCCCTGCTGGCTCTTTGGGCGGGGGACCCATCTCCAGCCGTATGGCCATTTTTGGGCCTGGCGCGGCGCCAAGTGGGAAAGGGTGGCTTTGAGGCTGAAGGCAGCAGGAAAGCCTGCAGCCCCCAGGTTTGTGGGGCTACGCAAGCGGTTCCCAAAGAGCTTTAGAACAAGGCATAGTTTTCCCTGCTGGCTCTTTGGGCGGGGGACCCATCTCCAGCCATAGGCCATTTTTGTGCCTGATAGGGCGCCAAGTGGGAAAGGGTGGTTTTGAGGCTGAAGGCAGCAGGAAAGCCTGCAGCCCCCAGGTCTGTGGGGCTATGCAAGCGGTTCCCAAAGAGCTTTAGAACAAGGCATAGTTTTCCCTGCTGGCTCTTTGGGCGGGGGACCCATCTCCAGCCATAGGCCATTTTTGTGCCTACCGCGGCGCCAAGTGGGAAAGGGTGGCTTTGAGGCTGAAGGCAGCAGGAAAGCCCACACCCCCCAGGTCTGTGGGGCTACGCAAGCGGTTCCCAAAGAGCTTTAGAACAAGGCATAGTTTTCCCTGATGGCTCTTTGGGCGGGGGACCCATCTCCAGCCGTATGGCCATTTTTGTGCCTGGCCCGGCGCCAAGTGGGAAAGGGTGGCTTTGAGGCTGAAGGCAGCAGGAAAGCCCGCAGCCCCCAGGTCTGTGGGGCTACGCAAGCGGTTCCCAAAGAGCTTTAGAACAAGGCATAGTTTTCCCTGCTGGCTCTTTGGGCGGGGGACCCCTCTCCAGCCATATGGCCATTTTTGTGCCTGGCGCAGCGCCAAGTGGGAAAGGGTGGTTTTGAGGCTGAAGGCAGCAGCAAAGCCTGCAGCCCCCAGGTCTGTGCGGCTACGCAAGCGGTTCCCAAAGAGCTTTAGAACAAGGCCTAGTTTTCCCTGCTGGCTCTTTGGGCGGGGGACCCATCTCCAGTCGTATGGCTATTTTTATGCCTGGCGCGGTGCGTAGTGGGAAAGGGTGGCTTTGAGGCTGAAGACACAGGAAAGCCCGCAGCCCCCAGGTCTGTGGGGCTACGCAAGCGGTTCCCAAAGAGCTTTAGAACAAGGCATAGTTTTCCCTGCTGGCTCCTTGGGCGGGGGACCCATCTCCAGCCATAGGCCATTTTTGTGCCTGGCGCGACGCCAAGTGGGAAAGGGTGCTGTCGAGGCTGAAGGCAGCAGGAAAGCCCGCAGCCCCCAGGTCTGTGGGGCCAAGCAAGCGGTTCCCAAAGAGCTTTAGAACAAGGCATAGTTTTCCCTGCTGGCTCTTTGGGCGGGAGACCCATCTCCAGCCATAGGCCATTTTTGTGCCTGGCGCGACGCCAAGTGGGAAAGGGTGGTGTCGAGGCTGAAGGCAGCAGCAAAGCCTGCAGCCCCCAGGTCTGTGGGGCTACGCAAGCGGTTCCCAAAGAGCTTTAGAACAAGGCATAGTTTTCCCTGCTGGCTCTTTGGGCGGGGGACCCCTCTCCAGCCATATGGCCATTTTTGTGCCTGGCGCAGCGCCAAGTGGGAAAGGGTGGCTTTGAGGCTGAAGGCAGCAGCAAAGCCTGCAGCCCCCAGGTCTGTGCGGCTACGCAAGTGGTTCCCAAAGAGCTTTAGAACAAGGCATAGTTTTCCCTGCTGGCTCTTTGGGCGGGGGACCCATCTCCAGTCGTATGGCTATTTTTATGCCTGGCGCGGTGCGTAGTGGGAAAGGGTGGCTTTGAGGCTGAAGGCAGCAGGAAAGCCCGCAGCCCCCAGGTCTGTGGGGCTACGCAAGCGGTTCCCAAAGAGCTTTAGAACAAGGCATAGTTTTCCCTGATGGCTCTTTGGGCGGGGGACCCATCTCCAGCCGTATGGCCATTTTTGTGCCTGGCGCGGCGCCAAGTGGGAAAGGGTGGTGTCGAGGCTGAAGGCAGCAGGAAAGCCCACACCCCCCAGGTCTGTGGGGCTACGCAAGCGGTTCCCAAAGAGCTTTAGAACAAGGCATAATTTTCCCTGCTGGCTCTCTGGGCGGGGGACCCATCTCCAGCCGTATGGCCATTTTTGTGCCTGGCGCGGCGCCAAGTGGGAAAGGGTGCTGTCGAGGCTGAAGGCAGGAGCAAAGCCTGCAGCCCCCAGGTCTGTGCGGCTACGCAAGCGGTTCCCAAAGAGCTTTAGAACAAGGCATAGTTTTCCCTGCTGGCTCTTTGGGCGGGGGACCCATCTCCAGCCATAGGCCATTTTTGTGCCTACCGCGGCGCCAAGTGGGAAAGGGTGGCTTTGAGGCTGAAGGCAGCAGGAAAGCCCACACCCCCCAGGTCTGTGGGGCTACGCAAGCGGTTCCCAAAGAGCTTTAGAACAAGGCATAGTTTTCCCTGATGGCTCTTTGGGCGGGGGACCCATCTCCAGCCGTATGGCCATTTTTGTGCCTGGCCCGGCGCCAAGTGGGAAAGGGTGGCTTTGAGGCTGAAGGCAGCAGGAAAGCCCGCAGCCCCCAGGTCTGTGGGGCTACGCAAGCGGTTCCCAAAGAGCTTTAGAACAAGGCATAGTTTTCCCTGCTGGTTCTTTGGGCGGGGGACCCATCTCCAGCCGTATGGCCATTTTTGTGCCTTATGCGGCGCCAAGTGGGAAAGGGTGGCTTTGAGGCTGAAGACAGCAGGAAAGCCCGCAGCCCCCAGGTCTGTGGGGCTACGCAAGCGGTTCCCAAAGAGCTTTAGAACAAGGCATAGTTTTCCCTGCTGGCTCCTTGGGCTGGGGACCCATCTCCAGCCATAGGCCATTTTTGTGCCTGGCGCGACGCCAAGTGGGAAAGGGTGCTGTCGAGGCTGAAGGCAGCAGGAAAGCCCGCAGCCCCCAGGTCTGTGGGGCCAAGCAAGCGGTTCCCAAAGAGCTTTAGAACAAGGCATAGTTTTCCCTGCTGGCTCTTTGGGCGGGAGACCCATCTCCAGCCATAGGCCATTTTTGTGCCTGGCGCGACGCCAAGTGGGAAAGGGTGGTGTCGAGGCTGAAGGCAGCAGGAAAGCCCACACCCCCCAGGTCTGTGGGGCTACGCAAGCGGTTCCCAAAGAGCTTTAGAACAAGGCATAGTTTTCCCTGCTGGCTCTTTGGGCGGGGGACCCCTCTCCAGCCATATGGCCATTTTTGTGCCTGGCGCAGCGCCAAGTGGGAAAGGGTGGCTTTGAGGCTGAAGGCAGCAGCAAAGCCTGCAGCCCCCAGGTCTGTGCGGCTACGCAAGCGGTTCCCAAAGAGCTTTAGAACAAGGCATAGTTTTCCCTGCTGGCTCTTTGGGCGGGGGACCCATCTCCAGTCGTATGGCTATTTTTATGCCTGGCGCGGTGCGTAGTGGGAAAGGGTGGCTTTGAGGCTGAAGGCAGCAGGAAAGCCCGCAGCCCCCAGGTCTGTGGGGCTACGCAAGCGGTTCCCAAAGAGCTTTAGAACAAGGCATAGTTTTCCCTGCTGGCTCTTTGGGCGGGGGACCCATCTCCAGCCGTATGGCCATTTTTGTGCCTGACGCGGCGCCAAGTGGGAAAGGGTGGTGTCGAGGCTGAAGGCAGCAGGAAAGCCCACACCCCCCAGGTCTGTGGGGCTACGCAAGCGGTTCCCAAAGAGCTTTAGAACAAGGCATAATTTTCCCAGCTGGCTCTCTGGGCGGGGGACCCATCTCCAGCCGTATGGCCATTTTTGTGCCTGGCGCGGCGCCAAGTGGGAAAGGGTGCTGTCGAGGCTGAAGGCAGCAGGAAAGCCTGCAGCCCCCAGGTCTGTGCGGCTACGCAAGCGGTTCCCAAAGAGCTTTAGAACAAGGCATAGTTTTCCCTGCTGGCTCTTTGGGCGGGGGACCCATCTCCAGCCATAGGCCATTTTTGTGCCTACCGCGGCGCCAAGTGGGAAAGGGTGGCTTTGAGGCTGAAGGCAGCAGGAAAGCCCACACCCCGCAGGTCTGTGGGGCTACGCAAGCGGTTCCCAAAGAGCTTTAGAACAAGGCATAGTTTTCCCTGCTGGCTCTTTGGGCGGGGGACCCATCTCCAGCCGTATGGCCATTTTTGTGCCTGGCCCGGCGCCAAGTGGGAAAGCGTGGCTTTGAGGCTGAAGGCAGCAGGAAAGCCCGCAGCCCCCAGGTCTGTGGGGCTACGCAAGCGGTTCCCAAAGAGCTTTAGAACAAGGCATAGTTTTCCCTGCTGGCTCTTTGGGCGGGGGACCCCTCTCCAGCCATATGGCCATTTTTGTGCCTGGCGCAGCGCCAAGTGGGAAAGGGTGGCTTTGAGGCTGAAGGCAGCAGCAAAGCCTGCAGCCCCCAGGTCTGTGCGGCTACGCAAGCGGTTCCCAAAGAGCTTTAGAACAAGGCATAGTTTTCCCTGCTGGCTCTTTGGGCGGGGGACCCATCTCCAGTCGTATGGCTATTTTTATGCCTGGCGCGGTGCGTAGTGGGAAAGGGTGGCTTTGAGGCTGAAGGCAGCAGGAAAGCCCGCAGCCCCCAGGTCTGTGGGGCTACGCAAGCGGTTCCCAAAGAGCTTTAGAACAAGGCATAGTTTTCCCTGCTGGTTCTTTGGGCGGGGGACCCATCTCCAGCCGTATGGCCATTTTTGTGCCTTATGCGGCGCCAAGTGGGAAAGGGTGGCTTTGAGGCTGAAGACAGCAGGAAAGCCCGCAGCCCCCAGGTCTGTGGGGCTACGCAAGCGGTTCCCAAAGAGCTTTAGAACAAGGCATAGTTTTCCCTGCTGGCTCCTTGGGCGGGGACCCATCTCCAGCCATAGGCCATTTTTGTGCCTGGCGCGACGCCAAGTGGGAAAGGGTGCTGTCGAGGCTGAAGGCAGCAGGAAAGCCCGCAGCCCCCAGGTCTGTGGGGCCAAGCAAGCGGTTCCCAAAGAGCTTTAGAACAAGGCATAGTTTTCCCTGCTGGCTCTTTGGGCGGGAGACCCATCTCCAGCCATAGGCCATTTTTGTGCCTGGCGCGACGCCAAGTGGGAAAGGGTGGTGTCGAGGCTGAAGGCAGCAGGAAAGCCCACACCCCCCAGGTCTGTGGGGCTACGCAAGCGGTTCCCAAAGAGCT
The DNA here is from genome assembly GCF_028500815.1 of Rissa tridactyla. Lineage (NCBI taxonomy): Eukaryota > Metazoa > Chordata > Aves > Charadriiformes > Laridae > Rissa > Rissa tridactyla. The sequence continues at coordinate 228,894 of NW_026529382.1, forward strand.
TTAGAACAAGGCATAGTTTTCCCTACTGGCTCTTTGGGCGGGGGACCCCTCTCCAGCCATATGGCCATTTTTGTGCCTGGCGCAGCGCCAAGTGGGAAAGGGTGGCTTTGAGGCTGAAGGCAGCAGCAAAGCCTGCAGCCCCCAGGTCTGTGCGGCTACGCAAGCGGTTCCCAAAGAGCTTTAGAACAAGGCATAGTTTTCCCTGCTGGCTCTTTGGGCGGGGGACCCATCTCCAGTCGTATGGCTATTTTTATGCCTGGCGCGGTGCGTAGTGGGAAAGGGTGGCTTTGAGGCTGAAGGCAGCAGGAAAGCCCGCAGCCCCCAGGTCTGTGGGGCTACGCAAGCGGTTCCCAAAGAGCTTTAGAACAAGGCATAGTTTTCCCTGCTGGCTCTTTGGGCGGGGGACCCATCTCCAGCCGTATGGCCATTTTTGTGCCTGACGCGGCGCCAAGTGGGAAAGGGTGGTGTCGAGGCTGAAGGCAGCAGGAAAGCCCACACCCCCCAGGTCTGTGGGGCTACGCAAGCGGTTCCCAAAGAGCTTTAGAACAAGGCATAATTTTCCCTGCTGGCTCTCTGGGCGGGGGACCCATCTCCAGCCGTATGGCCATTTTTGTGCCTGGCGCGGCGCCAAGTGGGAAAGGGTGCTGTCGAGGCTGAAGGCAGCAGGAAAGCCTGCAGCCCCCAGGTCTGTGCGGCTACGCAAGCGGTTCCCAAAGAGCTTTAGAACAAGGCATAGTTTTCCCTGCTGGCTCTTTGGGCGGGGGACCCATCTCCAGCCATAGGCCATTTTTGTGCCTACCGCGGCGCCAAGTGGGAAAGGGTGGCTTTGAGGCTGAAGGCAGCAGGAAAGCCCACACCCCGCAGGTCTGTGGGGCTACGCAAGCGGTTCCCAAAGAGCTTTAGAAGAAGGCATAGTTTTCCCTGCTGGCTCTTTGGGCGGGGGACCCATCTCCAGCCGTATGGCCATTTTTGTGCCTGGCCCGGCGCCAAGTGGGAAAGCGTGACTTTGAGGCTGAAGGCAGCAGGAAAGCCCGCAGCCCCCAGGTCTGTGGGGCTACGCAAGCGGTTCCCAAAGAGCTTTAGAACAAGGCATAGTTTTCCCTGCTGGCTCTTTGGGCGGGGGACCCCTCTCCAGCCATATGGCCATTTTTGTGCCTGGCGCAGCGCCAAGTGGGAAAGGGTGGCTTTGAGGCTGAAGGCAGCAGCAAAGCCTGCAGCCCCCAGGTCTGTGCGGCTACGCAAGCGGTTCCCAAAGAGCTTTAGAAGAAGGCATAGTTTTCCCTGCTGGCTCTTTGGGCGGGGGACCCATCTCCAGTCGTATGGCTATTTTTATGCCTGGCGCGGTGCGTAGTGGGAAAGGGTGGCTTTGAGGCTGAAGGCAGCAGGAAAGCCCGCAGCCCCCAGGTCTGTGGGGCTACGCAAGCGGTTCCCAAAGAGCTTTAGAACAAGGCATAGTTTTCCCTGCTGGTTCTTTGGGCGGGGGACCCATCTCCAGCCGTATGGCCATTTTTGTGCCTTATGCGGCGCCAAGTGGGAAAGGGTGGCTTTGAGGCTGAAGACAGCAGGAAAGCCCGCAGCCCCCAGGTCTGTGGGGCTACGCAAGCGGTTCCCAAAGAGCTTTAGAACAAGGCATAGTTTTCCCTGCTGGCTCCTTGGGCGGGGGACCCATCTCCAGCCATAGGCCATTTTTGTGCCTGGCGCGACGCCAAGTGGGAAAGGGTGCTGTCGAGGCTGAAGGCAGCAGGAAAGCCCGCAGCCCCCAGGTCTGTGGGGCCAAGCAAGCGGTTCCCAAAGAGCTTTAGAACAAGGCATAGTTTTCCCTGCTGGCTCTTTGGGCGGGAGACCCATCTCCAGCCATAGGCCATTTTTGTGCCTGGTGCGACGCCAAGTGGGAAAGGGTGGTGTCGAGGCTGAAGGCAGCAGCAAAGCCTGCAGCCCCCAGGTCTGTGGGGCTACGCAAGCGGTTCCCAAAGAGCTTTAGAACAAGGCATAGTTTTCCCTGCTGGCTCTTTGGGCGGGGGACCCATCTCCAGTCGTATGGCTATTTTTATGCCTGGCGCGGTGCGTAGTGGGAAAGGGTGGCTTTGAGGCTGAAGGCAGCAGGAAAGCCCGCAGCCCCCAGGTCTGTGGGGCTACGCAAGCGGTTCCCAAAGAGCTTTAGAACAAGGCATAGTTTTCCCTGCTGGCTCTTTGGGCGGGGGACCCATCTCCAGCCGTATGGCCATTTTTGTGCCTGGCGCGGCGCCAAGTGGGAAAGGGTGGTGTCGAGGCTGAAGGCAGCAGGAAAGCCCACACCCCCCAGGTCTGTGGGGCTACGCAAGCGGTTCCCAAAGAGCTTTAGAACAAGGCCTAGTTTTCCCTGCTGGCTCTTTGGGCGGGGGACCCATCTCCAGCCGTATGGCCATTTTTGTGCCTGGCGCGGCGCCAAGTGGGAAAGGGTGGCTTTGAGGCTGAAGGCAGCAGGAAAGCCCGCAGCCCCCAGGTCTGTGGGGCTACGCAAGCGGTTCCCAAAGAGCTTTAGAACAAGGCATAGTTTTCCCTGCTGGCTCTTTGGGCGGGGGACCCATCTCCAGCCATATGGCCATTTTTGTGCCTGGCGCAGCGCCAAGTGGGAAAAGGTTGCTTTGAGGCTGAAGGCAGCAGCAAAGCCTGCAGCCCCCAGGTCTGTGGGGCTACGCAAGCGGTTCCCAAAGAGCTTTAGAACAAGGCATAGTTTTCCCTGCTGGCTCTTTGGGCGGGAGACCCATCTCCAGCCATAGGCCATTTTTGTGCCTGGCGCGACGCCAAGTGGGAAAGGGTGTTGTCGAGGCTGAAGGCAGCAGGAAAGCCCGCAGCCCCCAGGTCTGTGGGGCTACGCAAGCGGTTCCCAAAGAGCTTTAGAACAAGGCATAGTTTTCCCTGATTTCTCTTTGGGCGGGGGACCCATCTCCAGTCGTATGGCTATTTTTATGCCTGGCGCGGTGCGTAGTGGGAAAGGGTGGTTTTGAGGCCGAAGGCAGCAGGAAAGCCCGCAGCCCCCAGGTCTGTGGGGCTACGCAAGCGGTTCCCAAAGAGCTTTAGAACAAGGCATAATTTTCCCTGCTGGCTCTTTGGGCGGGGGACCCATGTCCAGCGGTATGGCCATTTTTGTGCCTGGCGCGGCGCCAAGTGGGAAAGGGTGGTGTCGAGGCTGAAGGCAGCAGGAAAGCCCGCAGCCCCCAGGTCTGTGGGGCTACGCAAGTGGTTCCCAAAGAGCTTTAGAACAAGGCATAATTTTCCCTCCTGGCTCTTTGGGCGGGGGACCCATCTCCAGCCGTATGGCCATTTTTGCGCCTGGCGCAGTGCCAAGTGGGAAAGGGTGGTGTCGAGGCTGAAGGCAGCAGCAAAGCCCGCAGCCCCCAGGTCTGTGGGGCTACGCAAGCGGTTCCCAAAGAGCTTTAGAACAAGGCATAGTTTTCCTTGCTGGCTCTTTGGGCATGGGACCCATCTCCAGCCATAGGCCATTTTTGTGCCTGGCGCGATGCCAGGTTTGAAAGGGTGGTGTCGAGTCTGAAGGCAGCAGCAAAGCCTGCAGCCCCCAGGTCTGTGGGGCCAAGCAAGCGGTTCCCAAAGAGCTTTAGAACAAGGCATAGTTTTCCCTGCTGGCTCTTTGGGCGGGGGACCCATCTCCAGCCGTATGGCCATTTTTGTGCGTGGCCAGGGGCCAAGTGGGAAAGCGTGGTGTCGAGGCTGAAGGCAGCAGCAAAGCCTGCAGCCCCCAAGTCTGTGGGGCTATGCAAGCGGTTCCCAAAGAGCTTTAGAACAAGGCATAGTTTTCCTTGCTGGGTCTTTGGGCATGGGACCCATCTCCAGCCATAGGCCATTTTTGTGCCTACCGCGGCGCCAAGTGGGAAAGGGTGGCTTTGAGGCTGAAGGCAGCAGGAAAGCCCACACCCCCCAGGTCTGTGGGGCTACGCAAGCGGTTCCCAAAGAGCTTTAGAACAAGGCATAGTTTTCCCTGCTGGCTCTTTGGGCGGGGGACCCATCTCCAGCCGTATGGCCATTTTTGTGCCTGGCGCGGCGCCAAGTGGGAAAGGGTGGCTTTGAGGCTGAAGGCAGCAGGAAAGCCCGCAGCCCCCAGGTCTGTGGGGCTACGCAAGCGGTTCCCAAAGAGCTTTAGAACAAGGCATAGTTTTCCCTGCTGGCTCTTTGGGCGGGGGACCCCTCTCCAGCCATATGGCCATTTTTGTGCCTGGCGCAGCGCCAAGTGGGAAAGGGTGGCTTTGAGGCTGAAGGCAGCAGCAAAGCCTGCAGCCCCCAGGTCTGTGCGGCTACGCAAGCGGTTCCCAAAGAGCTTTAGAACAAGGCATAGTTTTCCCTGCTGGCTCTTTGGGCGGGGGACCCATCTCCAGTCGTATGGCTATTTTTATGCCTGGTGCGGTGCGTAGTGGGAAAGGGTGGTGTCGAGGCTGAAGGCAGCAGGAAAGCCCGCAGCCCCCAGGTCTGTGGGGCTACGCAAGCGGTTCCCAAAGAGCTTTAGAACAAGGCATAGTTTTCCCTGCTGGCTCCTTGGGCGGGGGACCCATCTCCAGTCGTATGGCTATTTTTATGCCTGGTGCGGTGCGTAGTGGTAAAGGGTGGCTTTGAGGCTGAAGACAGCAGGAAAGCCCGCAGCCCCCAGGTCTGTGGGGCTACGCAAGCGGTTCCCAAAGAGCTTTAGAACAAGGCATAGTTTTCCCTGCTGGCTCCTTGGGCGGGGGACCCATCTCCAGCCATAGGCCATTTTTGTGCCTGGCGCGACGCCAAGTGGGAAAGGGTGTTGTCGAGGCTGAAGGCAGCAGGAAAGCCCGCAGCCCCCAGGTCTGTGGGGCCAAGCAAGCGGTTCCCAAAGAGCTTTAGAACAAGGCATAGTTTTCCCTGCTGGCTCTTTGGGCGGGGGACCCATCTCCAGCCGTATGGCCATTTTTGTGCCTAGCGCGACGCCAAGTGGGAAAGGGTGGCTTTGAGGCTGAAGGCAGCAGCAAAGCCTGCAGCCCCCAGGTTTGTGGGGCTACGCAAGCGGTTCCCAAAGAGCTTTAGAACAAGGCATAGTTTTCCCTGCTGGCTCTTTGGGCGGGGGACCCATCTCCAGTCGTATGGCTATTTTTATGCCTGGCGCGGTGCGTAGTGGGAAAGGGTGGTTTTGAGGCTGAAGGCAGCAGGAAAGCCCGCAGCCCCCAGGTCTGTGGGGCTACGCAAGCGGTTCCCAAAGAGCTTTAGAACAAGGCATAATTTTCCCTGCTGGCTCTTTGGGCGGGGGACCCATCTCCAGCCGTATGGCCATTTTTGTGCCTGGCGCGGCGCCAAGTGGGAAAGGGTGGTGTCGAGGCTGAAGGCAGCAGGAAAGCCCACACCCCCCAGGTCTGTGGGGCTACGCAAGCGGTTCCCAAAGAGCTTTAGAACAAGGCATAGTTTTCCCTGATTTCTCTTTGGGCGGGGGACCCATCTCCAGCCGTATGGCCATTTTTGTGCCTACCGCGGCGCCAAGTGGGAAAGGGTGGCTTTGAGGCTGAAGGCAGCAGGAAAGCCCGCAGCCCCCAGGTCTGTGGGGCTACGCAAGCGGTTCCCAAAGAGCTTTAGAACAAGGCATAGTTTTCCCTGCTGGCTCTTTGGGCGGGGGACCCATCTCCAGCCATATGGCCATTTTTGTGCCTGGCGCAGCGCCAAGTGGGAAAGGGTTGCTTTGAGGCTGAAGGCAGCAGCAAAGCCTGCAGCCCCCAGGTCTGTGGGGCTACGCAAGCGGTTCCCAAAGAGCTTTAGAACAAGGCATAGTTTTCCCTGCTGGCTCTTTGGGCGGGAGACCCATCTCCAGCCATAGGCCATTTTTGTGCCTGGCGCGACGCCAAGTGGGAAAGGGTGTTGTCGAGGCTGAAGGCAGCAGGAAAGCCCGCAGCCCCCAGGTCTGTGGGGCTACGCAAGCGGTTCCCAAAGAGCTTTAGAACAAGGCATAGTTTTCCCTGCTGGCTCTTTGGGCGGGAGACCCATCTCCAGCCATAGGCCATTTTTGTGCCTGGCGCGACGCCAAGTGGGAAAGGGTGGTTTTGAGGCTGAAGGCAGCAGGAAAGCCTGCAGCCCCCAGGTCTGTGGGGCTACGCAAGCGGTTCCCAAAGAGCTTTAGAACAAGGCATAGTTTTCCCTGCTGGCTCTTTGGGCGGGGGACCCATCTCCAGCGGTATGGCCATTTTTGTGCCTGGCGCGGCGCCAAGTGGGAAAGGGTGGTGTCGAGGCTGAAGGCAGCAGGAAAGCCCGCAGCCCCCAGGTCTCTGGGGCTACGCAAGTGGTTCCCAAAGAGCTTTAGAACAAGGCATAATTTTCCCTCCTGGCTCTTTGGGCGGGGGACCCATCTCCAGCCGTATGGCCATTTTTGCGCCTGGCGCAGTGCCAAGTGGGAAAGGGTGGTGTCGAGACTGAAGGCAGCAGCAAAGCCCGCAGCCCCCAGGTCTGTGGGGCTACGCAAGCGGTTCCCAAAGAGCTTTAGAACAAGGCATAGTTTTCCCTGCTGGCTCTTTGGGCGGTGGACCCATCTGCAGCCATATGGCCATTTTTGTGCCTGGCGCGGCGCCAAGTGGGAAAGGGTGGTGTCGAGGCTGAAGGCAGCAGGAAAGCCCGCAGCCCCCAGGTCTGTGGGGCTACGCAAGCGGTTCCCAAAGAGCTTTAGAACAAGGCATAGTTTTCCTTGCTGGCTCTTTGGGCATGGGACCCATCTCCAGCCATAGGCCATTTTTGTGCCTGGCGCGGCGCCAGGTTGGAAAGGGTGGTGTCGAGTCTGAAGGCAGCAGCAAAGTCTGCAGCCCCCAGGTCTGTGGGGCTACGCAAGCGGTTCCCAAAGAGCTTTAGAACAAGGCATAGTTTTCCCTGCTGGCTCTTTGGGCGGGAGACCCATCTCCTGCCATAGGCCATTTTTGTGCCTGGCGCGACGCCAAGTGGGAAAGGGTGGCTTTGAGGCTGAAGCAGCAGCAAAGCCTGCAGCCCCCAGGTCTGTGGGGCTACGCAAGCGGTTCCCAAAGAGCTTTAGAACAAGGCATAGTTTTCCCAGCTGGCTCTTAGGGCATGGGACCCATATCCAGCCATAGGCCATTTTTGTGCCTGATGCGGCACCAAGTGGGAAAGGGTGGCTTTGAGGCTGAAGGCAGCAGGAAAGCCCGCAGCCCCCAGGTCTGTGCGGCTACGCAAGCGGTTCCCAAAGAGTTTTAGAACAAGGCCTAGTTTTCCCTGCTGGCTCTTTGGGCGGGGGACCCATCTCCAGCCGTATGGCCATTTTTGTGCGTGGCCAGGGGCCAAGTGGGAAAGCGTGGTGTCGAGCCTGAAGGCAGCAGGAAGGCCCACAGCCCCCAGTTCTGTGGGGCTATGCAAGCGGTTCCCAAAGAGCTTTAGAACAAGGCATAGTTTTCCTTGCTGGGTCTTTGGGCATGGGACCCATCTCCAGCCATAGACCATTTTTGTGCCTACCGCGGCGCCAAGTGGGAAAGGGTGGCTTTGAGGCTGAAGGCAGCAGGAAAGCCCACACCCCCCAGGTCTGTGGGGCTACGCAAGCGGTTCCCAAAGAGCTTTAGAACAAGGCATAGTTTTCCCTGCTGGCTCTTTGGGCGGGGGACCCATCTCCAGCCGTACGGCCATTTTTGTGCCTGGCGCGGCGCCAAGTGGGAAAGGGTGGCTTTGAGGCTGAAGGCAGCAGGAAAGCCCGCAGCCCCCAGGTCTGTGGGGCTACGCAAGCGGTTCCCAAAGAGCTTTAGAACAAGGCATAGTTTTCCCTGCTGGCTCTTTGGGCGGGGGACCCATCTCCAGCCATATGGCCATTTTTGTGCCTGGCGCAGCGCCAAGTGGGAAAGGGTGGCTTTGAGGCTGAAGGCAGCAGCAAAGCCTGCAGCCCCCAGGTCTGTGCGGCTACGCAAGCGGTTCCCAAAGAGCTTTAGAACAAGGCATAGTTTTCCCTGCTGGCTCTTTGGGCGGGGGACCCATCTCCAGTCGTATGGCTATTTTTATGCCTGGCGCGGTGCGTAGTGGGAAAGGGTGGTGTCGAGGCTGAAGGCAGCAGGAAAGCCTGCAGCCCCCAGGTCTGTGGGGCTACGCAAGCGGTTCCCAAAGAGCTTTAGAACAAGGCATAGTTTTCCCTGCTGGCTCTTTGGGCGGGGGACCCATCTCCAGCCGTATGGCCATTTTTGTGCCTGATGCGGCGCCAAGTGGGAAAGGGTGGCTTTGAGGCTGAAGACAGCAGGAAAGCCCGCAGCCCCCAGGTCTGTGGGGCTACGCAAGCGGTTCCCAAAGAGCTTTAGAACAAGGCATAGTTTTCCCTGCTGGCTCCTTGGGCGGGGGACCCATCTCCAGCCATAGGCCATTTTTGTGCCTGGCGCGGCGCCAAGTGGGAAAGGGTGGTGTCGAGGCTGAAGGCAGCAGGAAAGCCCACACCCCCCAGGTCTGTGGGGCTACGCAAGCGGTTCCCAAAGAGCTTTAGAACAAGGCATAGTTTTCCCTGCTGGCTCTTTGGGCGGGGGACCCATCTCCAGCCGTATGGCCATTTTTGTGCCTGGCGCGGCGCCAAGTGGGAAAGGGTGGTGTCGAGGCTGAAGGCAGCAGGAAAGCCCGCAGCCCCCAGGTCTGTGGGGCTACGCAAGCGGTTCCCAAAGAGCTTTAGAACAAGGCATAGTTTTCCCTGCTGGCTCGTTGGGCGGGGGACCCATCTCCAGCCATATGGCCATTTTTGTGCCTAGCGCAGCGCCAAGTGGGAAAGGGTTGCTTTGAGGCTGAAGGCAGCAGCAAAGCCTGCAGCCCCCAGGTCTGTGGGGCTACGCAAGCGGTTCCCAAAGAGCTTTAGAACAAGGCATAGTTTTCCCTGCTGGCTCTTTGGGCGGGAGACCCATCTCCAGCCATAGGCCATTTTTGTGCCTGGCGCGACGCCAAGTGGGAAAGGGTGTTGTCGAGGCTGAAGGCAGCAGGAAAGCCCGCAGCCCCCAGGTCTGTGGGGCCAAGCAAGCGGTTCCCAAAGAGCTTTAGAACAAGGCATAGTTTTCCCTGCTGGCTCTTTGGGCGGGGGACCCATCTCCAGTCGTATGGCTATTTTTATGCCTGGCGCGGTGCGTAGTGGGAAAGGGTGGTTTTGAGGCTGAAGGCAGCAGGAAAGCCCGCAGCCCCCAGGTCTGTGGGGCTACGCAAGCGGTTCCCAAAGAGCTTTAGAACAAGGCATAATTTTCCCTGCTGGCTCTTTGGGCGGGGGACCCATCTCCAGCCGTATGGCCATTTTTGTGCCTGGCGCGGCGCCAAGTGGGAAAGGGTGGTGTCGAGGCTGAAGGCAGCAGGAAAGCCTGCAGCCCCCAGGTCTGTGGGGCTACGCAAGCGGTTCCCAAAGAGCTTTAGAACAAGGCATAGTTTTCCCTGCTGGCTCCTTGGGCAGGGGACCCATCTCCAGCCATATGGCCATTTTTGTGCCTGGCGCGGCGCCGAGTGGGAAAGGATGGCTTTGAGGCTGAAGGCAGCAGCAAAGCCTGCAGCCCCCAGGTCTGTGGGGCCAAGCAAGCGGTTCCCAAAGAGCTTTAGAACAAGGCATAGTTTTCCCTGCTGGCTCTTTGGGCGGGGGACCCATCTCCAGCCGTATGGCCATTTTTGTGCCTGGCGCGGCGCCAAGTGGGAAAGGGTGGCTTTGAGGCTGAAGGCAGCAGGAAAGCCCGCAGCCCCCAGGTCTGTGGGGCTACGCAAGCGGTTCCCAAAGAGCTTTAGAACAAGGCATAGTTTTCCCTGCTGGCTCTTTGGGCGGGGGACCCATCTCCAGCGGTATGGCCATTTTTGTGCCTGGCGCGGCGCCAAGTGGGAAAGGGTGGCTTTGAGGCTGAAGGCAGCAGCAAAGCCTGCAGCCCCCAGGTCTGTGCGGCTACGCAAGCGGTTCCCAAAGAGCTTTAGAACAAGGCATAGTTTTCCCTGCTGGCTCTTTGGGCGGGGGACCCATCTCCAGTCGTATGGCTATTTTTATGCCTGGCGCGGTGCGTAGTGGGAAAGGGTGGTGTCGAGTCTGAAGGCAGCAGGAAAGCCCGCAGCCCCCAGGTCTGTGGGGCTACGCAAGCGGTTCCCAAAGAGCTTTAGAACAAGGCATAGTTTTCCCTGCTGGCTCTTTGGGCGGGGGACCCATCTCCAGCCATAGGCCATTTTTGTGCCTGATGCGGCGCCAAGTGGGAAAGGGTGGCTTTGAGGCTGAAGGCAGCAGGAAAGCGCGCAGCCCCCAGGTCTGTGGGGCTACGCAAGCGGTTCCCAAAGAGCTTTAGAACAAGGCCTAGTTTTCCCTGCTGGCTCTTTGGGCGGGGGACCCATATCCAGTCGTATGGCTATTTTTATGCCTGGCGCGGTGCGTAGTGGGAAAGGGTGGTGTCGAGGCTGAAGGCAGCAGGAAAGCCCGCAGCCCCCAGGTCTGTGGGGCTACGCAAGCGGTTCCCAAAGAGCTTTAGAACAAGGCATAGTTTTCCCTGCTGGCTCTTTGGGCGGGGGACCCATCTCCAGCCATAGACCATTTTTGTGCCTAGCGCGGCGCCAAGTGGGAAAGGGTGGTGTCGAGTCTGAAGGCAGCAGGAAAGGCTGCAGCCCCCAGGTCTGTGGGGCCAAGCAAGCGGTTCCCAAAGAGCTTTAGAACAAGGCATAGTTTTCCCTGCTGGCTCTTTGGGCATGGGAGCCATCTCCAGCCATAGGCCATTTTTGTGCCTGGCGCGACGCCAAGTGGGAAAGGGTGGCTTTGAGGCTGAAGGCAGCAGGAAAGCCCGCAGCCCCCAGGTCTGTGGGGCTACGCAAGCGGTTCCCAAAGAGCTTTAGAACAAGGCATAGTTTTCCCTGCTGGCTCTCTGGGCGGGGGACCCAAATCCAGCCATAGGCCATTTTTGTGCTTGATGTGGCGCCAAGTGGGAAAGGGTGGCTTTGAGGCTGAAGGCAGCAGGAAAGCCCGCAGCCCCCAGGTCTGTGGGGCTACGCAAGCGGTTCCCAAAGAGCTTTAGAACAAGGCATAGTTTTCCCTGCTGGCTCTTTGGGCGGGGGACCCATCTCCAGCCGTATGGCCATTTTTGTGCCTGGCCCGGCGCCAAGTGGGAAAGGGTGGCTTTGAGGCTGAAGGCAGCAGGAAAGCCTGCAGCCCCCAGGTCTGTGGGGCTACGCAAGCGGTTCCCAAAGAGCTTTAGAACAAGGCATAGTTTTCCCTGCTGGCTCTTTGGGCGGGGGACCCATCTCCAGCCGTATGGCCATTTTTGTGCCTGGCGCGGCGCCAAGTGGGAAAGGGTGGTTTTGAGGCTGAAGGCAGCAGCAAAGCCTGCAGCCCCCAGGTCTGTGGGGCTACGCAAGCGGTTCCCAAAGAGCTTTAGAACAAGGCATATTTTTCCCTGCTGGCTCTTTGGGCGGGGGACCCATCTCCAGCCATATGGCCATTTTTATGCCTGGGGCGGCGCCAAGTGGGAAAGGGTGGTGTCGAGGCTGAAGGCAGCAGGAAAGCCCGCAGCCCCCAGGTCTGTGGGGCTACGCAAGTGGTTCCCAAAGAGCTTTAGAACAAGGCATAGTTTTCCCTGCTGGCTCTTTGGGCGGGGGACCCATCTCCAGCCGTATGGCCATTTTTGTGCCTGGCGCGGCGCCAAGTGGGAAAGGGTGGTGTCGAGGCTGAAGGCAGCAGGAAAGCCTGCAGCCCCCAGGTTTGTGGGGCTACGCAAGCGGTTCCCAAAGAGCTTTAGAACAAGGCATAGTTTTCCCTGCTGGCTCTTTGGGCGGGGGACCCATCTCCAGCCGTCTATCTATTTTTGTGCCTGGCGCGGTGCGTAGTGGGAAAGGGTGGTGTCGAGGCTGAAGGCAGCAGGAAAGCCCGCAGCCCCCAGGTCTGTGGGGCTACGCAAGCGGTTCCCAAAGAGCTTTAGAACAAGGCATAGTTTTCCCTGCTGGCTCTTTGGGCGGGGGACCCATCTCCAGCCGTATGGCCATTTTTGTGCCTGATGCGGCGCCAAGTGGGAAAGGGTGGTGTCGAGGCTGAAGGCAGCAGGAAAGCCCGCAGCCCCCAGGTCTGTGGGGCTACGCAAGCGGTTCCCAAAGAGCTTTAGAACAAGGCATAGTTTTCCCTGCTGGCTCCTTGGGCGGGGGACCCATCTCCAGCCATAGGCCATTTTTGTGCCTGGCGCGACGCCAAGTGGGAAAGGGTGTTGTCGAGGCTGAAGGCAGCAGGAAAGCCCGCAGCCCCCAGGTCTGTGGGGCCAAGCAAGCGGTTCCCAAAGAGCTTTAGAACAAGGCATAGTTTTCCCTGCTGGCTCTTTGGGCGGGAGACCCATCTCCAGCCGTATGGCCATTTTTGTGCCTGGCGCGACGCCAAGTGGGAAAGGGTGTTGTCGAGGCTGAAGGCAGCAGGAAAGCCTGCAGCCCCCAGGTCTGTGGGGCTACGCAAGCGGTTCCCAAAGAGCTTTAGAACAAGGCATAGTTTTCCCTGCTGGCTCTTTGGGCGGGGGACCCATCTCCAGTCGTATGGCTATTTTTATGCCTGGCGCGGTGCGTAGTGGGAAAGGGTGGTTTTGAGGCTGAAGGCAGCAGGAAAGCCCGCAGCCCCCAGGTCTGTGGGGCTACGCAAGCGGTTCCCAAAGAGCTTTAGAACAAGGCATAATTTTCCCTGCTGGCTCTTTGGGCGGGGGACCCATCTCCAGCCGTATGGCCATTTTTGTGCCTGGCGCGGCGCCAAGTGGGAAAGGGTGGTGTCGAGGCTGAAGGCAGCAGGAAAGCCCACACCCCCCAGGTCTGTGGGGCTACGCAAGCGGTTCCCAAAGAGCTTTAGAACAAGGCATAGTTTTCCCTGCTGGCTCTTTGGGCGGGGGACCCATCTCCAGCCGTATGGCCATTTTTGTGCCTGGCGCGGCGCCAAGTGGGAAAGGGTGGCTTTGAGGCTGAAGGCAGCAGCAAAGCCCGCAGCCCCCAGGTCTGTGGGGCTACGCAAGCGGTTCCCAAAGAGCTTTAGAACAAGGCATAGTTTTCCCTGCTGGCTCTTTGGGCGGGGGACCCATCTCCAGCCATATGGCCATTTTTGTGCCTGGCGCAGCGCCAAGTGGGAAAGGGTTGCTTTGAGGCTGAAGGCAGCAGCAAAGCCTGCAGCCCCCAGGTCTGTGGGGCCAAGCAAGCGGTTCCCAAAGAGCTTTAGAACAAGGCATAGTTTTCCCTGCTGGCTCTTTGGGCGGGAGACCCATCTCCAGCCATAGGCCATTTTTGTGCCTGGCGCGACGCCAAGTGGGAAAGGGTGTTGTCGAGGCTGAAGGCAGCAGGAAAGCCCGCAGCCCCCAGGTCTGTGGGGCCAAGCAAGCGGTTCCCAAAGAGCTTTAGAACAAGGCATAGTTTTCCCTGCTGGCTCTTTGGGCATGGGACCCATCTCCAGCCATAGGCCATTTTTGTGCCTGGCGCGACGCCAAGTGGGAAAGGGTGGTTTTGAGGCTGAAGGCAGCAGGAAAGCCTGCAGCCCCCAGGTCTGTGGGGCTACGCAAGAGGTTCCCAAAGAGCTTTAGAACAAGGCATAGTTTTCCCTGCTGGCTCTTTGGGCGGGGGACCCATCTCCAGTCGTATGGCTATTTTTATGCCTGGCGCGGTGCGTAGTGGGAAAGGGTGGTGTCGAGGCTGAAGGCAGCAGGAAAGCCCGCAGCCCCCAGGTCTGTGGGTCTACGCAAGCGGTTCCCAAAGAGCTTTAGAACAAGGCATAGTTTTCCCTGCTGGCTCTTTGGGCGGGTGACCCATCTCCAGCCGTATGGCCATTTTTGTGCCTGATGCGGCGCCAAGTGGGAAAGGGTGGCTTTGAGGCTGAAGGCAGCAGGAAAGCCCGCAGCCCCCAGGTCTGTGGGGCTACGCAAGCGGTTCCCAAAGAGCTTTAGAACAAGGCATAATTTTCCCTGCTGGCTCTTTGGGCGGGGGACCCATCTCCAGCCATATGGCCATTTTTGTGCCTGGCGCGGCGCCAAGTGGGAAAGGGTGGCTTCGAGGCTGAAGGCAGCAGGAAAGCCCGCAGCCCCCAGGTTTGTGGGGCTACGCAAGCGGTTCCCAAAGAGCTTTAGAACAAGGCATAGTTTTCCCTGCTGGCTCTTTGGGCGGGGGACCCATCTCCAGCCGTATGGCCATTTTTGTGCCTGGCGCGGCGCCAAGTGGGAAAGGGTGGCTTTGAGGCTGAAGGCAGCAGCAAAGCCCGCAGCCCCCAGGTCTGTGGGGCTACGCAAGCGGTTCCCAAAGAGCTTTAGAACAAGGCATAGTTTTCCCTGCTGGCTCTTTGGGCGGGGGACCCATCTCCAGCCATATGGCCATTTTTGTGCCTGGCGCAGCGCCAAGTGGGAAAGCGTTGCTTTGAGGCTGAAGGCAGCAGCAAAGCCTGCAGCCCCCAGGTCTGTGGGGCTACGCAAGCGGTTCCCAAAGAGCTTTAGAACAAGGCATAGTTTTCCCTGCTGGCTCTTTGGGCGGGAGACCCATCTCCAGCCATAGGCCATTTTTGTGCCTGGCGCGACGCCAAGTGGGAAAGGGTGTTGTCGAGGCTGAAGGCAGCAGCAAAGCCTGCAGCCCCCAGGTCTGTGGGGCCAAGCAAGCGGTTCCCAAAGAGCTTTAGAACAAGGCATAGTTTTCCCTGCTGGCTCTTTGGGCGGGGGACCCATCTCCAGCCATAGGCCATTTCTGTGCCTGATAGGGCGCCAAGTGGGAAAGGGTGGTTTTGAGGCTGAAGGCAGCAGCAAAGCCTGCAGCCCCCAGGTCTGTGGGGCTATGGAAGCGGTTCCCAAAGAGCTTTAGAACAAGGCATAGTTTTCCCTGCTGGCTCTTTGGGCGGTGGACCCATCCCCAGCCGTATGGCCATTTTTGTGCCTGGCGCGGCGCCAAGTGGGAAAGGGTGGTGTCGAGGCTGAAGGCAGCAGCAAATCCCGCAGCCCCCAGGTCTGTGGGGCTATGCAAGCGGTTCCCAAAGAGCTTTAGAACAAGGCATAGTATTCCTTGCTGGCTCTTTGGGCATGGGACCCATCTCCAGCCATAGGCCATTTTTGTGCCTGGCGCGGCGCCAGGTTGGAAAGGGTGGTGTCGAGTCTGAAGGCAGCAGCAAAGCCTGCAGCCCCCAGGTCTGTGGGGCCAAGCAAGCGGTTCCCAAAGAGCTTTAGAACAAGGCATAGTTTTCCCTGCTGGCTCTTTGGGCGGGGGACCCATCTCCAGCCATAGGCCATTTTTGTGCCTGGCGCGGCGCCAAGTGGGAAAGGGTGGCTTTGAGGCTGAAGGCAGCAGCAAAGCCTGCAGCCCCCAGGTCTGTGGGGCTACGCAAGCGGTTCCCAAAGAGCTTTAGAACAAGGCATAGTTTTCCCAGCTGGCTCTTAGGGCATGGGACCCATATCCAGCCATAGGCCATTTTTGTGCCTGATGCGGCACCAAGTGGGAAAGGGTGGCTTTGAGGCTGAAGGCAGCAGGAAAGCCCGCAGCCCCCAGGTCTGTGGGGCTACGCAAGCGGTTCCCAAAGAGCTTTAGAACAAGGCATAATTTTCCCTGCTGGCTCTCTGGGCAGGGGACCCATCTCCAGCCGTATGGCCATTTTTGTGCCTGGCGCGGCGCCAAGTGGGAAAGGGTGGCTTTGAGGCTGAAGGCAGCAGCAAAGCCTGCAGCCCCAGGTCTGTGGGGCTACGCAAGCGGTTCCAAAAGAGCTTTAGAACAAGGCCTAGTTTTCCCTGCTGGCTCTTTGGGCGGGGGACCCATCTCCAGCCATAGACCATTTTTGTGCCTAGCGCGGCGCCAAGTGGGAAAGGGTGGCTTTGAGGCTGAAGGCAGCAGGAAAGCCTGCAGCCCCCAGGTTTGTGGGGCTACGCAAGCGGTTCCCAAAGAGCTTTAGAACAAGGCATAGTTTTCCCTGCTGGCTCTTTGGGCGGGGGACCCATCTCCAGCCATAGGCCATTTCTGTGCCTGATAGGGCGCCAAGTGGGAAAGGGTGGTTTTGAGGCTGAAGGCAGCAGGAAAGCCTGCAGCCCCCAGGTCTGTGGGGCTATGCAAGCGGTTCCCAAAGAGCTTTAGAACAAGGCATAGTTTTCTCTGCTGGCTCTTTGGGCGGGGGACCCATCTCCAGCCATAGGCCATTTTTGTGCCTACCGCGGCGCCAAGTGGGAAAGGGTGGCTTTGAGGCTGAAGGCAGCAGGAAAGCCCACACCCCCCAGGTCTGTGGGGCTACGCAAGCGGTTCCCAAAGAGCTTTAGAACAAGGCATAGTTTTCCCTGATGGCTCTTTGGGCGGGGGACCCATCTCCAGCCGTATGGCCATTTTTGTGCCTGGCCCGGCGCCAAGTGGGAAAGGGTGGCTTTGAGGCTGAAGGCAGCAGGAAAGCCCGCAGCCCCCAGGTCTGTGGGGCTACGCAAGCGGTTCCCAAAGAGCTTTAGAACAAGGCATAGTTTTCCCTGCTGGCTCTTTGGGCGGGGGACCCCTCTCCAGCCATATGGCCATTTTTGTGCCTGGCGCAGCGCCAAGTGGGAAAGGGTGGCTTTGAGGCTGAAGGCAGCAGCAAAGCCTGCAGCCCCCAGGTCTGTGCGGCTACGCAAGCGGTTCCCAAAGAGCTTTAGAACAAGGCCTAGTTTTCCCTGCTGGCTCTTTGGGCGGGGGACCCATCTCCAGTCGTATGGCTATTTTTATGCCTGGCGCGGTGCGTAGTGGGAAAGGGTGGCTTTGAGGCTGAAGGCAGCAGGAAAGCCCGCAGCCCCCAGGTCTGTGGGGCTACGCAAGCGGTTCCCAAAGAGCTTTAGAACAAGGCATAGTTTTCCCTGCTGGTTCTTTGGGCGGGGGACCCATCTCCAGCCGTATGGCCATTTTTGTGCCTGGCGCGGCGCCAAGTGGGAAAGGGTGGCTTTGAGGCTGAAGACAGCAGGAAAGCCCGCAGCCCCCAGGTCTGTGGGGCTACGCAAGCGGTTCCCAAAGAGCTTTAGAACAAGGCATAGTTTTCCCTGCTGGCTCCTTGGGCGGGGGACCCATCTCCAGCCATAGGCCATTTTTGTGCCTGGCGCGACGCCAAGTGGGAAAGGGTGCTGTCGAGGCTGAAGGCAGCAGGAAAGCCCGCAGCCCCCAGGTCTGTGGGGCCAAGCAAGCGGTTCCCAAAGAGCTTTAGAACAAGGCATAGTTTTCCCTGCTGGCTCTTTGGGCGGGAGACCCATCTCCAGCCATAGGCCATTTTTGTGCCTGGCGCGACGCCAAGTGGGAAAGGGTGGTGTCGAGGCTGAAGGCAGCAGCAAAGCCTGCAGCCCCCAGGTCTGTGGGGCTACGCAAGCGGTTCCCAAAGAGCTTTAGAACAAGGCATAGTTTTCCCTGCTGGCTCTTTGGGCGGGGGACCCCTCTCCAGCCATATGGCCATTTTTGTGCCTGGCGCAGCGCCAAGTGGGAAAGGGTGGCTTTGAGGCTGAAGGCAGCAGCAAAGCCAGCAGCCCCCAGGTCTGTGCGGCTACGCAAGCGGTTCCCAAAGAGCTTTAGAACAAGGCATAGTTTTCCCTGCTGGCTCTTTGGGCGGGGGACCCATCTCCAGTCGTATGGCTATTTTTATGCCTGGCGCGGTGCGTAGTGGGAAAGGGTGGCTTTGAGGCTGAAGGCAGCAGGAAAGCCCGCAGCCCCCAGGTCTGTGGGGCTACGCAAGCGGTTCCCAAAGAGCTTTAGAACAAGGCCTAGTTTTCCCTGCTGGCTCTTTGGGCGGGGGACCCATCTCCAGCCGTATGGCCATTTTTGTGCCTGGCGCGGCGCCAAGTGGGAAAGGGTGGTGTCGAGGCTGAAGGCAGCAGGAAAGCCCACACCCCCCAGGTCTGTGGGGCTACGCAAGCGGTTCCCAAAGAGCTTTAGAACAAGGCATAATTTTCCCTGCTGGCTCTCTGGGCGGGGGACCCATCTCCAGCCGTATGGCCATTTTTGTGCCTGGCGCGGCGCCAAGTGGGAAAGGGTGCTGTCGAGGCTGAAGGCAGGAGCAAAGCCTGCAGCCCCCAGGTCTGTGCGGCTACGCAAGCGGTTCCCAAAGAGCTTTAGAACAAGGCATAGTTTTCCCTGCTGGCTCTTTGGGCGGGGGACCCATCTCCAGCCATAGGCCATTTTTGTGCCTACCGCGGCGCCAAGTGGGAAAGGGTGGCTTTGAGGCTGAAGGCAGCAGGAAAGCCCACACCCCCCAGGTCTGTGGGGCTACGCAAGCGGTTCCCAAAGAGCTTTAGAACAAGGCATAGTTTTCCCTGATGGCTCTTTGGGCGGGGGACCCATCTCCAGCCGTATGGCCATTTTTGTGCCTGGCCCGGCGCCAAGTGGGAAAGGGTGGCTTTGAGGCTGAAGGCAGCAGGAAAGCCCGCAGCCCCCAGGGCTGTGGGGCTACGCAAGCGGTTCCCAAAGAGCTTTAGAACAAGGCATAGTTTTCCCTGCTGGTTCTTTGGGCGGGGGACCCATCTCCAGCCGTATGGCCATTTTTGTGCCTTATGCGGCGCCAAGTGGGAAAGGGTGGCTTTGAGGCTGAAGACAGCAGGAAAGCCCGCAGCCCCCAGGTCTGTGGGGCTACGCAAGCGGTTCCCAAAGAGCTTTAGAACAAGGCATAGTTTTCCCTGCTGGCTCCTTGGGCGGGGGACCCATCTCCAGCCATAGGCCATTTTTGTGCCTGGCGCGACGCCAAGTGGGAAAGGGTGCTGTCGAGGCTGAAGGCAGCAGGAAAGCCCGCAGCCCCCAGGTCTGTGGGGCCAAGCAAGCGGTTCCCAAAGAGCTTTAGAACAAGGCATAGTTTTCCCTGCTGGCTCTTTGGGCGGGAGACCCATCTCCAGCCATAGGCCATTTTTGTGCCTGGCGCGACGCCAAGTGGGAAAGGGTGGTGTCGAGGCTGAAGGCAGCAGCAAAGCCTGCAGCCCCCAGGTCTGTGGGGCTACGCAAGCGGTTCCCAAAGAGCTTTAGAACAAGGCATAGTTTTCCCTGCTGGCTCTTTGGGCGGGGGACCCCTCTCCAGCCATATGGCCATTTTTGTGCCTGGCGCAGCGCCAAGTGGGAAAGGGTGGCTTTGAGGCTGAAGGCAGCAGCAAAGCCTGCAGCCCCCAGGTCTGTGCGGCTACGCAAGCGGTTCCCAAAGAGCTTTAGAACAAGGCATAGTTTTCCCTGCTGGCTCTTTGGGCGGGGGACCCATCTCCAGTCGTATGGCTATTTTTATGCCTGGCGCGGTGCGTAGTGGGAAAGGGTGGCTTTGAGGCTGAAGGCAGCAGGAAAGCCCGCAGCCCCCAGGTCTGTGGGGCTACGCAAGCGGTTCCCAAAGAGCTTTAGAACAAGGCATAGTTTTCCCTGCTGGCTCTTTGGGCGGGGGACCCATCTCCAGCCGTATGGCCATTTTTGTGCCTGGCGCGGCGCCAAGTGGGAAAGGGTGGTGTCGAGGCTGAAGGCAGCAGGAAAGCCCACACCCCCCAGGTCTGTGGGGCTACGCAAGCGGTTCCCAAAGAGCTTTAGAACAAGGCATAATTTTCCCTGCTGTCTCTCTGGGCGGGGGACCCATCTCCAGCCGTATGGCCATTTTTGTGCCTGGCGCGGCGCCAAGTGGGAAAGGGTGCTGTCGAGGCTGAAGGCAGGAGCAAAGCCTGCAGCCCCCAGGTCTGTGCGGCTACGCAAGCGGTTCCCAAAGAGCTTTAGAACAAGGCATAGTTTTCCCTGCTGGCTCTTTGGGCGGGGGACCCATCTCCAGCCATAGGCCATTTTTGTGCCTACCGCGGCGCCAAGTGGGAAAGGGTGGCTTTGAGGCTGAAGGCAGCAGGAAAGCCCACACCCCCCAGGTCTGTGGGGCTACGCAAGCGGTTCCCAAAGAGCTTTAGAACAAGGCATAGTTTTCCCTGATGGCTCTTTGGGCGGGGGACCCATCTCCAGCCGTATGGCCATTTTTGTGCCTGGCCCGGCGCCAAGTGGGAAAGGGTGGCTTTGAGGCTGAAGGCAGCAGGAAAGCCCGCAGCCCCCAGGTCTGTGGGGCTACGCAAGCGGTTCCCAAAGAGCTTTAGAACAAGGCATAGTTTTCCCTGCTGGCTCTTTGGGCGGGGGACCCATCTCCAGCCATATGGCCATTTTTGTGCCTGGCGCAGCGCCAAGTGGGAAAGGGTGGCTTTGAGGCTGAAGGCAGCAGCAAAGCCTGCAGCCCCCAGGTCTGTGCGGCTACGCAAGCGGTTCCCAAAGAGCTTTAGAACAAGGCATAGTTTTCCCTGCTGGCTCTTTGGGCGGGGGACCCATCTCCAGTCGTATGGCTATTTTTATGCCTGGCGCGGTGCGTAGTGGGAAAGGGTGGCTTTGAGGCTGAAGGCAGCAGGAAAGCCCGCAGCCCCCAGGTCTGTGGGGCTACGCAAGCGGTTCCCAAAGAGCTTTAGAACAAGGCATAGTTTTCCCTGCTGGTTCTTTGGGCGGGGGACCCATCTCCAGCCGTATGGCCATTTTTGTGCCTTATGCGGCGCCAAGTGGGAAAGGGTGGCTTTGAGGCTGAAGACAGCAGGAAAGCCCGCAGCCCCCAGGTCTGTGGGGCTACGCAAGCGGTTCCCAAAGAGCTTTAGAACAAGGCATAGTTTTCCCTGCTGGCTCCTTGGGCGGGGGACCCATCTCCAGCCATAGGCCATTTTTGTGCCTGGCGCGACGCCAAGTGGGAAAGGGTGCTGTCGAGGCTGAAGGCAGCAGGAAAGCCCGCAGCCCCCAGGTCTGTGGGGCCAAGCAAGCGGTTCCCAAAGAGCTTTAGAACAAGGCATAGTTTTCCCTGCTGGCTCTTTGGGCGGGAGACCCATCTCCAGCCATAGGCCATTTTTGTTCCTGGCGCGACGCCAAGTGGGAAAGGGTGGTGTCGAGGCTGAAGGCAGCAGCAAAGCCTGCAGCCCCCAGGTCTGTGGGGCTACGCAAGCGGTTCCCAAAGAGCTTTAGAACAAGGCATAGTTTTCCCTGCTGGCTCTTTGGGCGGGGGACCCCTCTCCAGCCATATGGCCATTTTTGTGCCTGGCGCAGCGCCAAGTGGGAAAGGGTGGCTTTGAGGCTGAAGGCAGCAGCAAAGCCTGCAGCCCCCAGGTCTGTGCGGCTACGCAAGCGGTTCCCAAAGAGCTTTAGAACAAGGCATAGTTTTCCCTGCTGGCTCTTTGGGCGGGGGACCCATCTCCAGTCGTATGGCTATTTTTATGCCTGGCGCGGTGCGTAGTGGGAAAGGGTGGCTTTGAGGCTGAAGGCAGCAGGAAAGCCCGCAGCCCCCAGGTCTGTGGGGCTACGCAAGCGGTTCCCAAAGAGCTTTAGAACAAGGCATAGTTTTCCCTGCTGGCTCTTTGGGCGGGGGACCCATCTCCAGCCGTATGGCCATTTTTGTGCCTGGCGCGGCGCCAAGTGGGAAAGAGTGGTGTCGAGGCTGAAGGCAGCAGGAAAGCCCACACCCCCCAGGTCTGTGGGGCTACGCAAGCGGTTCCCAAAGAGCTTTAGAACAAGGCATAGTTTTCCCTGCTGGCTCTTTGGGCGGGGGACCCATCTCCAGCCATAGGCCATTTTTGTGCCTGGCGCAGCGCCAAGTGGGAAAGGGTGTTGTCGAGGCTGAAGGCAGCAGGAAAGCCCGCAGCCCCCAGGTCTGTGGGGCCAAGCAAGCGGTTCCCAAAGAGCTTTAGAACAAGGCATAGTTTTCCCTGCTGGCTCTTTGGGCAGGAGACCCATCTCCAGCCATAGGCCATTTTTGTGCCTGGCGCGACGCCAAGTGGGAAAGGGTGGTGTCGAGTCTGAAGGCAGCAGGAAAGCCTGCAGCCCCCAGGTCTGTGGGGCTACGCAAGCGGTTCCCAAAGAGCTTTAGAACAAGGCATAGTTTTCCCTGCTGGCTCTTTGGGCGGGGGACCCATCTCCAGCGGTATGGCCATTTTTGTGCCTGGCGCGGCGCCAAGTGGGAAAGGGTGGTGTCGAGGCTGAAGGCAGCAGGAAAGCCCGCAGCCCCCAGGTCTGTGGGGCTACGCAAGTGGTTCCCAAAGAGCTTTAGAACAAGGCATAATTTTCCCTCCTGGCTCTTTGGGCGGGGGACCCATCTCCAGCCGTATGGCCATTTTTGCGCCTGGCGCAGTGCCAAGTGGGAAAGGGTGGTGTCGAGGCTGAAGGCAGCAGGAAAGCCCGCAGCCCCCAGGTCTGTGGGGCTACGCAAGCGGTTCCCAAAGAGCTTTAGAACAAGGCATAGTTTTCCCTGCTGGCTCTTTGGGCGGTGGACCCATCTCAAGCCGTATGGCCATTTTTGTGCCTGGCGCGGCGCCAAGTGGGAAAGGGTGGTGTCGAGGCTGAAGGCAGCAGCAAAGCCCGCAGCCCCCAGGTCTGTGGGGCTATGCAAGCGGTTCCCAAAGAGCTTTAGAACAAGGCATAGTTTTCCTTGCTGGCTCTTTGGGCATGGGACCCATCTCCAGCCATAGGCCATTTTTGTGCCTGGCGCGATGCCAGGTTGGAAAGGGTGGTGTCGAGTCTGAAGGCAGCAGCAAAGCCTGCAGCCCCCAGGTCTGTGGGGCCAAGCAAGCGGTTCCCAAAGAGCTTTAGAACAAGGCATAGTTTTCCCTGCTGGCTCTTTGGGCGGGGGACCCATCTCCAGCCGTATGGCCATTTTTGTGCGTGGCCAGGGGCCAAGTGGGAAAGCGTGGTGTCGAGGCTGAAGGCAGCAGCAAAGCCCACAGCCCCCAGGTCTGTGGGGCTATGCAAGCGGTTCCCAAAGAGCTTTAGAACAAGGCATAGTTTTCCTTGCTGGGTCTTTGGGCATGGGACCCATCTCCAGCCATAGGCCATTTTTGTGCCTACCGCGGCGCCAAGTGGGAAAGGGTGGCTTTGAGGCTGAAGGCAGCAGGAAAGCCCACACCCCCCAGGTCTGTGGGGCTACGCAAGCGGTTCCCAAAGAGCTTTAGAACAAGGCATAGTTTTCCCTGCTGGCTCTTTGGGCGGGGGACCCATCTCCAGCCGTATGGCCATTTTTGTGCCTGGCGCGGCGCCAAGTGGGAAAGGGTGGCTTTGAGGCTGAAGGCAGCAGGAAAGCCCGCAGCCCCCAGGTCTGTGGGGCTACGCAAGCGGTTCCCAAAGAGCTTTAGAACAAGGCATAGTTTTCCCTGCTGGCTCCTTGGGCGGGGGACCCATCTCCAGTCGTATGGCTATTTTTATGCCTGGTGCGGTGCGTAGTGGGAAAGGGTGGCTTTGAGGCTGAAGACAGCAGGAAAGCCCGCAGCCCCCAGGTCTGTGGGGCTACGCAAGCGGTTCCCAAAGAGCTTTAGAACAAGGCATAGTTTTCCCTGCTGGCTCCTTGGGCGGGGGACCCATCTCCAGCCACAGGCCATTTTTGTGCCTGGCGCGACGCCAAGTGGGAAAGGGTGTTGTCGAGGCTGAAGGCAGCAGGAAAGCCCGCAGCCCCCAGGTCTGTGGGGCCAAGCAAGCGGTTCCCAAAGAGCTTTAGAACAAGGCATAGTTTTCCCTGCTGGCTCTTTGGGCGGGGGACCCATCTCCAGCCATAGGCCATTTTTGTGCCTAGCGCGGCGCCAAGTGGGAAAGGGTGGCTTTGAGGCTGAAGGCAGCAGCAAAGCCTGCAGCCCCCAGGTTTGTGGGGCTACGCAAGCGGTTCCCAAAGAGCTTTAGAACAAGGCATAGTTTTCCCTGCTGGCTCTTTGGGCGGGGGACCCATCTCCAGTCGTATGGCTATTTTTATGCCTGGCGCGGTGCGTAGTGGGGAAAGGGTGGTTTTGAGGCTGAAGGCAGCAGGAAAGCCCGCAGCCCCCAGGTCTGTGGGGCTACGCAAGCGGTTCCCAAAGAGCTTTAGAACAAGGCATAATTTTCCCTGCTGGCTCTTTGGGCGGGGGGACCCATCTCCAGCCGTATGGCCATTTTTGTGCCTGGCGCGGCGCCAAGTGGGAAAGGGTGGTGTCGAGGCTGAAGGCAGCAGGAAAGCCTGCAGCCCCCAGGTCTGTGGGGCTACGCAAGCGGTTCCCAAAGAGCTTTAGAACAAGGCATAGTTTTCCCTGATTTCTCTTTGGGCGGGGGACCCATCTCCAGCCGTATGGCCATTTTTGTGCCTGGCGCGGCGCCAAGTGGGAAAGGGTGGCTTTGAGGCTGAAGGCAGCAGGAAAGCCGCAGCCCCCAGGTCTGTGGGGCTACGCAAGCGGTTCCCAAAGAGCTTTAGAACAAGGCATAGTTTTCCCTGCTGGCTCTTTGGGCGGGGGACCCATCTCCAGCCATATGGCCATTTTTGTGCCTGGCGCAGCGCCAAGTGGGAAAGGGTTGCTTTGAGGCTGAAGGCAGCAGCAAAGCCTGCAGCCCCCCAGGTCTGTGGGGCTACGCAAGCGGTTCCCAAAGAGCTTTAGAACAAGGCATAGTTTTCCCTGCTGGCTCTTTGGGCGGGAGACCCATCTCCAGCCATAGGCCATTTTTGTGCCTGGCGCGACGCCAAGTGGGAAAGGGTGTTGTCGAGGCTGAAGGCAGCAGGAAAGCCGCAGCCCCCAGGTCTGTGGGGCTACGCAAGCGGTTCCCAAAAGAGCTTTAGAACAAGGCATAGTTTTCCCTGCTGGCTCTTTGGGCGGGAGACCCATCTCCAGCCATAGGCCATTTTTGTGCCTGGCGCGACGCCAAGTGGGAAAGGGTGGTTTTGAGGCTGAAGGCAGCAGGAAAGCCTGCAGCCCCCAGGTCTGTGGGGCTACGCAAGCGGTTCCCAAAGAGCTTTAGAACAAGGCATAGTTTTCCCTGCTGGCTCTTTGGGCGGGGGACCCATCTCCAGCGGTATGGCCATTTTTGTGCCTGGCGCGACGCCAAGTGGGAAAGGGTGGTGTCGAGGCTGAAGGCAGCAGGAAAGCCCGCAGCCCCCAGGTCTCTGGGGCTACGCAAGTGGTTCCCAAAGAGCTTTAGAACAAGGCATAATTTTCCCTCCTGGCTCTTTGGGCGGGGGACCCATCTCCAGCCGTATGGCCATTTTTGCGCCTGGCGCAGTGCCAAGTGGGAAAGGGTGGTGTCGAGGCTGAAGGCAGCAGCAAAGCCCGCAGCCCCCAGGTCTGTGGGGCTACGCAAGCGGTTCCCAAAGAGCTTTAGAACAAGGCATAGTTTTCCCTGCTGGCTCTTTGGGCGGGGGACCCATCTGCAGCCGTATGGCCATTTTTGTGCCTGGCGCGGCGCCAAGTGGGAAAGGGTGCTGTCGAGGCTGAAGGCAGCAGCAAAGCCCGCAGCCCCCAGGTCTGTGGGGCTACGCAAGCGGTTCCCAAAGAGCTTTAGAACAAGGCATAGTTTTCCTTGCTGGCTCTTTGGGCATGGGACCCATATCCAGCCATAGGCCATTTTTGTGCCTGGCGCGGCGCCAGGTTGGAAAGGGTGGTGTCGAGTCTGAAGGCAGCAGCAAAGCCTGCAGCCCCCAGGTCTGTGGGGCCAAGCAAGCGGTTCCCAAAGAGCTTTAGAACAAGGCATAGTTTTCCCTGCTGGCTCTTTGGGCGGGGGACCCATCTCCTGCCATAGGCCATTTTTGTGCCTGGCGCGACGCCAAGTGGGAAAGGGTGGCTTTGAGGCTGAAGCAGCAGCAAAGCCTGCAGCCCACAGGTCTGTGGGGCTACGCAAGCGGTTCCCAAAGAGCTTTAGAACAAGGCATAGTTTTCCCAGCTGGCTCTTAGGGCATGGGACCCATATCCAGCCATAGGCCATTTTTGTGCCTGATGCGGCACCAAGTGGGAAAGGGTGGCTTTGAGGCTGAAGGCAGCAGGAAAGCCCGCAGCCCCCAGGTCTGTGGGGCTACGCAAGCGGTTCCCAAAGAGCTTTAGAACAAGGCATAATTTTCCCTGCTGGCTCTCTGGGCGGGGGACCCATCTCCAGCCGTATGGCCATTTTTGTGCCTGGCGCGGCGCCAAGTGGGAAAGGGTGCTGTCGAGGCTGAAGGCAGCAGGAGAGCCTGCAGCCCCCAGGTCTGTGCGGCTACGCAAGCGGTTCCCAAAGAGTTTTAGAACAAGGCATAGTTTTCCCTGCTGGCTCTTTGGGCGGGGGACCCATCTCCAGCCGTATGGCCATTTTTGTGCGTGGCCAGGGGCCAAGTGGGAAAGCGTGGTGTCGAGCCTGAAGGCAGCAGGAAGGCCCACAGCCCCCAGTTCTGTGGGGCTACGCAAGCGGTTCCCAAAGAGCTTTAGAACAAGGCATAGTTTTCCTTGCTGGGTCTTTGGGCATGGGACCCATCTCCAGCCATAGACCATTTTTGTGCCTACCGCGGCGCCAAGTGGGAAAGGGTGGCTTTGAGGCTGAAGGCAGCAGGAAAGCCCACACCCCCCAGGTCTGTGGGGCTACGCAAGCGGTTCCCAAAGAGCTTTAGAACAAGGCATAGTTTTCCCTGCTGGCTCTTTGGGCGGGGGACCCATCTCCAGCCGTACGGCCATTTTTGTGCCTGGCGCGGCGCCAAGTGGGAAAGGGTGGCTTTGAGGCTGAAGGCAGCAGGAAAGCCCGCAGCCCCCAGGTCTGTGGGGCTACGCAAGCGGTTCCCAAAGAGCTTTAGAACAAGGCATAGTTTTCCCTGCTGGCTCTTTGGGCGGGAGACCCATCTCCAGCCATATGGCCATTTTTGTGCCTGGCGCAGCGCCAAGTGGGAAAGGGTGGCTTTGAGGCTGAAGGCAGCAGCAAAGCCTGCAGCCCCCAGGTCTGTGCGGCTACGCAAGCGGTTCCCAAAGAGCTTTAGAACAAGGCATAGTTTTCCCTGCTGGCTCTTTGGGCGGGGGACCCATCTCCAGTCGTATGGCTATTTTTATGCCTGGCGCGGTGCGTAGTGGGAAAGGGTGGTGTCGAGGCTGAAGGCAGCAGGAAAGCCCGCAGCCCCCAGGTCTGTGGGGCTACGCAAGCGGTTCCCAAAGAGCTTTAGAACAAGGCATAGTTTTCCCTGCTGGCTCCTTGGGCGGGGGACCCATCTCCAGTCGTATGGCTATTTTTATGCCTGGTGCGGTGCGTAGTGGGAAAGGGTGGCTTTGAGGCTGAAGACAGCAGGAAAGCCCGCAGCCCCCAGGTCTGTGGGGCTACGCAAGCGGTTCCCAAAGAGCTTTAGAACAAGGCATAGTTTTCCCTGCTGGCTCCTTGGGCGGGGGACCCATCTCCAGCCATAGGCCATTTTTGTGCCTGGCGCGACGCCAAGTGGGAAAGGGTGTTGTCGAGGCTGAAGGCAGCAGGAAAGCCCGCAGCCCCCAGGTCTGTGGGGCCAAGCAAGCGGTTCCCAAAGAGCTTTAGAACAAGGCATAGTTTTCCCTGCTGGCTCTTTGGGCGGGGGACCCATCTCCAGCCATAGGCCATTTTTGTGCCTAGCGCGGCGCCAAGTGGGAAAGGGTGGCTTTGAGGCTGAAGGCAGCAGCAAAGCCTGCAGCCCCCAGGTTTGTGGGGCTACGCAAGCGGTTCCCAAAGAGCTTTAGAACAAGGCATAGTTTTCCCTGCTGGCTCTTTGGGCGGGGGACCCATCTCCAGTCGTATGGCTATTTTTATGCCTGGCGCGGTGCGTAGTGGGAAAGGGTGGTTTTGAGGCTGAAGGCAGCAGGAAAGCCCGCAGCCCCCAGGTCTGTGGGGCTACGCAAGCGGTTCCCAAAGAGCTTTAGAACAAGGCATAATTTTCCCTGCTGGCTCTTTGGGCGGGGGACCCATCTCCAGCCGTATGGCCATTTTTGTGCCTGGCGCGGCGCCAAGTGGGAAAGGGTGGCTTTGAGGCTGAAGGCAGCAGGAAAGCCCGCAGCCCCCAGGTCTGTGGGGCTACGCAAGCGGTTCCCAAAGAGCTTTAGAACAAGGCATAGTTTTCCCTGATTTCTCTTTGGGCGGGGGACCCATCTCCAGCCGTATGGCCATTTTTGTGCCTGGCGCGGCGCCAAGTGGGAAAGGGTGGCTTTGAGGCTGAAGGCAGCAGGAAAGCCCACACCCCCCAGGTCTGTGGGGCTACGCAAGCGGTTCCCAAAGAGCTTTAGAACAAGGCATAGTTTTCCCTGCTGGCTCTTTGGGCGGGGGACCCATCTCCAGCCGTATGGCCATTTTTGTGCCTGGCGCGGCGCCAAGTGGGAAAGGGTGGCTTTGAGGCTGAAGGCAGCAGGAAAGCCCGCAGCCCCCAGGTCTTTGGGGCTACGCAAGCGGTTCCCAAAGAGCTTTAGAACAAGGCATAGTTTTCCCTGCTGGCTCTTTGGGCGGGGGACCCCTCTCCAGCCATATGGCCATTTTTGTGCCTGGCGCAGCGCCAAGTGGGAAAGGGTGGCTTTGAGGCTGAAGGCAGCAGCAAAGCCTGCAGCCCCCAGGTCTGTGCGGCTACGCAAGCGGTTCCCAAAGAGCTTTAGAACAAGGCATAGTTTTCCCTGCTGGCTCTTTGGGCGGGGGACCCATCTCCAGTCGTATGGCTATTTTTATGCCTGGTGCGGTGCGTAGTGGGAAAGGGTGGTGTCGAGGCTGAAGGCAGCAGGAAAGCCCGCAGCCCCAGGTCTGTGCGGCTACGCAAGCGGTTCCCAAAGAGCTTTAGAACAAGGCATAGTTTTCCCTGCTGGCTCCTTGGGCGGGGGACCCATCTCCAGTCGTATGGCTATTTTTATGCCTGGTGCGGTGCGTAGTGGGAAAGGGTGGCTTTGAGGCTGAAGACAGCAGGAAAGCCCGCAGCCCCCAGGTCTGTGGGGCTACGCAAGCGGTTCCCAAAGAGCTTTAGAACAAGGCATAGTTTTCCCTGCTGGCTCCTTGGGCGGGGGACCCATCTCCAGCCACAGGCCATTTTTGTGCCTGGCGCGACGCCAAGTGGGAAAGGGTGTTGTCGAGGCTGAAGGCAGCAGGAAAGCCCGCAGCCCCCAGGTCTGTGGGGCCAAGCAAGCGGTTCCCAAAGAGCTTTAGAACAAGGCATAGTTTTCCCTGCTGGCTCTTTGGGCGGGGGACCCATCTCCAGCCATAGGCCATTTTTGTGCCTAGCGCGGCGCCAAGTGGGAAAGGGTGGCTTTGAGGCTGAAGGCAGCAGCAAAGCCTGCAGCCCCCAGGTTTGTGGGGCTACGCAAGCGGTTCCCAAAGAGCTTTAGAACAAGGCATAGTTTTCCCTGCTGGCTCCTTGGGCGGGGGACCCATCTCCAGTCGTATGGCTATTTTTATGCCTGGCGCGGTGCGTAGTGGGAAAGGGTGGTTTTGAGGCTGAAGGCAGCAGGAAAGCCCGCAGCCCCCAGGTCTGTGGGGCTACGCAAGCGGTTCCCAAAGAGCTTTAGAACAAGGCATAATTTTCCCTGCTGGCTCTTTGGGCGGGGGACCCATCTCCAGCCGTATGGCCATTTTTGTGCCTGGCGCGGCGCCAAGTGGGAAAGGGTGGTGTCGAGGCTGAAGGCAGCAGGAAAGCCTGCAGCCCCCAGGTCTGTGGGGCTACGCAAGCGGTTC
Organism: Rissa tridactyla; assembly: GCF_028500815.1. NCBI lineage: Eukaryota > Metazoa > Chordata > Aves > Charadriiformes > Laridae > Rissa > Rissa tridactyla. Next base: position 258,168 of record NW_026529382.1, read on the forward strand.
CCAAAGAGCTTTAGAACAAGGCATAGTTTTCCCTGATTTCTCTTTGGGCGGGGGACCCATCTCCAGCCGTATGGCCATTTTTGTGCCTGGCGCGGCGCCAAGTGGGAAAGGGTGGCTTTGAGGCTGAAGGCAGCAGGAAAGCCCGCAGCCCCCAGGTCTGTGGGGCTACGCAAGCGGTTCCCAAAGAGCTTTAGAACAAGGCATAGTTTTCCCTGCTGGCTCTTTGGGCGGGGGACCCATCTCCAGCCATATGGCCATTTTTGTGCCTGGCGCAGCGCCAAGTGGGAAAGGGTTGCTTTGAGGCTGAAGGCAGCAGCAAAGCCTGCAGCCCCCAGGTCTGTGGGGCTACGCAAGCGGTTCCCAAAGAGCTTTAGAACAAGGCATAGTTTTCCCTGCTGGCTCTTTGGGCGGGAGACCCATCTCCAGCCATAGGCCATTTTTGTGCCTGGCGCGACGCCAAGTGGGAAAGGGTGTTGTCGAGGCTGAAGGCAGCAGGAAAGCCCGCAGCCCCCAGGTCTGTGGGGCTACGCAAGCGGTTCCCAAAGAGCTTTAGAACAAGGCATAGTTTTCCCTGCTGGCTCTTTGGGCGGGAGACCCATCTCCAGCCATATGGCCATTTTTGTGCCTGGCGCAGCGCCAAGTGGGAAAGGGTGGCTTTGAGGCTGAAGGCAGCAGCAAAGCCTGCAGCCCCCAGGTCTGTGCGGCTACGCAAGCGGTTCCCAAAGAGCTTTAGAACAAGGCATAGTTTTCCCTGCTGGCTCTTTGGGCGGGGGACCCATCTCCAGTCGTATGGCTATTTTTATGCCTGGCGCGGTGCGTAGTGGGAAAGGGTGGTGTCGAGGCTGAAGGCAGCAGGAAAGCCCGCAGCCCCCAGGTCTGTGGGGCTACGCAAGCGGTTCCCAAAGAGCTTTAGAACAAGGCATAGTTTTCCCTGCTGGCTCCTTGGGCGGGGGACCCATCTCCAGTCGTATGGCTATTTTTATGCCTGGTGCGGTGCGTAGTGGGAAAGGGTGGCTTTGAGGCTGAAGACAGCAGGAAAGCCCGCAGCCCCCAGGTCTGTGGGGCTACGCAAGCGGTTCCCAAAGAGCTTTAGAACAAGGCATAGTTTTCCCTGCTGGCTCCTTGGGCGGGGGACCCATCTCCAGCCATATGGCCATTTTTGTGCCTGGCGCGACGCCAAGTGGGAAAGGGTGTTGTCGAGGCTGAAGGCAGCAGGAAAGCCCGCAGCCCCCAGGTCTGTGGGGCCAAGCAAGCGGTTCCCAAAGAGCTTTAGAACAAGGCATAGTTTTCCCTGCTGGCTCTTTGGGCGGGGGACCCATCTCCAGCCATAGGCCATTTTTGTGCCTAGCGCGGCGCCAAGTGGGAAAGGGTGGCTTTGAGGCTGAAGGCAGCAGCAAAGCCTGCAGCCCCCAGGTTTGTGGGGCTACGCAAGCGGTTCCCAAAGAGCTTTAGAACAAGGCATAGTTTTCCCTGCTGGCTCTTTGGGCGGGGGACCCATCTCCAGTCGTATGGCTATTTTTATGCCTGGCGCGGTGCGTAGTGGGAAAGGGTGGTTTTGAGGCTGAAGGCAGCAGGAAAGCCCGCAGCCCCCAGGTCTGTGGGGCTACGCAAGCGGTTCCCAAAGAGCTTTAGAACAAGGCATAATTTTCCCTGCTGGCTCTTTGGGCGGGGGACCCATCTCCAGCCGTATGGCCATTTTTGTGCCTGGCGCGGCGCCAAGTGGGAAAGGGTGGTGTCGAGGCTGAAGGCAGCAGGAAAGCCCGCAGCCCCCAGGTCTGTGGGGCTACGCAAGCGGTTCCCAAAGAGCTTTAGAACAAGGCATAGTTTTCCCTGATTTCTCTTTGGGCGGGGGACCCATCTCCAGCCGTATGGCCATTTTTGTGCCTGGCGCGGCGCCAAGTGGGAAAGGGTGGCTTTGAGGCTGAAGGCAGCAGGAAAGCCCACACCCCCCAGGTCTGTGGGGCTACGCAAGCGGTTCCCAAAGAGCTTTAGAACAAGGCATAGTTTTCCCTGCTGGCTCTTTGGGCGGGGGACCCATCTCCAGCCGTACGGCCATTTTTGTGCCTGGCGCGGCGCCAAGTGGGAAAGGGTGGCTTTGAGGCTGAAGGCAGCAGGAAAGCCCGCAGCCCCCAGGTCTGTGGGGCTACGCAAGCGGTTCCCAAAGAGCTTTAGAACAAGGCATAGTTTTCCCTGCTGGCTCTTTGGGCGGGAGACCCATCTCCAGCGGTATGGCCATTTTTGTGCCTGGCGCAGCGCCAAGTGGGAAAGGGTGGCTTTGAGGCTGAAGGCAGCAGCAAAGCCTGCAGCCCCCAGGTCTGTGGGGCTACGCAAGCGGTTCCCAAAGAGCTTTAGAACAAGGCATAGTTTTCCCTGCTGGCTCTTTGGGCGGGGGACCCATCTCCAGTCGTATGGCTATTTTTATGCCTGGCGCGGTGCGTAGTGGGAAAGGGTGGTGTCGAGGCTGAAGGCAGCAGGAAAGCCCGCAGCCCCCAGGTCTGTGGGGCTACGCAAGCGGTTCCCAAAGAGCTTTAGAACAAGGCATAGTTTTCCCTGCTGGCTCCTTGGGCGGGGGACCCATCTCCAGTCGTATGGCTATTTTTATGCCTGGTGCGGTGCGTAGTGGGAAAGGGTGGCTTTGAGGCTGAAGACAGCAGGAAAGCCCGCAGCCCCCAGGTCTGTGGGGCTACGCAAGCGGTTCCCAAAGAGCTTTAGAACAAGGCATAGTTTTCCCTGCTGGCTCCTTGGGCGGGGGACCCATCTCCAGCCATAGGCCATTTTTGTGCCTGGCGCGACGCCAAGTGGGAAAGGGTGTTGTCGAGGCTGAAGGCAGCAGGAAAGCCCGCAGCCCCCAGGTCTGTGGGGCCAAGCAAGCGGTTCCCAAAGAGCTTTAGAACAAGGCATAGTTTTCCCTGCTGGCTCTTTGGGCGGGGGACCCATCTCCAGCCATAGGCCATTTTTGTGCCTAGCGCGGCGCCAAGTGGGAAAGGGTGGCTTTGAGGCTGAAGGCAGCAGCAAAGCCTGCAGCCCCCAGGTTTGTGGGGCTACGCAAGCGGTTCCCAAAGAGCTTTAGAACAAGGCATAGTTTTCCCTGCTGGCTCTTTGGGCGGGGGACCCATCTCCAGTCGTATGGCTATTTTTATGCCTGGCGCGGTGCGTAGTGGGAAAGGGTGGTTTTGAGGCTGAAGGCAGCAGGAAAGCCCGCAGCCCCCAGGTCTGTGGGGCTACGCAAGCGGTTCCCAAAGAGCTTTAGAACAAGGCATAATTTTCCCTGCTGGCTCTTTGGGCGGGGGACCCATCTCCAGCCGTATGGCCATTTTTGTGCCTGGCGCGGCGCCAAGTGGGAAAGGGTGGTGTCGAGGCTGAAGGCAGCAGGAAAGCCCGCAGCCCCCAGGTCTGTGGGGCTACGCAAGCGGTTCCCAAAGAGCTTTAGAACAAGGCATAGTTTTCCCTGATTTCTCTTTGGGCGGGGGACCCATCTCCAGCCGTATGGCCATTTTTGTGCCTGGCGCGGCGCCAAGTGGGAAAGGGTGGCTTTGAGGCTGAAGGCAGCAGGAAAGCCCACACCCCCCAGGTCTGTGGGGCTACGCAAGCGGTTCCCAAAGAGCTTTAGAACAAGGCATAGTTTTCCCTGCTGGCTCTTTGGGCGGGAGACCCATCTCCAGCGGTATGGCCATTTTTGTGCCTGGCGCAGCGCCAAGTGGGAAAGGGTGGCTTTGAGGCTGAAGGCAGCAGCAAAGCCTGCAGCCCCCAGGTCTGTGCGGCTACGCAAGCGGTTCCCAAAGAGCTTTAGAACAAGGCATAGTTTTCCCTGCTGGCTCTTTGGGCGGGGGACCCATCTCCAGTCGTATGGCTATTTTTATGCCTGGCGCGGTGCGTAGTGGGAAAGGGTGGTGTCGAGGCTGAAGGCAGCAGGAAAGCCCGCAGCCCCCAGGTCTGTGGGGCTACGCAAGCGGTTCCCAAAGAGCTTTAGAACAAGGCATAGTTTTCCCTGCTGGCTCCTTGGGCGGGGGACCCATCTCCAGTCGTATGGCTATTTTTATGCCTGGTGCGGTGCGTAGTGGGAAAGGGTGGCTTTGAGGCTGAAGACAGCAGGAAAGCCCGCAGCCCCCAGGTCTGTGGGGCTACGCAAGCGGTTCCCAAAGAGCTTTAGAACAAGGCATAGTTTTCCCTGCTGGCTCCTTGGGCGGGGGACCCATCTCCAGCCATAGGCCATTTTTGTGCCTGGCGCGACGCCAAGTGGGAAAGGGTGTTGTCGAGGCTGAAGGCAGCAGGAAAGCCCGCAGCCCCCAGGTCTGTGGGGCCAAGCAAGCGGTTCCCAAAGAGCTTTAGAACAAGGCATAGTTTTCCCTGCTGGCTCTTTGGGCGGGGGACCCATCTCCAGCCATAGGCCATTTTGTGCCTAGCGCGGCGCCAAGTGGGAAAGGGTGGCTTTGAGGCTGAAGGCAGCAGCAAAGCCTGCAGCCCCCAGGTTTGTGGGGCTACGCAAGCGGTTCCCAAAGAGCTTTAGAACAAGGCATAGTTTTCCCTGCTGGCTCTTTGGGCGGGGGACCCATCTCCAGTCGTATGGCTATTTTTATGCCTGGCGCGGTGCGTAGTGGGAAAGGGTGGTTTTGAGGCTGAAGGCAGCAGGAAAGCCCGCAGCCCCCAGGTCTGTGGGGCTACGCAAGCGGTTCCCAAAGAGCTTTAGAACAAGGCATAATTTTCCCTGCTGGCTCTTTGGGCGGGGGACCCATCTCCAGCCGTATGGCCATTTTTGTGCCTGGCGCGGCGCCAAGTGGGAAAGGGTGGTGTCGAGGCTGAAGGCAGCAGGAAAGCCCGCAGCCCCCAGGTCTGTGGGGCTACGCAAGCGGTTCCCAAAGAGCTTTAGAACAAGGCATAGTTTTCCCTGATTTCTCTTTGGGCGGGGGACCCATCTCCAGCCGTATGGCCATTTTTGTGCCTGGCGCGGCGCCAAGTGGGAAAGGGTGGCTTTGAGGCTGAAGGCAGCAGGAAAGCCCACACCCCCCAGGTCTGTGGGGCTACGCAAGCGGTTCCCAAAGAGCTTTAGAACAAGGCATAGTTTTCCCTGCTGGCTCTTTGGGCGGGGGACCCATCTCCAGCCGTATGGCCATTTTTGTGCCTGGCGCGGCGCCAAGTGGGAAAGGGTGGCTTTGAGGCTGAAGGCAGCAGGAAAGCCCGCAGCCCCCAGGTCTGTGGGGCTACGCAAGCGGTTCCCAAAGAGCTTTAGAACAAGGCATAGTTTTCCCTGCTGGCTCTTTGGGCGGGGGACCCCTCTCCAGCCATATGGCCATTTTTGTGCCTGGCGCAGCGCCAAGTGGGAAAGGGTGGCTTTGAGGCTGAAGGCAGCAGCAAAGCCTGCAGCCCCCAGGTCTGTGCGGCTACGCAAGCGGTTCCCAAAGAGCTTTAGAACAAGGCATAGTTTTCCCTGCTGGCTCTTTGGGCGGGGGACCCATCTCCAGTCGTATGGCTATTTTTATGCCTGGTGCGGTGCGTAGTGGGAAAGGGTGGTGTCGAGGCTGAAGGCAGCAGGAAAGCCCGCAGCCCCCAGGTCTGTGCGGCTACGCAAGCGGTTCCCAAAGAGCTTTAGAACAAGGCATAGTTTTCCCTGCTGGCTCTTTGGGCGGGGGACCCATCTCCAGTCGTATGGCTATTTTTATGCCTGGTGCGGTGCGTAGTGGGAAAGGGTGGCTTTGAGGCTGAAGACAGCAGGAAAGCCCGCAGCCCCCAGGTCTGTGGGGCTACGCAAGCGGTTCCCAAAGAGCTTTAGAACAAGGCATAGTTTTCCCTGCTGGCTCCTTGGGCGGGGGACCCATCTCCAGCCACAGGCCATTTTTGTGCCTGGCGCGACGCCAAGTGGGAAAGGGTGTTGTCGAGGCTGAAGGCAGCAGGAAAGCCCGCAGCCCCCAGGTCTGTGGGGCTACGCAAGCGGTTCCCAAAGAGCTTTAGAACAAGGCATAGTTTTCCCTGCTGGCTCTTTGGGCGGGGGACCCATCTCCAGCCATAGGCCATTTTTGTGCCTAGCGCGGCGCCAAGTGGGAAAGGGTGGCTTTGAGGCTGAAGGCAGCAGCAAAGCCTGCAGCCCCCAGGTTTGTGGGGCTACGCAAGCGGTTCCCAAAGAGCTTTAGAACAAGGCATAATTTTCCCTGCTGGCTCTTTGGGCGGGGGACCCATCTCCAGTCGTATGGCTATTTTTATGCCTGGCGCGGTGCGTAGTGGGAAAGGGTGGTTTTGAGGCTGAAGGCAGCAGGAAAGCCCGCAGCCCCCAGGTCTGTGGGGCTACGCAAGCGGTTCCCAAAGAGCTTTAGAACAAGGCATAATTTTCCCTGCTGGCTCTTTGGGCGGGGGACCCATCTCCAGCCGTATGGCCATTTTTGTGCCTGGCGCGGCGCCAAGTGGGAAAGGGTGGTGTCGAGGCTGAAGGCAGCAGGAAAGCCTGCAGCCCCCAGGTCTGTGGGGCTACGCAAGCGGTTCCCAAAGAGCTTTAGAACAAGGCATATTTTTCCCTGATTTCTCTTTGGGCGGGGGACCCATCTCCAGCCGTATGGCCATTTTTGTGCCTGGCGCGGCGCCAAGTGGGAAAGGGTGGCTTTGAGGCTGAAGGCAGCAGGAAAGCCCGCAGCCCCCAGGTCTGTGGGGCTACGCAAGCGGTTCCCAAAGAGCTTTAGAACAAGGCATAGTTTTCCCTGCTGGCTCTTTGGGCGGGGGACCCATCTCCAGCCATATGGCCATTTTTGTGCCTGGCGCAGCGCCAAGTGGGAAAGGGTTGCTTTGAGGCTGAAGGCAGCAGCAAAGCCTGCAGCCCCCAGGTCTGTGGGGCTACGCAAGCGGTTCCCAAAGAGCTTTAGAACAAGGCATAGTTTTCCCTGCTGGCTCTTTGGGCGGGAGACCCATCTCCAGCCATAGGCCATTTTTGTGCCTGGCGCGACGCCAAGTGGGAAAGGGTGTTGTCGAGGCTGAAGGCAGCAGGAAAGCCCGCAGCCCCCAGGTCTGTGGGGCTACGCAAGCGGTTCCCAAAGAGCTTTAGAACAAGGCATAGTTTTCCCTGCTGGCTCTTTGGGCGGGAGACCCATCTCCAGCCATAGGCCATTTTTGTGCCTGGCGCGACGCCAAGTGGGAAAGGGTGGTTTTGAGGCTGAAGGCAGCAGGAAAGCCTGCAGCCCCCAGGTCTGTGGGGCTACGCAAGCGGTTCCCAAAGAGCTTTAGAACAAGGCATAGTTTTCCCTGCTGGCTCTTTGGGCGGGGGACCCATCTCCAGCGGTATGGCCATTTTTGTGCCTGGCGCGACGCCAAGTGGGAAAGGGTGGTGTCGAGGCTGAAGGCAGCAGGAAAGCCCGCAGCCCCCAGGTCTCTGGGGCTACGCAAGTGGTTCCCAAAGAGCTTTAGAACAAGGCATAATTTTCCCTCCTGGCTCTTTGGGCGGGGGACCCATCTCCAGCCGTATGGCCATTTTTGCGCCTGGGGCTGCGCCAAGTGGGAAAGGGTGGTGTCGAGGCTGAAGGCAGCAGCAAAGCCCGCAGCCCCCAGGTCTGTGGGGCTACGCAAGCGGTTCCCAAAGAGCTTTAGAACAAGGCATAGTTTTCCCTGCTGGCTCTTTGGGCGGGGGACCCATCTGCAGCCGTATGGCCATTTTTGTGCCTGGCGCGGCGCCAAGTGGGAAAGGGTGGTGTCGAGGCTGAAGGCAGCAGCAAAGCCCGCAGCCCCCAGGTCTGTGGGGCTACGCAAGCGGTTCCCAAAGAGCTTTAGAACAAGGCATAGTTTTCCTTGCTGGCTCTTTGGGCATGGGACCCATATCCAGCCATAGGCCATTTTTGTGCCTGGCGCGGCGCCAGGTTGGAAAGGGTGGTGTCGAGTCTGAAGGCAGCAGCAAAGCCTGCAGCCCCCAGGTCTGTGGGGCCAAGCAAGCGGTTCCCAAAGAGCTTTAGAACAAGGCATAGTTTTCCCTGCTGGCTCTTTGGGCGGGGGACCCATCTCCTGCCATAGGCCATTTTTGTGCCTGGCGCGACGCCAAGTGGGAAAGGGTGGCTTTGAGGCTGAAGCAGCAGCAAAGCCTGCAGCCCCCAGGTCTGTGGGGCTACGCAAGCGGTTCCCAAAGAGCTTTAGAACAAGGCATAGTTTTCCCTGCTGGCTCTTAGGGCATGGGACCCATATCCAGCCATAGGCCATTTTTGTGCCTGATGCGGCACCAAGTGGGAAAGGGTGGCTTTGAGGCTGAAGGCAGCAGGAAAGCCCGCAGCCCCCAGGTCTGTGGGGCTACGCAAGCGGTTCCCAAAGAGCTTTAGAACAAGGCATAATTTTCCCTGCTGGCTCTCTGGGCGGGGGACCCATCTCCAGCCGTATGGCCATTTTTGTGCCTGGCGCGGCGCCAAGTGGGAAAGGGTGCTGTCGAGGCTGAAGGCAGCAGGAGAGCCTGCAGCCCCCAGGTCTGTGCGGCTACGCAAGCGGTTCCCAAAGAGTTTTAGAACAAGGCATAGTTTTCCCTGCTGGCTCTTTGGGCGGGGGACCCATCTCCAGCCGTATGGCCATTTTTGTGCGTGGCCAGGGGCCAAGTGGGAAAGCGTGGTGTCGAGCCTGAAGGCAGCAGGAAGGCCCACAGCCCCCAGTTCTGTGGGGCTATGCAAGCGGTTCCCAAAGAGCTTTAGAACAAGGCATAGTTTTCCTTGCTGGGTCTTTGGCATGGGACCCATCTCCAGCCATAGACCATTTTTGTGCCTACCGCGGCGCCAAGTGGGAAAGGGTGGCTTTGAGGCTGAAGGCAGCAGGAAAGCCCACACCCCCCAGGTCTGTGGGGCTACGCAAGCGGTTCCCAAAGAGCTTTAGAACAAGGCATAGTTTTCCCTGCTGGCTCTTTGGGCGGGGGACCCATCTCCAGCGGTATGGCCATTTTTGTGCCTGGCGCGGCGCCAAGTGGGAAAGGGTGGCTTTGAGGCTGAAGGCAGCAGGAAAGCCCGCAGCCCCCAGGTCTGTGGGGCTACGCAAGCGGTTCCCAAAGAGCTTTAGAACAAGGCATAGTTTTCCCTGCTGGCTCTTTGGGCGGGGGACCCATCTCCAGCCATATGGCCATTTTTGTGCCTGGCGCAGCGCCAAGTGGGAAAGGGTGGCTTTGAGGCTGAAGGCAGCAGCAAAGCCTGCAGCCCCCAGGTCTGTGCGGCTACGCAAGCGGTTCCCAAAGAGCTTTAGAACAAGGCATAGTTTTCCCTGCTGGCTCTTTGGGCGGGGGACCCATCTCCAGTCGTATGGCTATTTTTATGCCTGGCGCGGTGCGTAGTGGGAAAGGGTGGTGTCGAGGCTGAAGGCAGCAGGAAAGCCCGCAGCCCCCAGGTCTGTGGGGCCAAGCAAGCGGTTCCCAAAGAGCTTTAGAACAAGGCATAGTTTTCCCTGCTGGCTCTTTGGGCGGGGGACCCATCTCCAGCCGTATGGCCATTTTTGTGCCTGATGCGGCGCCAAGTGGGAAAGGGTGGCTTTGAGGCTGAAGACAGCAGGAAAGCCCGCAGCCCCGAGGTCTGTGGGGCTACGCAAGCGGTTCCCAAAGAGCTTTAGAACAAGGCATAGTTTTCCCTGATGGCTCCTTGGGCGGGGGACCCATCTCCAGCCATAGGCCATTTTTGTGCCTGGCGCGGCGCCAAGTGGGAAAGGGTGGCTTTGAGGCTGAAGGCAGCAGGAAAGCCCGCAGCCCCCAGGTCTGTGGGGCTACGCAAGCGGTTCCCAAAGAGCTTTAGAACAAGGCATAGTTTTCCCTGCTGGCTCGTTGGGCGGGGGACCCATCTCCAGCCATATGGCCATTTTTGTGCCTAGCGCAGCGCCAAGTGGGAAAGGGTTGCTTTGAGGCTGAAGGCAGCAGCAAAGCCTGCAGCCCCCAGGTCTGTGGTGCTACGCAAGCGGTTCCCAAAGAGCTTTAGAACAAGGCATAGTTTTCCCTGCTGGCTCTTTGGGCGGGAGACCCATCTCCAGCCATAGGCCATTTTTGTGCCTGGCGCGACGCCAAGTGGGAAAGGGTGTTGTCGAGGCTGAAGGCAGCAGGAAAGCCCGCAGCCCCCAGGTCTGTGGGGCCAAGCAAGCGGTTCCCAAAGAGCTTTAGAACAAGGCATAGTTTTCCCTGCTGGCTCTTTGGGCGGGGGACCCATCTCCAGTCGTATGGCTATTTTTATGCCTGGCGCGGTGCGTAGTGGGAAAGGGTGGTTTTGAGGCTGAAGGCAGCAGGAAAGCCCGCAGCCCCCAGGTCTGTGGGGCTACGCAAGCGGTTCCCAAAGAGCTTTAGAACAAGGCATAATTTTCCCTGCTGGCTCTTTGGGCGGGGGACCCATCTCCAGCCGTATGGCCATTTTTGTGCCTGGCGCATCCAAGTGGGAAAGGGTGGTGTCGAGGCTGAAGGCAGCAGGAAAGCCTGCAGCCCCCAGGTCTGTGGGGCTACGCAAGCGGTTCCCAAAGAGCTTTAGAACAAGGCATAGTTTTCCCTGCTGGCTCCTTGGGCAGGGGACCCATCTCCAGCCATATGGCCATTTTTGTGCCTGGCGCGGCGCCGAGTGGGAAAGGATGGCTTTGAGGCTGAAGGCAGCAGCAAAGCCTGCAGCCCCCAGGTCTGTGGGGCCAAGCAAGCGGTTCCCAAAGAGCTTTAGAACAAGGCATAGTTTTCCCTGCTGGCTCTTTGGGCGGGGGACCCATCTCCAGCCGTATGGCCATTTTTGTGCCTGGCGCGGCGCCAAGTGGGAAAGGGTGGCTTTGAGGCTGAAGGCAGCAGGAAAGCCCGCAGCCCCCAGGTCTGTGGGGCTACGCAAGCGGTTCCCAAAGAGCTTTAGAACAAGGCATAGTTTTCCCTGCTGGCTCTTTGGGCGGGGGACCCATCTCCAGCGGTATGGCCATTTTTGTGCCTGGCGCGGCGCCAAGTGGGAAAGGGTGGCTTTGAGGCTGAAGGCAGCAGCAAAGCCTGCAGCCCCCAGGTCTGTGCGGCTACGCAAGCGGTTCCCAAAGAACTTTAGAACAAGGCATAGTTTTCCCTGCTGGCTCTTTGGGCGGGGGACCCATCTCCAGTCGTATGGCTATTTTTATGCCTGGCGCGGTGCGTAGTGGGAAAGGGTGGTGTCGAGTCTGAAGGCAGCAGGAAAGCCCGCAGCCCCCAGGTCTGTGGGGCTACGCAAGCGGTTCCCAAAGAGCTTTAGAACAAGGCATAGTTTTCCCTGCTGGCTCTTTGGGCGGGGGACCCATCTCCAGCCATAGGCCATTTTTGTGCCTGATGCGGCGCCAAGTGGGAAAGGGTGGCTTTGAGGCTGAAGGCAGCAGGAAAGCGCGCAGCCCCCAGGTCTGTGGGGCTACGCAAGCGGTTCCCAAAGAGCTTTAGAACAAGGCATAGTTTTCCCTGCTGGCTCTCTGGGCGGGGGACCCATATCCAGTCGTATGGCTATTTTTATGCCTGGCGCGGTGCGTAGTGGGAAAGGGTGGTGTCGAGGCTGAAGGCAGCAGGAAAGCCCGCAGCCCCCAGGTCTGTGGGGCTACGCAAGTGGTTCCCAAAGAGCTTTAGAACAAGGCATAGTTTTCCCTGCTGGCTCTTTGGGCGGGGGACCCATCTCCAGCCATAGACCATTTTTGTGCCTAGCGCGGCGCCAAGTGGGAAAGGGTGGTGTCGAGTCTGAAGGCAGCAGGAAAGGCTGCAGCCCCCAGGTCTGTGGGGCCAAGCAAGCGGTTCCCAAAGAGCTTTAGAACAAGGCATAGTTTTCCCTGCTGGCTCTTTGGGCATGGGAGCCATCTCCAGCCATAGGCCATTTTTGTGCCTGGCGCGACGCCAAGTGGGAAAGGGTGGCTTTGAGGCTGAAGGCAGCAGGAAAGCCCGCAGCCCCCAGGTCTGTGGGGCTACGCAAGCGGTTCCCAAAGAGCTTTAGAACAAGGCATAGTTTTCCCTGCTGGCTCTTAGGGCATGGGACCCATATCCAGCCATAGGCCATTTTTGTGCTTGATGCGGCGCCAAGTGGGAAAGGGTGGCTTTGAGGCTGAAGGCAGCAGGAAAGCCCGCAGCCCCCAGGTCTGTGGGGCTACGCAAGCGGTTCCCAAAGAGCTTTAGAACAAGGCATAATTTTCCCTGCTGGCTCTCTGGGCGGGGGACCCATCTCCAGCCGTATGGCCATTTTTGTGCCTGGCGCGGCGCCAAGTGGGAAAGGGTGCTGTCGAGGCTGAAGGCAGCAGGAAAGCCTGCAGCCCCCAGGTCTGTGGGGCTACGCAAGCGGTTCCCAAAGATCTTTAGAACAAGGCATAGTTTTCCCTGCTGGCTCTTTGGGCGGGGGACCCATCTCCAGCCGTATGGCCATTTTTGTGCGTGGCCAGGGGCCAAGTGGGAAAGGGTGGTGTCGAGGCCGAAGGCAGCAGCAAAGCCCGCAGCCCCCAGGTCTGTGGGGCTACGCAAGCGGTTCCCAAAGAGCTTTAGAACAAGGCATAGTTTTCCCTGCTGGCTCTTTGGGCGGGGGACCCATCTCCAGCCGTATGGCCATTTTTGTGCCTGGCCCGGCGCCAAGTGGGAAAGGGTGGCTTTGAGGCTGAAGGCAGCAGGAAAGCCTGCAGCCCCCAGGTCTGTGGGGCTACGCAAGCGGTTCCCAAAGAGCTTTAGAACAAGGCCTAGTTTTCCCTGCTGGCTCTTTGGGCGGGGGACCCATCTCCAGCCGTATGGCCATTTTTGGGCCTGGCGCGGCGCCAAGTGGGAAAGGGTGGTTTTGAGGCTGAAGGCAGCAGGAAAGCCTGCAGCCCCCAGGTCTGTGGGGCTACGCAAGCGGTTCCCAAAGAGCTTTAGAACAAGGCATATTTTTCCCTGCTGGCTCTTTGGGCGGGGGACCCATCTCCAGCCATATGGCCATTTTTATGCCTGGGGCGGCGCCAAGTGGGAAAGGGTGGTGTCGAGGCTGAAGGCAGCAGGAAAGCCCGCAGCCCCCAGGTCTGTGGGGCTACGCAAGTGGTTCCCAAAGAGCTTTAGAACAAGGCATAGTTTTCCCTGCTGGCTCTTTGGGCGGGGGACCCATCTCCAGCCGTATGGCCATTTTTGTGCCTGGCGCGGTGCCAAGTGGGAAAGGGTGGTGTCGAGGCTGAAGGCAGCAGGAAAGCCTGCAGCCCCCAGGTTTGTGGGGCTACGCAAGCGGTTCCCAAAGAGCTTTAGAACAAGGCATAGTTTTCCCTGCTGGCTCTTTGGGCGGGGGACCCATCTCCAGCCGTCTATCTATTTTTGTGCCTGGCGCGGTGCGTAGTGGGAAAGGGTGGTGTCGAGGCTGAAGGCAGCAGGAAAGCCCGCAGCCCCCAGGTCTGTGGGGCTACGCAAGCGGTTCCCAAAGAGCTTTAGAACAAGGCATAGTTTTCCCTGCTGGCTCTTTGGGCGGGGGACCCATCTCCAGCCATATGGCCATTTTTGTGCCTGATGCGGCGCCAAGTGGGAAAGGGTGGCTTTGAGGCTGAAGACAGCAGGAAAGCCCGCAGCCCCCAGGTCTGTGGGGCTACGCAAGCGGTTCCCAAAGAGCTTTAGAACAAGGCATAGTTTTCCCTGCTGGCTCCTTGGGCGGGGGACCCATCTCCAGCCATAGGCCATTTTTGTGCCTGGCGCGACGCCAAGTGGGAAAGGGTGTTGTCGAGGCTGAAGGCAGCAGGAAAGCCCGCAGCCCCCAGGTCTGTGGGGCCAAGCAAGCGGTTCCCAAAGAGCTTTAGAACAAGGCATAGTTTTCCCTGCTGGCTCTTTGGGCGGGGGACCCATCTCCAGCCGTATGGCCATTTTTGTGCCTGGCGCGGCGCCAAGTGTGAAAGGGTGGCTTTGAGGCTGAAGGCAGCAGCAAAGCCCGCAGCCCCCAGGTCTGTGGGGCTACGCAAGCGGTTCCCAAAGAGCTTTAGAACAAGGCATAGTTTTCCCTGCTGGCTCTTTGGGCGGGGGACCCATCTCCAGCCATATGACCATTTTTGTGCGTGGCGCAGCGCCAAGTGGGAAAGGGTTGCTTTGAGGCTGAAGGCAGCAGCAAAGCCTGCAGCCCCCAGGTCTGTGGGGCTGCGCAAGCGGTTCCCAAAGAGCTTTAGAACAAGGCATAGTTTTCCCTGCTGGCTCTTTGGGCGGGAGACCCATCTCCAGCCATAGGCCATTTTTGTGCCTGGCGCGACGCCAAGTGGGAAAGGGTGTTGTCGAGGCTGAAGGCAGCAGGAAAGCCCGCAGCCCCCAGGTCTGTGGGGCCAAGCAAGCGGTTCCCAAAGAGCTTTAGAACAAGGCATAGTTTTCCCTGCTGGCTCTTTGGGCGGGGGACCCATCTCCAGCCATATGACCATTTTTGTGCCTGGCGCAGCGCCAAGTGGGAAAGGGTTGCTTTGAGGCTGAAGGCAGCAGCAAAGCCTGCAGCCCCCAGGTCTGTGGGGCTACGCAAGCGGTTCCCAAAGAGCTTTAGAACAAGGCATAGTTTTCCCTGCTGGCTCTTTGGGCGGGAGACCCATCTCCAGCCATAGGCCATTTTTGTGCCTGGCGCGACGCCAAGTGGGAAAGGGTGTTGTCGAGGCTGAAGGCAGCAGGAAAGCCCGCAGCCCCCAGGTCTGTGGGGCCAAGCAAGCGGTTCCCAAAGAGCTTTAGAACAAGGCATAGTTTTCCCTGCTGGCTCTTTGGGCATGGGACCCATCTCCAGCCATAGGCCATTTTTGTGCCTGGCGCGACGCCAAGTGGGAAAGGGTGGTTTTGAGGCTGAAGGCAGCAGGAAAGCCTACAGCCCCCAGGTCTGTGGGGCTACGCAAGCGGTTCCCAAAGAGCTTTAGAACAAGGCCTAGTTTTCCCTGCTGGCTCTTTGGGCGGGGGACCCATCTCCAGCCGTATGGCCATTTTTGGGCCTGGCGCGGCGCCAAGTGGGAAAGGGTGGTTTTGAGGCTGAAGGCAGCAGGAAAGCCTGCAGCCCCCAGGTCTGTGGGGCTACGCAAGCGGTTCCCAAAGAGCTTTAGAACAAGGCATATTTTTCCCTGCTGGCTCTTTGGGCGGGGGACCCATCTCCAGCCATATGGCCATTTTTATGCCTGGGGCGGCGCCAAGTGGGAAAGGGTGGTGTCGAGGCTGAAGGCAGCAGGAAAGCCCGCAGCCCCCAGGTCTGTGGGGCTACGCAAGTGGTTCCCAAAGAGCTTTAGAACAAGGCATAGTTTTCCCTGCTGGCTCTTTGGGCGGGGGACCCATCTCCAGCCGTATGGCCATTTTTGTGCCTGGCGCGGTGCCAAGTGGGAAAGGGTGGTGTCGAGGCTGAAGGCAGCAGGAAAGCCTGCAGCCCCCAGGTTTGTGGGGCTACGCAAGCGGTTCCCAAAGAGCTTTAGAACAAGGCATAGTTTTCCCTGCTGGCTCTTTGGGCGGGGGACCCATCTCCAGCCGTCTATCTATTTTTGTGCCTGGCGCGGTGCGTAGTGGGAAAGGGTGGTGTCGAGGCTGAAGGCAGCAGGAAAGCCCGCAGCCCCCAGGTCTGTGGGGCTACGCAAGCGGTTCCCAAAGAGCTTTAGAACAAGGCATAGTTTTCCCTGCTGGCTCTTTGGGCGGGGGACCCATCTCCAGCCATATGGCCATTTTTGTGCCTGATGCGGCGCCAAGTGGGAAAGGGTGGCTTTGAGGCTGAAGACAGCAGGAAAGCCCGCAGCCCCCAGGTCTGTGGGGCTACGCAAGCGGTTCCCAAAGAGCTTTAGAACAAGGCATAGTTTTCCCTGCTGGCTCCTTGGGCGGGGGACCCATCTCCAGCCATAGGCCATTTTTGTGCCTGGCGCGACGCCAAGTGGGAAAGGGTGTTGTCGAGGCTGAAGGCAGCAGGAAAGCCCGCAGCCCCCAGGTCTGTGGGGCCAAGCAAGCGGTTCCCAAAGAGCTTTAGAACAAGGCATAGTTTTCCCTGCTGGCTCTTTGGGCGGGGGACCCATCTCCAGCCGTATGGCCATTTTTGTGCCTGGCGCGGCGCCAAGTGTGAAAGGGTGGCTTTGAGGCTGAAGGCAGCAGCAAAGCCCGCAGCCCCCAGGTCTGTGGGGCTACGCAAGCGGTTCCCAAAGAGCTTTAGAACAAGGCATAGTTTTCCCTGCTGGCTCTTTGGGCGGGGGACCCATCTCCAGCCATATGACCATTTTTGTGCGTGGCGCAGCGCCAAGTGGGAAAGGGTTGCTTTGAGGCTGAAGGCAGCAGCAAAGCCTGCAGCCCCCAGGTCTGTGGGGCTGCGCAAGCGGTTCCCAAAGAGCTTTAGAACAAGGCATAGTTTTCCCTGCTGGCTCTTTGGGCGGGAGACCCATCTCCAGCCATAGGCCATTTTTGTGCCTGGCGCGACGCCAAGTGGGAAAGGGTGTTGTCGAGGCTGAAGGCAGCAGGAAAGCCCGCAGCCCCCAGGTCTGTGGGGCCAAGCAAGCGGTTCCCAAAGAGCTTTAGAACAAGGCATAGTTTTCCCTGCTGGCTCTTTGGGCGGGGGACCCATCTCCAGCCATATGACCATTTTTGTGCCTGGCGCAGCGCCAAGTGGGAAAGGGTTGCTTTGAGGCTGAAGGCAGCAGCAAAGCCTGCAGCCCCCAGGTCTGTGGGGCTACGCAAGCGGTTCCCAAAGAGCTTTAGAACAAGGCATAGTTTTCCCTGCTGGCTCTTTGGGCGGGAGACCCATCTCCAGCCATAGGCCATTTTTGTGCCTGGCGCGACGCCAAGTGGGAAAGGGTGTTGTCGAGGCTGAAGGCAGCAGGAAAGCCCGCAGCCCCCAGGTCTGTGGGGCCAAGCAAGCGGTTCCCAAAGAGCTTTAGAACAAGGCATAGTTTTCCCTGCTGGCTCTTTGGGCATGGGACCCATCTCCAGCCATAGGCCATTTTTGTGCCTGGCGCGACGCCAAGTGGGAAAGGGTGGTTTTGAGGCTGAAGGCAGCAGGAAAGCCTACAGCCCCCAGGTCTGTGGGGCTACGCAAGCGGTTCCCAAAGAGCTTTAGAACAAGGCATAGTTTTCCCTGCTGGCTCTTTGGGCGGGGGACCCATCTCCAGCGGTATGGCCATTTTTGTGCCTGGCGCGGCGCCAAGTGGGAAAGGGTGGTGTCGAGGCTGAAGGCAGCAGGAAAGCCCGCAGCCCCCACGTCTGTGGGGCTACGCAAGTGGTTCCCAAAGAGCTTTAGAACAAGGCATAATTTTCCCTCCTGGCTCTTTGGGCGGGGGACCCATCTCCAGCCGTATGGCCATTTTTGCGCCTGGCGCAGTGCCAAGTGGGAAAGGGTGGTGTCGAGGCTGAAGGCAGCAGCAAAGCCTGCAGCCCCCAGGTCTGTGGGGCCAAGCAAGCGGTTCCCAAAGAGCTTTAGAACAAGGCATAGTTTTCCCTGCTGGCTCTTTGGGCGGGGGGACCCATCTCCAGCCATAGGCCATTTTTGTGCCTGGCGCGACGCCAAGTGGGAAAGGGTGGCTTTGAGGCTGAAGCAGCAGCAAAGCCTGCAGCCCCCAGGTCTGTGGGGCTACGCAAGCGGTTCCCAAAGAGCTTTAGAACAAGGCATAGTTTTCCCAGCTGGCTCTTAGGGCATGGGACCCATATCCAGCCATAGGCCATTTTTGTGCCTGATGCGGCACCAAGTGGGAAAGGGTGGCTTTGAGGCTGAAGGCAGCAGGAAAGCCCGCAGCCCCCAGGTCTGTGGGGCTACGCAAGCGGTTCCCAAAGAGCTTTAGAACAAGGCATAGTTTTCTCTGCTGGCTCTTTGGGCGGGAGACCCA
The DNA here is from genome assembly GCF_028500815.1 of Rissa tridactyla. Taxonomy (NCBI): domain Eukaryota; kingdom Metazoa; phylum Chordata; class Aves; order Charadriiformes; family Laridae; genus Rissa; species Rissa tridactyla. The sequence continues at coordinate 275,832 of NW_026529382.1, forward strand.
TCTCCAGCCATAGGCCATTTTTGTGCCTGGCGCGACGCCAAGTGGGAAAGGGTGGCTTTGAGGCTGAAGGCAGCAGGAAAGCCTGCAGCCCCCAGGTCTGTGGGGCTACGCAAGCGGTTCCCAAAGAGCTTTAGAACAAGGCATAGTTTTCCCTGCTGGCTCTTTGGGCGGGGGACCCATCTCCAGCGGTATGGCCATTTTTGTGCCTGGCGCGACGCCAAGTGGGAAAGGGTGGTGTCGAGGCTGAAGGCAGCAGGAAAGCCCGCAGCCCCGAGGTCTCTGGGGCTACGCAAGTGATTCCCAAAGAGCTTTAGAACAAGGCATAATTTTCCCTCCTGGCTCTTTGGGCGGGGGACCCATCTCCAGCCGTATGGCCATTTTTGCGCCTGGCGCAGTGCCAAGTGGGAAAGGGTGGTGTCGAGGCTGAAGGCAGCAGCAAAGCCCGCAGCCCCCAGGTCTGTGGGGCTACGCAAGCGGTTCCCAAAGAGCTTTAGAACAAGGCATAGTTTTCCCTGCTGGCTCTTTGGGCGGGGGACCCATCTGCAGCCGTATGGCCATTTTTGTGCCTGGCGCGGCGCCAAGTGGGAAAGGGTGGTGTCGAGGCTGAAGGCAGCAGGAAGGCCCACAGCCCCCAGTTCTGTGGGGCTATGCAAGCGGTTCCCAAAGAGCTTTAGAACAAGGCATAGTTTTCCTTGCTGGCTCTTTGGGCATGGGACCCATCTCCAGCCATAGACCATTTTTGTGCCTACCGCGGCGCCAAGTGGGAAAGGGTGGCTTTGAGGCTGAAGGCAGCAGGAAAGCCCACACCCCCCAGGTCTGTGGGGCTACGCAAGCGGTTCCCAAAGAGCTTTAGAACAAGGCATAGTTTTCCCTGCTGGCTCTTTGGGCGGGGGACCCATCTCCAGCCGTACGGCCATTTTTGTGCCTGGCGCGGCGCCAAGTGGGAAAGGGTGGCTTTGAGGCTGAAGGCAGCAGGAAAGCCCGCAGCCCCCAGGTCTGTGGGGCTACGCAAGCGGTTCCCAAAGAGCTTTAGAACAAGGCATAGTTTTCCCTGCTGGCTCTTTGGGCGGGGGACCCATCTCCAGCCATATGGCCATTTTTGTGCCTGGCGCAGCGCCAAGTGGGAAAGGGTGGCTTTGAGGCTGAAGGCAGCAGCAAAGCCTGCAGCCCCCAGGTCTGTGCGGCTACGCAAGCGGTTCCCAAAGAGCTTTAGAACAAGGCATAGTTTTCCCTGCTGGCTCTTTGGGCGGGGGACCCATCTCCAGTCGTATGGCTATTTTTATGCCTGGCGCGGTGCGTAGTGGGAAAGGGTGTTGTCGAGGCTGAAGGCAGCAGGAAAGCCCGCAGCCCCCAGGTCTGTGGGGCTACGCAAGCGGTTCCCAAAGAGCTTTAGAACAAGGCATAGTTTTCCCTGCTGGCTCTTTGGGCGGGGGACCCATCTCCAGCCGTATGGCCATTTTTGTGCCTGATGCGGCGCCAAGTGGGAAAGGGTGGCTTTGAGGCTGAAGACAGCAGGAAAGCCCGCAGCCCCGAGGTCTGTGGGGCTACGCAAGCGGTTCCCAAAGAGCTTTAGAACAAGGCATAGTTTTCCCTGATGGCTCCTTGGGCGGGGGACCCATCTCCAGCCATAGGCCATTTTTGTGCCTGGCGCGGCGCCAAGTGGGAAAGGGTGGCTTTGAGGCTGAAGGCAGCAGGAAAGCCCGCAGCCCCCAGGTCTGTGGGGCTACGCAAGCGGTTCCCAAAGAGCTTTAGAACAAGGCATAGTTTTCCCTGCTGGCTCGTTGGGCGGGGGACCCATCTCCAGCCATATGGCCATTTTTGTGCCTAGCGCAGCGCCAAGTGGGAAAGGGTTGCTTTGAGGCTGAAGGCAGCAGCAAAGCCTGCAGCCCCCAGGTCTGTGGTGCTACGCAAGCGGTTCCCAAAGAGCTTTAGAACAAGGCATAGTTTTCCCTGCTGGCTCTTTGGGCGGGAGACCCATCTCCAGCCATAGGCCATTTTTGTGCCTGGCGCGACGCCAAGTGGGAAAGGGTGTTGTCGAGGCTGAAGGCAGCAGGAAAGCCCGCAGCCCCCAGGTCTGTGGGGCCAAGCAAGCGGTTCCCAAAGAGCTTTAGAACAAGGCATAGTTTTCCCTGCTGGCTCTTTGGGCGGGGGACCCATCTCCAGTCGTATGGCTATTTTTATGCCTGGCGCGGTGCGTAGTGGGAAAGGGTGGTTTTGAGGCTGAAGGCAGCAGGAAAGCCCGCAGCCCCCAGGTCTGTGGGGCTACGCAAGCGGTTCCCAAAGAGCTTTAGAACAAGGCATAATTTTCCCTGCTGGCTCTTTGGGCGGGGGACCCATCTCCAGCCGTATGGCCATTTTTGTGCCTGGCGCGGCGCCAAGTGGGAAAGGGTGGTGTCGAGGCTGAAGGCAGCAGGAAAGCCTGCAGCCCCCAGGTCTGTGGGGCTACGCAAGCGGTTCCCAAAGAGCTTTAGAACAAGGCATAGTTTTCCCTGCTGGCTCCTTGGGCAGGGGACCCATCTCCAGCCATATGGCCATTTTTGTGCCTGGCGCGGCGCCGAGTGGGAAAGGATGGCTTTGAGGCTGAAGGCAGCAGCAAAGCCTGCAGCCCCCAGGTCTGTGGGGCCAAGCAAGCGGTTCCCAAAGAGCTTTAGAACAAGGCATAGTTTTCCCTGCTGGCTCTTTGGGCGGGGGACCCATCTCCAGCCGTATGGCCATTTTTGTGCCTGGCGCGGCGCCAAGTGGGAAAGGGTGGCTTTGAGGCTGAAGGCAGCAGGAAAGCCCGCAGCCCCCAGGTCTGTGGGGCTACGCAAGCGGTTCCCAAAGAGCTTTAGAACAAGGCATAGTTTTCCCTGCTGGCTCTTTGGGCGGGGGACCCATCTCCAGCGGTATGGCCATTTTTGTGCCTGGCGCGGCGCCAAGTGGGAAAGGGTGGCTTTGAGGCTGAAGGCAGCAGCAAAGCCTGCAGCCCCCAGGTCTGTGCGGCTACGCAAGCGGTTCCCAAAGAACTTTAGAACAAGGCATAGTTTTCCCTGCTGGCTCTTTGGGCGGGGGACCCATCTCCAGTCGTATGGCTATTTTTATGCCTGGCGCGGTGCGTAGTGGGAAAGGGTGGTGTCGAGTCTGAAGGCAGCAGGAAAGCCCGCAGCCCCCAGGTCTGTGGGGCTACGCAAGCGGTTCCCAAAGAGCTTTAGAACAAGGCATAGTTTTCCCTGCTGGCTCTTTGGGCGGGGGACCCATCTCCAGCCATAGGCCATTTTTGTGCCTGATGCGGCGCCAAGTGGGAAAGGGTGGCTTTGAGGCTGAAGGCAGCAGGAAAGCGCGCAGCCCCCAGGTCTGTGGGGCTACGCAAGCGGTTCCCAAAGAGCTTTAGAACAAGGCATAGTTTTCCCTGCTGGCTCTCTGGGCGGGGGACCCATATCCAGTCGTATGGCTATTTTTATGCCTGGCGCGGTGCGTAGTGGGAAAGGGTGGTGTCGAGGCTGAAGGCAGCAGGAAAGCCCGCAGCCCCCAGGTCTGTGGGGCTACGCAAGCGGTTCCCAAAGAGCTTTAGAACAAGGCATAGTTTTCCCTGCTGGCTCTTTGGGCGGGGGACCCATCTCCAGCCATAGACCATTTTTGTGCCTAGCGCGGCGCCAAGTGGGAAAGGGTGGTGTCGAGTCTGAAGGCAGCAGGAAAGGCTGCAGCCCCCAGGTCTGTGGGGCCAAGCAAGCGGTTCCCAAAGAGCTTTAGAACAAGGCATAGTTTTCCCTGCTGGCTCTTTGGGCATGGGAGCCATCTCCAGCCATAGGCCATTTTTGTGCCTGGCGCGACGCCAAGTGGGAAAGGGTGGCTTTGAGGCTGAAGGCAGCAGGAAAGCCCGCAGCCCCCAGGTCTGTGGGGCTACGCAAGCGGTTCCCAAAGAGCTTTAGAACAAGGCATAGTTTTCCCTGCTGGCTCTTAGGGCATGGGACCCATATCCAGCCATAGGCCATTTTTGTGCTTGATGCGGCGCCAAGTGGGAAAGGGTGGCTTTGAGGCTGAAGGCAGCAGGAAAGCCCGCAGCCCCCAGGTCTGTGGGGCTACGCAAGCGGTTCCCAAAGAGCTTTAGAACAAGGCATAATTTTCCCTGCTGGCTCTCTGGGCGGGGGACCCATCTCCAGCCGTATGGCCATTTTTGTGCCTGGCGCGGCGCCAAGTGGGAAAGGGTGCTGTCGAGGCTGAAGGCAGCAGGAAAGCCTGCAGCCCCCAGGTCTGTGGGGCTACGCAAGCGGTTCCCAAAGATCTTTAGAACAAGGCATAGTTTTCCCTGCTGGCTCTTTGGGCGGGGGACCCATCTCCAGCCGTATGGCCATTTTTGTGCGTGGCCAGGGGCCAAGTGGGAAAGGGTGGTGTCGAGGCCGAAGGCAGCAGCAAAGCCCGCAGCCCCCAGGTCTGTGGGGCTACGCAAGCGGTTCCCAAAGAGCTTTAGAACAAGGCATAGTTTTCCCTGCTGGCTCTTTGGGCGGGGGACCCATCTCCAGCCGTATGGCCATTTTTGTGCCTGGCCCGGCGCCAAGTGGGAAAGGGTGGCTTTGAGGCTGAAGGCAGCAGGAAAGCCTGCAGCCCCCAGGTCTGTGGGGCTACGCAAGCGGTTCCCAAAGAGCTTTAGAACAAGGCCTAGTTTTCCCTGCTGGCTCTTTGGGCGGGGGACCCATCTCCAGCCGTATGGCCATTTTTGTGCCTGGCGCGGCGCCAAGTGGGAAAGGGTGGTTTTGAGGCTGAAGGCAGCAGCAAAGCCTGCAGCCCCCAGGTCTGTGGGGCTACGCAAGCGGTTCCCAAAGAGCTTTAGAACAAGGCATATTTTTCCCTGCTGGCTCTTTGGGCGGGGGACCCATCTCCAGCCATATGGCCATTTTTATGCCTGGGGCGGCGCCAAGTGGGAAAGGGTGGTGTCGAGGCTGAAGGCAGCAGGAAAGCCCGCAGCCCCCAGGTCTGTGGGGCTACGCAAGTGGTTCCCAAAGAGCTTTAGAACAAGGCATAGTTTTCCCTGCTGGCTCTTTGGGCGGGGGACCCATCTCCAGCCGTATGGCCATTTTTGTGCCTGGCGCGGTGCCAAGTGGGAAAGGGTGGTTTTGAGGCTGAAGGCAGCAGGAAAGCCCGCAGCCCCCAGGTCTGTGGGGCTACGCAAGCGGTTCCCAAAGAGCTTTAGAACAAGGCATAGTTTTCCCTGCTGGCTCTTTGGCCGGGGGACCCATCTCCAGCCATATGGCCATTTTTGTGCCTGATGCGGCGCCAAGTGGGAAAGGGTGGCTTTGAGGCTGAAGACAGCAGGAAAGCCCGCAGCCCCCAGGTCTGTGGGGCTACGCAAGCGGTTCCCAAAGAGCTTTAGAACAAGGCATAGTTTTCCCTGCTGGCTCCTTGGGCGGGGGACCCATCTCCAGCCATAGGCCATTTTTGTGCCTGGCGCGACGCCAAGTGGGAAAGGGTGGTGTCGAGGCTGAAGGCAGCAGGAAAGCCCACACCCCCCAGGTCTGTGGGGCTACGCAAGCGGTTCCCAAAGAGCTTTAGAACAAGGCATAGTTTTCCCTGCTGGCTCTTTGGGCGGGGGACCCATCTCCAGCCGTATGGCCATTTTTGTGCCTGGCGCGGCGCCAAGTGTGAAAGGGTGGCTTTGAGGCTGAAGGCAGCAGCAAAGCCCGCAGCCCCCAGGTCTGTGGGGCTACGCAAGCGGTTCCCAAAGAGCTTTAGAACAAGGCATAGTTTTCCCTGCTGGCTCTTTGGGCGGGGGACCCATCTCCAGCCATATGACCATTTTTGTGCGTGGCGCAGCGCCAAGTGGGAAAGGGTTGCTTTGAGGCTGAAGGCAGCAGCAAAGCCTGCAGCCCCCAGGTCTGTGGGGCTGCGCAAGCGGTTCCCAAAGAGCTTTAGAACAAGGCATAGTTTTCCCTGCTGGCTCTTTGGGCGGGAGACCCATCTCCAGCCATAGGCCATTTTTGTGCCTGGCGCGACGCCAAGTGGGAAAGGGTGTTGTCGAGGCTGAAGGCAGCAGGAAAGCCCGCAGCCCCCAGGTCTGTGGGGCCAAGCAAGCGGTTCCCAAAGAGCTTTAGAACAAGGCATAGTTTTCCCTGCTGGCTCTTTGGGCGGGGGACCCATCTCCAGCCATATGACCATTTTTGTGCCTGGCGCAGCGCCAAGTGGGAAAGGGTTGCTTTGAGGCTGAAGGCAGCAGCAAAGCCTGCAGCCCCCAGGTCTGTGGGGCTACGCAAGCGGTTCCCAAAGAGCTTTAGAACAAGGCATAGTTTTCCCTGCTGGCTCTTTGGGCGGGAGACCCATCTCCAGCCATAGGCCATTTTTGTGCCTGGCGCGACGCCAAGTGGGAAAGGGTGTTGTCGAGGCTGAAGGCAGCAGGAAAGCCCGCAGCCCCCAGGTCTGTGGGGCCAAGCAAGCGGTTCCCAAAGAGCTTTAGAACAAGGCATAGTTTTCCCTGCTGGCTCTTTGGGCATGGGACCCATCTCCAGCCATAGGCCATTTTTGTGCCTGGCGCGACGCCAAGTGGGAAAGGGTGGTTTTGAGGCTGAAGGCAGCAGGAAAGCCTGCAGCCCCCAGGTCTGTGGGGCTACGCAAGCGGTTCCCAAAGAGCTTTAGAACAAGGCATAGTTTTCCCTGCTGGCTCTTTGGGCGGGGGACCCATCTCCAGCGGTATGGCCATTTTTGTGCCTGGCGCGGCGCCAAGTGGGAAAGGGTGGTGTCGAGGCTGAAGGCAGCAGGAAAGCCCGCAGCCCCCACGTCTGTGGGGCTACGCAAGTGGTTCCCAAAGAGCTTTAGAACAAGGCATAATTTTCCCTCCTGGCTCTTTGGGCGGGGGACCCATCTCCAGCCGTATGGCCATTTTTGCGCCTGGCGCAGTGCCAAGTGGGAAAGGGTGGTGTCGAGGCTGAAGGCAGCAGCAAAGCCTGCAGCCCCCAGGTCTGTGGGGCCAAGCAAGCGGTTCCCAAAGAGCTTTAGAACAAGGCATAGTTTTCCCTGCTGGCTCTTTGGGCGGGGGACCCATCTCCAGCCATAGGCCATTTTTGTGCCTGGCGCGACGCCAAGTGGGAAAGGGTGGCTTTGAGGCTGAAGCAGCAGCAAAGCCTGCAGCCCCCAGGTCTGTGGGGCTACGCAAGCGGTTCCCAAAGAGCTTTAGAACAAGGCATAGTTTTCCCAGCTGGCTCTTAGGGCATGGGACCCATATCCAGCCATAGGCCATTTTTGTGCCTGATGCGGCACCAAGTGGGAAAGGGTGGCTTTGAGGCTGAAGGCAGCAGGAAAGCCCGCAGCCCCCAGGTCTGTGGGGCTACGCAAGCGGTTCCCAAAGAGCTTTAGAACAAGGCATAATTTTCCCTGCTGGCTCTCTGGGCGGGGGACCCATCTCCAGCCGTATGGCCATTTTTGTGCCTGATGCGGCGCCAAGTGGGAAAGGGTGGCTTTGAGGCTGAAGGCAGCAGGAAAGCCCGCAGCCCCCAGGTCTGTGGGGCTACGCAAGCGGTTCCCAAAGAGCTTTAGAACAAGGCATAATTTTCCCTGCTGGCTCTTTGGGCGGGGGACCCATCTCCAGCCATATGGCCATTTTTGTGCCTGGCGCGGCGCCAAGTGGGAAAGGGTGGCTTCGAGGCTGAAGGCAGCAGGAAAGCCCGCAGCCCCCAGGTCTGTGGGGCTACGCAAGCGGTTCCCAAAGAGCTTTAGAACAAGGCATAGTTTTCCCTGCTGGCTCTTTGGGCGGGGGACCCATCTCCAGCCGTATGGCCATTTTTGTGCCTGGCGCGGCGCCAAGTGGGAAAGGGTGGCTTTGAGGCTGAAGGCAGCAGCAAAGCCCGCAGCCCCCAGGTCTGTGGGGCTACGCAAGCGGTTCCCAAAGAGCTTTAGAACAAGGCATAGTTTTCCCTGCTGGCTCTTTGGGCGGGGGACCCATCTCCAGCCATATGGCCATTTTTGTGCCTGGCGCAGCGCCAAGTGGGAAAGGGTTGCTTTGAGGCTGAAGGCAGCAGCAAAGCCTGCAGCCCCCAGGTCTGTGGGGCTACGCAAGCGGTTCCCAAAGAGCTTTAGAACAAGGCATAGTTTTCCCTGCTGGCTCTTTGGGCGGGAGACCCATCTCCAGCCATAGGCCATTTTTGTGCCTGGCGCGACGCCAAGTGGGAAAGGGTGTTGTCGAGGCTGAAGGCAGCAGGAAAGCCCGCAGCCCCCAGGTCTGTGGGGCCAAGCAAGCGGTTCCCAAAGAGCTTTAGAACAAGGCATAGTTTTCCCTGCTGGCTCTTTGGGCGGGAGACCCATCTCCAGCCATAGGCCATTTTTGTGCCTGGCGCGACGCCAAGTGGGAAAGGGTGGTTTTGAGGCTGAAGGCAGCAGGAAAGCCTGCAGCCCCCAGGTCTGTGGAGCTACGCAAGCAGTTCCCAAAGAGCTTTAGAACAAGGCATAGTTTTCCCTGCTGGCTCTTTGGGCGGGGGACCCATCTCCAGCGGTATGGCCATTTTTGTGCCTGGCGCGGCGCCAAGTGGGAAAGGGTGGTGTCGAGGCTGAAGGCAGCAGGAAAGCCCGCAGCCCCCAGGTCTGTGGGGCTACGCAAGTGGTTCCCAAAGAGCTTTAGAACAAGGCATAGTTTTCCCTGCTGGCTCTTTGGGCGGGGGACCCATCTCCAGCCATAGGCCATTTTTGTGCCTGGCGCAGCGCCAGGTGGGAAAGGGTGGTGTCGAGTCTGAAGGCAGCAGCAAAGCCTGCAGCCCCCAGGTCTGTGGGGCCAAGCAAGCGGTTCGCAAAGAGCTTTAGAACAAGGCATAGTTTTCCCTGCTGGCTCTTTGGGCGGGGGACCCATCTCCAGCCATAGGCCATTTTTGTGCCTGGCGCGACGCCCAGTGGGAAAGGGTGGCTTTGAGGCTGAAGGCAGCAGCAAAGCCTGCAGCCCCCAGGTCTGTGGGGCTACGCAAGCGGTTCCCAAAGAGCTTTAGAACAAGGCATAGTTTTCCCTGCTGGCTCTTTGGGCGGGGGACCCATCTCCAGCCGTATGGCCATTTTTGTGCCTGGCGCAGCGCCAAGTGGGAAAGGGTGGCTTTGAGGCTGAAGGCAGCAGCAAAGCCTGCAGCCCCAGGTCTGTGGGGCTACGCAAGCGGTTCCCAAAGAGCTTTAGAACAAGGCATAGTTTTCCCTGCTGGCTCTTTGGGCGGGGGACCCATCTCCAGCCGTATGGCCATTTTTGTGCCTGGCGCGGCGCCAAGTGGGAAAGGGTGGTTTTGAGGCTGAAGGCAGCAGCAAAGCCTGCAACCCCCAGGTCTGTGGGGCTACGCAAGCGGTTCCCAAAGAGCTTTAGAACAAGGCATAGTTTTCCCTGCTGGCTCTTTGGGCGGGGGACCCATCTGCAGCCGTATGGCCATTTTTGGGCCTGGCGCGGCGCCAAGTGGGAAAGGGTGGTTTTGAGGCTGAAGGCAGCAGCAAAGCCCGCAGCCCCCAGGTCTGTGGGGCCAAGCAAGCGGTTCCCAAAGAGCTTTAGAACAAGGCATAGTTTTCCCTGCTGGCTCTTTGGGCGGGGGACCCATCTCCAGCCGTATGGCCATTTTTGAGCCTTTCGCGGCGCCAAGTGGGAAAGGGTGGTTTTGAGGCTGAAGGCAGCAGCAAAGCCCGCAGCCCCCAGGTCTGTGGGGCCAAGCAAGCGGTTCCCAAAGAGCTTTAGAACAAGGCATAGTTTTCCTTGCTGGCTCTTTGGGCATGGGACCCATCTCCAGCCATAGGCCATTTTTGTGCCTGGCGCGGTGGATAGTGGGAAAGGGTAGCTTTGAGGCTGAAGGCAGCAGCAAAGCCTGCAGCCCCCAGGTCTGTGGGGCTACGCAAGCGGTTCCCAAAGAGCTTTAGAACAAGGCATAGTTTTCCCTGCTGGCTCTTTGGGCGGGGGACCCATCTCCAGCCATATGGCCATTTTTGTGCCTGGCGCGGCGCCAAGTGGGAAAGGGTGGCTTTGAGGCTGAAGGCAGCAGCAAAGCCCGCAGCCCCCAGGTCTGTGGGGCTACGCAAGCGGTTCCCAAAGAGCTTTAGAACAAGGCATAGTTTTCCCTGCTGGCTCTTTGGGCGGGGGACCCATCTGCAGCCGTATGGCCATTTTTGTGCCTGGCCAGGCGCCAAGTGGGAAAGGGTGTTTTTGAGGCTGAAGGCAGCAGGAAAGCCCGCAGCCACCAGGTCTGTGGGGCTACGCAAGCGGTTCCCAAAGAGCTTTAGAACAAGGCATAGTTTTCCCTGCTGGCTCTTTGGGCGGGGGACCCATCTCCAGCCGTATGGCCATTTTTGTGCCTGGCGCAGCGCCAAGTGGGAAAGGGTGGCTTTGAGGCTGAAGGCAGCAGCAAAGCCTGCAGCCCCAGGTCTGTGGGGCTACGCAAGCGGTTCCCAAAGAGCTTTAGAACAAGGCATAGTTTTCCCTGCTGGCTCTTTGGGCGGGGGACCCATCTCCAGCCGTATGGCCATTTTTGAGCCTGGCGCGGCGCCAAGTGGGAAAGGGTGGTTTTGAAGATGAAGGCAGCAGCAAAGCCCGCAGCCCCCAGGTCTGTGGGGCCAAGCAAGCGGTTCCCAAAGAGCTTTAGAACAAGGCATAGTTTTCCTTGCTGGCTCTTTGGGCATGGGACCCATCTCCAGCCATAGGCCATTTTTGTGCCTGATGCGGCGCCAAGTGGGAAAGGGTGGCTTTGAGGCTGAAGGCAGCAGGAAAGCCTGCAGCCCCCAGGTCTGTGGGGCTACGCAAGCGGTTCCCAAAGAGCTTTAGAACAAGGCATAGTTTTCCCTGCTGGCTCTTTGGGCGGGGGACCCATCTCCAGCCATATGGCCATTTTTGGGCCTTTCGCGGCGCCAAGTGGGAAAGGGTGGCTTTGAGGCTGAAGGCAGCAGCAAAGCCCGCAGCCCCCAGGTCTGTGGGGCTACGCAAGCGGTTCCCAAAGAGCTTTAGAACAAGGCATAGTTTTCCCTGCTGGCTCTTTGGGCGGGGGACCCATCTCCAGCCGTATGGCCATTTTTGTGCCTGGCGCAGCGCCAAGTGGGAAAGGGTGGCTTTGAGGCTGAAGGCAGCAGCAAAGCCTGCAGCCCCAGGTCTGTGGGGCTACGCAAGCGGTTCCCAAAGAGCTTTAGAACAAGGCCTAGTTTTCCCTGCTGGCTCTTTGGGCGGGGGACCCATCTCCAGCCGTATGGCCATTTTTGTGCCTGGCGCGGCGCCAAGTGGGAAAGGGTGGTTTTGAGGCTGAAGGCAGCAGCAAAGCCTGCAGCCCCCAGGTCTGTGGGGCTACGCAAGCGGTTCCCAAAGAGCTTTAGAACAAGGCATATTTTTCCCTGCTGGCTCTTTGGGCGGGGGACCCATCTGCAGCCGTATGGCCATTTTTGGGCCTGGCGCGGCGCCAAGTGGGAAAGGGTGGTTTTGAGGCTGAAGGCAGCAGCAAAGCCCGCAGCCCCCAGGTCTGTGGGGCTACGCAAGCGGTTCCCAAAGAGCTTTAGAACAAGGCATAGTTTTCCCTGCTGGCTCTTTGGGCGGGGGACCCATCTCCAGCCGTATGGCCATTTTTGAGCCTGGCGCGGCGCCAAGTGGGAAAGGGTGGTTTTGAAGATGAAGGCAGCAGCAAAGCCCGCAGCCCCCAGGTCTGTGGGGCCAAGCAAGCGGTTCCCAAAGAGCTTTAGAACAAGGCATAGTTTTCCTTGCTGGCTCTTTGGGCATGGGACCCATCTCCAGCCATAGGCCATTTTTGTGCCTGGCGCGACGCCAAGTGGGAAAGGGTGGTGTCGAGGCTGAAGGCAGCAGGAAGGCCCACACCCACCAGGTCTGTGGGGCTACGCAAGCGGTTCCCAAAGAGCTTTAGAACAAGGCATAGTTTTCCCTGCTGGCTCTTTGGGCGGGGGACCCATCTCCAGCCGTATGGCCATTTTTGAGCCTTTCGCGGCGCCAAGTGGGAAAGGGTGGTTTTGAGGCTGAAGGCAGCAGCAAAGCCCGCAGCCCCCAGGTCTGTGGGGCCAAGCAAGAGGTTCCCAAAGAGCTTTAGAACAAGGCATAGTTTTCCTTGCTGGCTCTTTGGGCATGGGACCCATCTCCAGCCATATGGCCATTTTTGTGCCTGGCGCGGCGCCAAGTGGGAAAGGGTGGCTTTGAGGCTGAAGGCAGCAGGAAAGCCTGCAGCCCCCAGGTCTGTGGGGCTACGCAAGCGGTTCCCAAAGAGCTTTAGAACAAGGCATAGTTTTCCCTGCTGGCTCTTTGGGCGGGGGACCCATCTCCAGCCATATGGCCATTTTTGGGCCTGGCGCGGCGCCAAGTGGGAAAGGGTGGCTTTGAGGCTGAAGGCAGCAGCAAAGCCCGCAGCCCCCAGGTCTGTGGGGCTACGCAAGCGGTTCCCAAAGAGCTTTAGAACAAGGCATAGTTTTCCCTGCTGGCTCTTTGGGCGGGGGACCCATCTCCAGCCGTATGGCCATTTTTGTGCCTGGCCAGGCGCCAAGTGGGAAAGGGTGTTTTTGAGGCTGAAGGCAGCAGGAAAGCCCGCAGCCCCCAGGTCTGTGGGGCTACGCAAGCGGTTCCCAAAGAGCTTTAGAACAAGGCATAGTTTTCCCTCCTGGCTCTTTGGGCAGGGGACCCATCTCCAGCCATATGGCCATTTTTGGGCCTGGCGCGGCGCCAAGTGGGAAAGGGTGGCTTTGAGGCTGAAGGCAGCAGCAAAGCCCGCAGCCCCCAGGTCTGTGGGGCCAAGCAAGCGGTTCGCAAAGAGCTTTAGAACAAGGCATAGTTTTCCCTGCTGGCTCTTTGGGCGGGGGACCCATCTCCAGCCATAGGCCATTTTTGTGCCTGGCGCGACGCCCAGTGGGAAAGGGTGGCTTTGAGGCTGAAGGCAGCAGCAAAGCCTGCAGCCCCCAGGTCTGTGGGGCTACGCAAGCGGTTCCCAAAGAGCTTTAGAACAAGGCATAGTTTTCCCTGCTGGCTCTTTGGGCGGGGGACCCATCTCCAGCCGTATGGCCATTTTTGTGCCTGGCGCAGCGCCAAGTGGGAAAGGGTGGCTTTGAGGCTGAAGGCAGCAGCAAAGCCTGCAGCCCCAGGTCTGTGGGGCTACGCAAGCGGTTCCCAAAGAGCTTTAGAACAAGGCATAGTTTTCCCTGCTGGCTCTTTGGGCGGGGGACCCATCTCCAGCCGTATGGCCATTTTTGTGCCTGGCGCGGCGCCAAGTGGGAAAGGGTGGTTTTGAGGCTGAAGGCAGCAGCAAAGCCTGCAACCCCCAGGTCTGTGGGGCTACGCAAGCGGTTCCCAAAGAGCTTTAGAACAAGGCATAGTTTTCCCTGCTGGCTCTTTGGGCGGGGGACCCATCTGCAGCCGTATGGCCATTTTTGGGCCTGGCGCGGCGCCAAGTGGGAAAGGGTGGTTTTGAGGCTGAAGGCAGCAGCAAAGCCCGCAGCCCCCAGGTCTGTGGGGCCAAGCAAGCGGTTCCCAAAGAGCTTTAGAACAAGGCATAGTTTTCCCTGCTGGCTCTTTGGGCGGGGGACCCATCTCCAGCCGTATGGCCATTTTTGAGCCTTTCGCGGCGCCAAGTGGGAAAGGGTGGTTTTGAGGCTGAAGGCAGCAGCAAAGCCCGCAGCCCCCAGGTCTGTGGGGCCAAGCAAGCGGTTCCCAAAGAGCTTTAGAACAAGGCATAGTTTTCCTTGCTGGCTCTTTGGGCATGGGACCCATCTCCAGCCATAGGCCATTTTTGTGCCTGGCGCGGTGGATAGTGGGAAAGGGTAGCTTTGAGGCTGAAGGCAGCAGCAAAGCCTGCAGCCCCCAGGTCTGTGGGGCTACGCAAGCGGTTCCCAAAGAGCTTTAGAACAAGGCATAGTTTTCCCTGCTGGCTCTTTGGGCGGGGGACCCATCTCCAGCCATATGGCCATTTTTGTGCCTGGCGCGGCGCCAAGTGGGAAAGGGTGGCTTTGAGGCTGAAGGCAGCAGCAAAGCCCGCAGCCCCCAGGTCTGTGGGGCTACGCAAGCGGTTCCCAAAGAGCTTTAGAACAAGGCATAGTTTTCCCTGCTGGCTCTTTGGGCGGGGGACCCATCTGCAGCCGTATGGCCATTTTTGTGCCTGGCCAGGCGCCAAGTGGGAAAGGGTGTTTTTGAGGCTGAAGGCAGCAGGAAAGCCCGCAGCCACCAGGTCTGTGGGGCTACGCAAGCGGTTCCCAAAGAGCTTTAGAACAAGGCATAGTTTTCCCTGCTGGCTCTTTGGGCGGGGGACCCATCTCCAGCCGTATGGCCATTTTTGTGCCTGGCGCAGCGCCAAGTGGGAAAGGGTGGCTTTGAGGCTGAAGGCAGCAGCAAAGCCTGCAGCCCCAGGTCTGTGGGGCTACGCAAGCGGTTCCCAAAGAGCTTTAGAACAAGGCATAGTTTTCCCTGCTGGCTCTTTGGGCGGGGGACCCATCTCCAGCCGTATGGCCATTTTTGAGCCTGGCGCGGCGCCAAGTGGGAAAGGGTGGTTTTGAAGATGAAGGCAGCAGCAAAGCCCGCAGCCCCCAGGTCTGTGGGGCCAAGCAAGCGGTTCCCAAAGAGCTTTAGAACAAGGCATAGTTTTCCTTGCTGGCTCTTTGGGCATGGGACCCATCTCCAGCCATAGGCCATTTTTGTGCCTGATGCGGCGCCAAGTGGGAAAGGGTGGCTTTGAGGCTGAAGGCAGCAGGAAAGCCTGCAGCCCCCAGGTCTGTGGGGCTACGCAAGCGGTTCCCAAAGAGCTTTAGAACAAGGCATAGTTTTCCCTGCTGGCTCTTTGGGCGGGGGACCCATCTCCAGCCATATGGCCATTTTTGGGCCTTTCGCGGCGCCAAGTGGGAAAGGGTGGCTTTGAGGCTGAAGGCAGCAGCAAAGCCCGCAGCCCCCAGGTCTGTGGGGCTACGCAAGCGGTTCCCAAAGAGCTTTAGAACAAGGCATAGTTTTCCCTGCTGGCTCTTTGGGCGGGGGACCCATCTCCAGCCGTATGGCCATTTTTGTGCCTGGCGCAGCGCCAAGTGGGAAAGGGTGGCTTTGAGGCTGAAGGCAGCAGCAAAGCCTGCAGCCCCAGGTCTGTGGGGCTACGCAAGCGGTTCCCAAAGAGCTTTAGAACAAGGCCTAGTTTTCCCTGCTGGCTCTTTGGGCGGGGGACCCATCTCCAGCCGTATGGCCATTTTTGTGCCTGGCGCGGCGCCAAGTGGGAAAGGGTGGTTTTGAGGCTGAAGGCAGCAGCAAAGCCTGCAGCCCCCAGGTCTGTGGGGCTACGCAAGCGGTTCCCAAAGAGCTTTAGAACAAGGCATATTTTTCCCTGCTGGCTCTTTGGGCGGGGGACCCATCTGCAGCCGTATGGCCATTTTTGGGCCTGGCGCGGCGCCAAGTGGGAAAGGGTGGTTTTGAGGCTGAAGGCAGCAGCAAAGCCCGCAGCCCCCAGGTCTGTGGGGCTACGCAAGCGGTTCCCAAAGAGCTTTAGAACAAGGCATAGTTTTCCCTGCTGGCTCTTTGGGCGGGGGACCCATCTCCAGCCGTATGGCCATTTTTGAGCCTGGCGCGGCGCCAAGTGGGAAAGGGTGGTTTTGAAGATGAAGGCAGCAGCAAAGCCCGCAGCCCCCAGGTCTGTGGGGCCAAGCAAGCGGTTCCCAAAGAGCTTTAGAACAAGGCATAGTTTTCCTTGCTGGCTCTTTGGGCATGGGACCCATCTCCAGCCATAGGCCATTTTTGTGCCTGGCGCGACGCCAAGTGGGAAAGGGTGGTGTCGAGGCTGAAGGCAGCAGGAAGGCCCACACCCACCAGGTCTGTGGGGCTACGCAAGCGGTTCCCAAAGAGCTTTAGAACAAGGCATAGTTTTCCCTGCTGGCTCTTTGGGCGGGGGACCCATCTCCAGCCGTATGGCCATTTTTGAGCCTTTCGCGGCGCCAAGTGGGAAAGGGTGGTTTTGAGGCTGAAGGCAGCAGCAAAGCCCGCAGCCCCCAGGTCTGTGGGGCCAAGCAAGAGGTTCCCAAAGAGCTTTAGAACAAGGCATAGTTTTCCTTGCTGGCTCTTTGGGCATGGGACCCATCTCCAGCCATATGGCCATTTTTGTGCCTGGCGCGGCGCCAAGTGGGAAAGGGTGGCTTTGAGGCTGAAGGCAGCAGGAAAGCCTGCAGCCCCCAGGTCTGTGGGGCTACGCAAGCGGTTCCCAAAGAGCTTTAGAACAAGGCATAGTTTTCCCTGCTGGCTCTTTGGGCGGGGGACCCATCTCCAGCCATATGGCCATTTTTGGGCCTGGCGCGGCGCCAAGTGGGAAAGGGTGGCTTTGAGGCTGAAGGCAGCAGCAAAGCCCGCAGCCCCCAGGTCTGTGGGGCTACGCAAGCGGTTCCCAAAGAGCTTTAGAACAAGGCATAGTTTTCCCTGCTGGCTCTTTGGGCGGGGGACCCATCTCCAGCCGTATGGCCATTTTTGTGCCTGGCCAGGCGCCAAGTGGGAAAGGGTGTTTTTGAGGCTGAAGGCAGCAGGAAAGCCCGCAGCCCCCAGGTCTGTGGGGCTACGCAAGCGGTTCCCAAAGAGCTTTAGAACAAGGCATAGTTTTCCCTCCTGGCTCTTTGGGCAGGGGACCCATCTCCAGCCATATGGCCATTTTTGGGCCTGGCGCGGCGCCAAGTGGGAAAGGGTGGCTTTGAGGCTGAAGGCAGCAGCAAAGCCCGCAGCCCCCAGGTCTGTGGGGCCAAGCAAGCGGTTCCCAAAGAGCTTTAGAACAAGGCATAGTTTTCCCTGCTGGCTCTTTGGGTGGGGGACCCGTCTCCAGCCGTATGGCCATTTTTGTGCCTGATGCGGCGCCAAGTGGGAAAGGGTGGTTTTGAGGCTGAAGGCAGCAGGAAAGCCCGCAGCCCCCAGGTCTGTGGGGCTACGCAAGCGGTTCCCAAAGAGCTTTAGAACAAGGCATAGTTTTCCCTGCTGGCTCTTTGGGCGGGGGACCCATCTCCAGCCGTAGGCCATTTTTATGCCTGGGGCGGCGCCAAGTGGGAAAGGGTGGCTTTGAGGCTGAAGGCAGCAGGAAAGCCCGCAGCCCCCAGGTCTGTGGGGCTACGCAAGCGGTTCCCAAAGAGCTTTAGAACAAGGCATAGTTTTCCCGGCTTGTTCTTTGGGCGGGGGACCCATCTGCAGCCGTATGGCCATTTTGGGCCTGGCGCGGCGCCAAGTGGGAAAGGGTGGTGTCGAGTCTGAAGGCAGCAGGAAAGCCCGCAGCCCCCAGGTCTGTGGGGCTACGCAAGCGGTTCCCAAAGAGCTTTAGAACAAGGCATAGTTTTCCCTGCTGGCTCTTTGGGCGGGGGACCCATGTCCAGCCATAGGCCATTTCTGTGCCTGATAGGGCGCCAAGTGGGAAAGGGTGGCTTTGAGGCTGAAGACAGCAGGAAAGCCTGCAGCCCCCAGGTCTGTGGGGCTATGCAAGCGGTTCCCAAAGAGCTTTAGAACAAGGCATAGTTTTCCCTGCTGGCTCTTTGGGCGGGGGACCCATCTCCAGCCATAGGCCATTTTTGTGCCTGGCGCGGCGCCAGGTGGGAAAGGGTGGTGTCGAGTCTGAAGGCAGCAGCAAAGCCTGCAGCCCCCAGGTCTGTGGGGCCAAGCAAGCGGTTCGCAAAGAGCTTTAGAACAAGGCATAGTTTTCCCTGCTGGCTCTTTGGGCGGGGGACCCATCTCCCGCCATAGGCCATTTTTGTGCCTGGCGCGACGCCCAGTGGGAAAGGGTGGCTTTGAGGCTGAAGGCAGCAGCAAAGCCTGCAGCCCCCAGGTCTGTGCGGCTACGCAAGCGGTTCCCAAAGAGCTTTAGAACAAGGCATAGTTTTCCCTGCTGGCTCTTTGGGCGAGGGACACATCTCCAGCCATATGGCCATTTTTGTGCGTGGCCAGGGGCCAAGTGGGAAAGGGTGGTGTCGAGGCTGAAGGCAGCAGGAAGGCCCACAGCCCCCAGGTCTGTGGGGCTATGCAAGCGGTTCCCAAAGAGCTTTAGAAGAAGGCATAATTTTCCCTGCTGGCTCTTTCGGCATGGGACCCATCTCCAGCCATAGACCATTTTTGTGCCTACCGCGGCGCCAAGTGGGAAAGGGTGGCTTTGAGGCTTAATGCAGCAGCAAAGCCTGCAGCCCCCAGGTCTGTGGGGCTACGCAAGCGGTTCCCAAAGAGCTTTAGAACAAGGCATAGTTTTCCTTGCTGGGTCTTTGGGCATGGGACCCATCTCCAGCCATAGGCCATTTTTGTGCCTGATGCGGCGCCAAGTGGGAAAGGGTGCTTTGAGGCTGAAGGCAGCAGCAAAGCCTGCAGCCCCCAGGTCTGTGGGGCTATGGAAGCGGTTCCCAAAGTGCTTTAGAACAAGGCATAGTTTTCCCTGCTGGCTCTTTGGGCATGGGACCCATCTCGAGCCGTATGGCCATTTTTGTGCCTGGTGCGGCGCCAAGTGGGAAAGGGTGGCTTTGAGGCTGAAGGCAGCAGGAAAGCCCACACCCCCCAGGTCTGTGGGGCTACGCAAGCGGTTCCCAAAGAGCTTTAGAACAAGGCATAGTTTTCCCTGCTGGCTCTTTGGGCGGGGGACCCATCTCCAGCCGTATGGCCATTTTTGTGCCTGGCGCGGCGCCAAGTGGGAAAGGGTGGCTTTGAGGCTGAAGGCAGCAGGAAAGCCTGCAGCCCCAGGTCTGTGGGGCTACGCAAGCGGTTCACAAAGAGCTTTAGAACAAGGCATAGTTTTCCCTGCTGGCTCTTTGGGCGGGGGACCCATCTCCAGCCATATGGCCATTTTTGTACCAGGCGCAGCGCCAAGTGGGAAAGGGTGGCTTTGAGGCTGAAGGCAGCAGCAAAGCCTGCAGCCCCCAGGTCTGTGGGGCTACGCAAGCGGTTCCCAAAGAGCTTTAGAACAAGGCATAGTTTTCCCTGCTGGCTCCTTGGGCGGGGGACCCATCTCCAGTCGTATGGCTATTTTTATGCCTGGCGCGGTGCTTAGTGGGAAAGGGTGTTTTTGAGGCTGAAGGCAGCAGGAAAGCCCGCAGCCCCCAGGTCTGTGGGGCTACGCAAGCGGTTCCCAAGAGCTTTAGAACAAGGCATAGTTTTCCCTGCTGGTTCTTTGGGCGGGGGACCCATCTCCAGTCGTATGGCCATTTTTGTGCCTGATGCGGCGCCAAGTGGGAAAGGGTGGCTTTGAGGCTGAAGGCAGCAGGAAAGCCCACAGCCCCCAGGTCTGTGGGCTACGCAAGCGGTTCCCAAAGAGCTTTAGAACAAGGCATAGTTTTCCCTGCTGGCTCTTTGGGCGGGGGACCCATCTCCAGCCGTATGGCCATTTTTGTGCGTGGCCAGGGGCCAAGTGGGAAAGGGTGGTGTCGAGGCTGAAGGCAGGAGCAAAACCTGCAGCCCCCAGGTCTGTGGGGCTACGCAAGCGGTTCCCAAAGAGCTTTAGAACAAGGCATAGTTTTCCCTGCTGGCTCTTTGGGCGGGGGACCCATCTCCAGCCGTATGGCCATTTTTGTGCCTGGCCAGGCGCCAAGTGGGAAAGGGTGTTTTTGAGGCTGAAGGCAGCAGGAAAGCCCGCAGCCCCAGGTCTGTGGGGCTACGCAAGCGGTTCCCAAAGAGCTTTAGAACAAGGCATAGTTTTCCCTGCTGGCTCTTTGGGTGGGGGACCCATCTCCAGCCGTATGGCCATTTTTGTGCCTGGCGCAGCGCCAAGTGGGAAAGGGTGGCTTTGAGGCTGAAGGCAGCAGCAAAGCCTGCAGCCCCAGGTCTGTGGGGCTACGCAAGCGGTTCCCAAAGAGCTTTAGAACAAGGCATAGTTTTCCCTGCTGGCTCTTTGGGCGGGGGACCCATCGTCCAGCCGTATGGCCATTTTTGTGCCTGGCGCGGCGCCAAGTGGGAAAGGGTGGCTTTGAGGCTGAAGGCAGCAGCAAAGCCTGCAGCCCCCAGGTCTGTGGGGCTACGCAAGCGGTTCCCAAAGAGCTTTAGAACAAGGCATATTTTTCCCTGCTGGCTCTTTGGGCGGGGGACCCATCTGCAGCCGTATGGCCATTTTTGGGCCTGGCGCGGCGCCAAGTGGGAAAGGGTGGTTTTGAGGCTGAAGGCAGCAGCAAAGCCCGCAGCCCCCAGGTCTGTGGGGCTACGCAAGCGGTTCCCAAAGAGCTTTAGAACAAGGCCTAGTTTTCCCTGCTGGCTCTTTGGGCGGGGGACCCATCTCCAGCCGTATGCCATTTTGAGCCTTTCGCGGCGCCAAGTGGGAAAGGGTGGTTTTGAGGCTGAAGGCAGCAGCAAAGCCCGCAGCCCCCCAGGTCTGTGGGGCCAAGCAAGCGGTTCCCAAAGAGCTTTAGAACAAGGCATAGTTTTCCTTGCTGGCTCTTTGGGCATGGGACCCATCTCCAGCCATATGGCCATTTTTGTGCCTGGCGCGGCGCCAAGTGGGAAAGGGTGGCTTTGAGGCTGAAGGCAGCAGGAAAGCCTGCAGCCCCCAGGTCTGTGGGGCTACGCAAGCGGTTCCCAAAGAGCTTTAGAACAAGGCATAGTTTTCCCTGCTGGCTCTTTGGGTGGGGGACCCATCTCCAGCCATATGGCCATTTTTGTGCCTGGCGCGGCGCCAAGTGGGAAAGGGTGGCTTTGAGGCTGAAGGCAGCAGCAAAGCCCGCAGCCCCAGGTCTGTGGGGCCAAGCAAGCGGTTCCCAAAGAGCTTTAGAACAAGGCATAGTTTTCCTTGCTGGCTCTTTGGGCATGGGACCCATCTCCAGCCATATGGCCATTTTTGTGCCTGATGCGGCGCCAAGTGGGAAAGGGTGGCTTTGAGGCTGAAGGCAGCAGCAAAGCCTGCAGCCCCCAGTGGGGCTACGCAAGCGGTTCCCAAAGAGCTTTAGAACAAGGCATAGTTTTCCCTGCTGGCTCTTTGGGCGGGGGACCCATCTCCAGCCATATGGCCATTTTTGTGCCTGGCGCGGCGCCAAGTGGGAAAGGGTGGCTTTGAGGCTGAAGGCAGCAGCAAAGCCCGCAGCCCCCAGGTCTGTGGGGCTACGCAAGCGGTTCCCAAAGAGCTTTAGAACAAGGCATAGTTTTCCCTGCTGGCTCTTTGGGCGGGGGACCCATGTCCAGCCGTATGGCCATTTTTGTGCCTGGCGCAGCGCCAAGTGGGAAAGGGTGGCTTTGAGGCTGAAGGCAGCAGCAAAGCCTGCAGCCCCAGGTCTGTGGGGCTACGCAAGCGGTTCCCAAAGAGCTTTAGAACAAGGCATAGTTTTCCCTGCTGGCTCTTTGGGTGGGGGACCCATCTCCAGCCGTATGGCCATTTTTGTGCCTGATGCGGCGCCAAGTGGGAAAGGGTGGTTTTGAGGCTGAAGGCAGCAGGAAAGCCCGCAGCCCCCAGGTCTGTGGGGCTACGCAAGCGGTTCCCAAAGAGCTTTAGAACAAGGCATAGTTTTCCCTGCTGGCTCTTTGGGCGGGGGACCCATCTCCAGCCGTAGGCCATTTTTATGCCTGGGGCGGCGCCAAGTGGGAAAGGGTGGCTTTGAGGCTGAAGGCAGCAGGAAAGCCCGCAGCCCCCAGGTCTGTGGGGCTACGCAAGCGGTTCCCAAAGAGCTTTAGAACAAGGCATAGTTTTCCCGGCTTGTTCTTTGGGCGGGGGACCCATCTGCAGCCGTATGGCCATTTTTGGGCCTGGCGCGGCGCCAAGTGGGAAAGGGTGGTGTCGAGTCTGAAGGCAGCAGGAAAGCCCGCAGCCCCCAGGTCTGTGGGGCTACGCAAGCGGTTCCCAAAGAGCTTTAGAACAAGGCATAGTTTTCCCTGCTGGCTCTTTGGGCGGGGGACCCATGTCCAGCCATAGGCCATTTCTGTGCCTGATAGGGCGCCAAGTGGGAAAGGGTGGCTTTGAGGCTGAAGACAGCAGGAAAGCCTGCAGCCCCCAGGTCTGTGGGGCTACGCAAGCGGTTCCCAAAGAGCTTTAGAACAAGGCATAGTTTTCCCTGCTGGCTCTTTGGGCGGGGGACGCATCTCCAGCCATAGGCCATTTTTGTGCCTGGCGCGGCGCCAGGTGGGAATGGGTGGTGTCGAGTCTGAAGGCAGCAGCAAAGCCTGCAGCCCCCAGGTCTGTGGGGCCAAGCAAGCGGTTCGCAAAGAGCTTTAGAACAAGGCATAGTTTTCCCTGCTGGCTCTTTGGGCGGGGGACCCATCTCCCGCCATAGGCCATTTTTGTGCCTGGCGCGGTGCCAAGTGGGAAAGGGTGGCTGTCGAGGCTGAAGGCAGCAGCAAAGCCTGCAGCCCCCAGGTCTGTGCGGCTACGCAAGCGGTTCCCAAAGAGCTTTAGAACAAGGCATAGTTTTCCCTGCTGGCTCTTTGGGCGAGGGACACATCTCCAGCCGTATGGCCATTTTTGTGCGTGGCCAGGGGCCAAGTGGGAAAGGGTGGTGTCGAGGCTGAAGGCAGCAGGAAGGCCCACAGCCCCCAGGTCTGTGGGGCTATGCAAGCGGTTCCCAAAGAGCTTTAGAAGAAGGCATAATTTTCCCTGCTGGCTCTTTCGGCATGGGACCCATCTCCAGCCATAGACCATTTTTGTGCCTACCGCGGCGCCAAGTGGGAAAGGGTGGCTTTGAGGCTTAATGCAGCAGCAAAGCCTGTAGCCCCCAGGTCTGTGGGGCTACGCAAGCGGTTCCCAAAGAGCTTTAGAACAAGGCATAGTTTTCCTTGCTGGGTCTTTGGGCATGGGACCCATCTCCAGCCATAGGCCATTTTTGTGCCTGATGCGGCGCCAAGTGGGAAAGGGTGGCTTTGAGGCTGAAGGCAGCAGCAAAGCCTGCAGCCCCCAGGTCTGTGGGGCTATGGAAGCGGTTCCCAAAGTGCTTTAGAACAAGGCATAGTTTTCCCTGCTGGCTCTTTGGGCATGGGACCCATCTCGAGCCGTATGGCCATTTTTGTGCCTGGTGCGGCGCCAAGTGGGAAAGGGTGGCTTTGAGGCTGAAGGCAGCAGGAAAGCCCACACCCCCCAGGTCTGTGGGGCTACGCAAGCGGTTCCCAAAGAGCTTTAGAACAAGGCATAGTTTTCCATGCTGGCTCTTTGGGCGGGGGACCCATCTCCAGCCGTATGGCCATTTTTGTGCCTGGCGCGGCGCCAAGTGGGAAAGGGTGGCTTTGAGGCTGAAGGCAGCAGGAAAGCCCGCAGCCCCCAGGTCTGTGGGGCTACGCAAGCGGTTCCCAAAGAGCTTTAGAACAAGGCATAGTTTTCCCTGCTGGCTCTTTGGGCGGGGGACCCATCTCCAGCCATATGGCCATTTTTGTACCTGGCGCAGCGCCAAGTGGGAAAGGGTGGCTTTGAGGCTGAAGGCAGCAGCAAAGCCTGCAGCCCCCAGGTCTGTGGGGCTACGCAAGCGGTTCCCAAAGAGCTTTAGAACAAGGCATAGTTTTCCCTGCTGGCTCCTTGGGCGGGGGACCCATCTCCAGTCGTATGGCTATTTTTATGCCTGGTGCGGTGCGTAGTGGGAAAGGGTGGTGTCGAGGCTGAAGGCAGCAGGAAAGCCCGCAGCCCCCAGGTCTGTGGGGCTACGCAAGCGGTTCCCAAAGAGCTTTAGAACAAGGCATAGTTTTCCCTGCTGGCTCTTTGGGCGGGGGACCCATCTCCAGCCATAGGCCATTTTTGTGCCTGGCGCGACGCCAAGTGGGAAAGGGTGGTTTTGAGGCTGAAGGCAGCAGGAAAGCCTGCAGCCCCCAGGTCTGTGGGGCTACGCAAGCGGTTCCCAAAGAGCTTTAGAACAAGGCATAGTTTTCCCTGCTGGCTCTTTGGGCGGGGGACCCATCTCCAGCGGTATGGCCATTTTTGTGCCTGGCGCGGCGCCAAGTGGGAAAGGGTGGTGTCGAGGCTGAAGGCAGCAGGAAAGCCCGCAGCCCCCAGGTCTGTGGGGCTACGCAAGTGGTTCCCAAAGAGCTTTAGAACAAGGCATAATTTTCCCTCCTGGCTCTTTGGGCGGGGGACCCATCTCCAGCCGTATGGCCATTTTTGCGCCTGGCGCAGTGCCAAGTGGGAAAGGGTGGTGTCGAGGCTGAAGGCAGCAGCAAAGCCCGCAGCCCCCAGGTCTGTGGGGCTACGCAAGCGGTTCCCAAAGAGCTTTAGAACAAGGCATAGTTTTCCCTGCTGGCTCTTTGTGCGGTGGACCCATCTCCAGCCGTATGGGCATTTTTGTGCCTGGCGCGGCGCCAAGTGGGAAAGGGTGGTGTCGAGTCTGAAGGCAGCAGCAAAGCCTGCAGCCCCCAGGTCTGTGGGGCCAAGCAAGCGGTTCCCAAAGAGCTTTAGAACAAGGCATAGTTTTCCCTGCTGGCTCTTTGGGCGGGGTACCCATCTCCTGCCATAGGCCATTTTTGTGCCTGGCGCGACGCCAAGTGGGAAAGGGTGGCTTTGAGGCTGAAGCAGCAGCAAAGCCTGCAGCCCCCAGGTCTGTGGGGCTACGCAAGCGGTTCCCAAAGAGCTTTAGAACAAGGCATAGTTTTCCCAGCTGGCTCTTTGGGCATGGGACCCATATCCAGCCATAGGCCATTTTTGTGCCTGATGCGGCACCAAGTGGGAAAGGGTCGCTTTGAGGCTGAAGGCAGCAGGAAAGCCCGCAGCCCCCAGGTCTGTGGGGCTACGCAAGCGGTTCCCAAAGAGCTTTAGAACAAGGCATAATTTTCCCTGCTGGCTCTCTGGGCGGGGGACCCATCTCCAGCCGTATGGCCATTTTTGTGCCTGGCCCGGCGCCAAGTGGGAAAGGGTGCTGTCGAGGCTGAAGGCAGCAGGAGAGCCTGCAGCCCCCAGGTCTGTGCGGCTACGCAAGCGGTTCCCAAAGAGTTTTAGAACAAGGCATAGTTTTCCCTGCTGGCTCTTTGGGCGGGGGACCCATCTCCAGCCGTATGGCCATTTTTGTGCGTGGCCAGGGGCCAAGTGGGAAAGCGTGGTGTCGAGCCTGAAGGCAGCAGGAAGGCCCACAGCCCCCAGGTCTGTGGGGCTATGCAAGCGGTTCCCAAAGAGCTTTAGAACAAGGCATAGTTTTCCTTGCTGGGTCTTTGGGCATGGGACCCATCTCCAGCCATAGACCATTTTTGTGCCTACCGCGGCGCCAAGTGGGAAAGGGTGGCTTTGAGGCTGAAGGCAGCAGGAAAGCCCACACCCCCCAGGTCTGTGGGGCTACGCAAGCGGTTCCCAAAGAGCTTTAGAACAAGGCATAGTTTTCCCTGCTGGCTCTTTGGGCGGGGGACCCATCTCCAGCCGTACGGCCATTTTTGTGCCTGGCGCGGCGCCAAGTGGGAAAGGGTGGCTTTGAGGCTGAAGGCAGCAGGAAAGCCCGCAGCCCCCAGGTCTGTGGGGCTACGCAAGCGGTTCCCAAAGAGCTTTAGAACAAGGCATAGTTTTCCCTGCTGGCTCTTTGGGCGGGGGACCCATCTCCAGCCATATGGCCATTTTTGTGCCTGGCGCAGCGCCAAGTGGGAAAGGGTGGCTTTGAGGCTGAAGGCAGCAGCAAAGCCTGCAGCCCCCAGGTCTGTGCGGCTACGCAAGCGGTTCCCAAAGAGCTTTAGAACAAGGCATAGTTTTCCCTGCTGGCTCTTTGGGCGGGGGACCCATCTCCAGTCGTATGGCTATTTTTATGCCTGGCGCGGTGCGTAGTGGGAAAGGGTGGCTTTGAGGCTGAAGGCAGCAGGAAAGCCCGCAGCCCCCAGGTCTGTGGGGCTACGCAAGCGGTTCCCAAAGAGCTTTAGAACAAGGCATAGTTTTCCCTGCTGGCTCTTTGGGCGGGGGACCCATCTCCAGCCGTATGGCCATTTTTGTGCCTGATGCGGCGCCAAGTGGGAAAGGGTGGCTTTGAGGCTGAAGACAGCAGGAAAGCCCGCAGCCCCCAGGTCTGTGGGGCTACGCAAGCGGTTCCCAAAGAGCTTTAGAACAAGGCATAGTTTTCCCTGCTGGCTCTTTGGGCGGGGGACCCATCTCCAGCCGTACGGCCATTTTTGTGCCTGGCGCGGCGCCAAGTGGGAAAGGGTGGTGTCGAGGCTGAAGGCAGCAGGAAAGCCCACACCCCCCAGGTCTGTGGGGCTACGCAAGCGGTTCCCAAAGAGCTTTAGAACAAGGCATAGTTTTCCCTGCTGGCTCTTTGGGCGGGGGACCCATCTCCAGCCGTATGGCCATTTTTGTGCCTGGCGCGGCGCCAAGTGGGAAAGGGTGGCTTTGAGGCTGAAGGCAGCAGGAAAGCCCGCAGCCCCCAGGTCTGTGGGGCTACGCAAGCGGTTCCCAAAGAGCTTTAGAACAAGGCATAATTTTCCCTGATGGCTCTTTGGGCGGGGGACCCATCTCCAGCCATATGGCCATTTTTGTGCCTGGCGCGGCGCCAAGTGGGAAAGGGTTGCTTTGAGGCTGAAGGCAGCAGCAAAGCCTGCAGCCCCCAGGTCTGTGGGGCTACGCAAGCGGTTCCCAAAGAGCTTTAGAACAAGGCATAGTTTTCCCTGCTGGCTCTTTGGGCGGGAGACCCATCTCCAGCCATAGGCCATTTTTGTGCCTGGCGCGACGCCAAGTGGGAAAGGGTGTTGTCGAGGCTGAAGGCAGCAGGAAAGCCCGCAGCCCCCAGGTCTGTGGGGCCAAGCAAGCGGTTCCCAAAGAGCTTTAGAACAAGGCATAATTTTCCCTGCTGGCTCTTTGGGCGGGGGACCCATCTCCAGTCGTATGGCTATTTTTATGCCTGGCGCGGTGCGTAGTGGGAAAGGGTGGTTTTGAGGCTGAAGGCAGCAGGAAAGCCCGCAGCCCCCAGGTCTGTGGGGCTACGCAAGCGGTTCCCAAAGAGCTTTAGAACAAGGCATAATTTTCCCTGCTGGCTCTTTGGGCGGGGGACCCATCTCCAGCCGTATGGGCATTTTTGTGCCTGGCGCGGCGCCAAGTGGGAAAGGGTGGTGTCGAGGCTGAAGGCAGCAGGAAAGCCTGCAGCCCCCAGGTCTGTGGGGCTACGCAATCGGTTCCCAAAGAGCTTTAGAACAAGGCATAGTTTTCCCTGCTGGCTCCTTGGGCAGGGGACCCATCTCCAGCCATATGGCCATTTTTGTGCCTGGCGCGGCGCCAAGTGGGAAAGGATGGCTTTGAGGCTGAAGGCAGCAGGAAAGCCCACACCCCCCAGGTCTGTGGGGCCAAGCAAGCGGTTCCCAAAGAGCTTTAGAACAAGGCATAGTTTTCCTTGCTGGCTCTTTGGGCATGGGACCCATCTCCAGCCATAGGCCATTTTTGTGCCTGGCGCGGCGCCAGGTTGGAAAGGGTGGTGTCGAGTCTGAAGGCAGCAGCAAAGCCTGCAGCCCCCAGGTCTGTGGGGCCAAGCAAGCGGTTCCCAAAGAGCTTTAGAACAAGGCATAGTTTTCCCTGCTGGCTCTTTGGGCGGGGGACCCATCTCCTGCCATAGGCCATTTTTGTGCCTGGCGCGACGCCAAGTGGGAAAGGGTGGCTTTGAGGCTGAAGCAGCAGCAAAGCCTGCAGCCCCCAGGTCTGTGGGGCTACGCAAGCGGTTCCCAAAGAGCTTTAGAACAAGGCATAGTTTTCCCAGCTGGCTCTTTGGGCATGGGACCCATATCCAGCCATAGGCCATTTTTGTGCCTGATGCGGCACCAAGTGGGAAAGGGTGGCTTTGAGGCTGAAGGCAGCAGGAAAGCCCGCAGCCCCCAGGTCTGTGGGGCTACGCAAGCGGTTCCCAAAGAGCTTTAGAACAAGGCATAATTTTCCCTGCTGGCTCTCTGGGCGGGGGACCCATCTCCAGCCGTATGGCCATTTTTGTGCCTGGCGCGGCGCCAAGTGGGAAAGGGTGCTGTCGAGGCTGAAGGCAGCAGGAGAGCCTGCAGCCCCCAGGTCTGTGCGGCTACGCAAGCGGTTCCCAAAGAGTTTTAGAACAAGGCATAGTTTTCCCTGCTGGCTCTTTGGGCGGGGGACCCATCTCCAGCCGTATGGCCATTTTTGTGCGTGGCCAGGGGCCAAGTGGGAAAGCGTGGTGTCGAGCCTGAAGGCAGCAGGAAGGCCCACAGCCCCCAGGTCTGTGGGGCTATGCAAGCGGTTCCCAAAGAGCTTTAGAACAAGGCATAGTTTTCCTTGCTGGGTCTTTGGGCATGGGACCCATCTCCAGCCATAGACCATTTTTGTGCCTACCGCGGCGCCAAGTGGGAAAGGGTGGCTTTGAGGCTGAAGGCAGCAGGAAAGCCCACACCCCCCAGGTCTGTGGGGCTACGCAAGCGGTTCCCAAAGAGCTTTAGAACAAGGCATAGTTTTCCCTGCTGGCTCTTTGGGCGGGGGACCCATCTCCAGCCGTACGGCCATTTTTGTGCCTGGCGCGGCGCCAAGTGGGAAAGGGTGGCTTTGAGGCTGAAGGCAGCAGGAAAGCCCGCAGCCCCCAGGTCTGTGGGGCTACGCAAGCGGTTCCCAAAGAGCTTTAGAACAAGGCATAGTTTTCCCTGCTGGCTCTTTGGGCGGGGGACCCATCTCCAGCCATATGGCCATTTTTGTGCCTGGCGCAGCGCCAAGTGGGAAAGGGTGGCTTTGAGGCTGAAGGCAGCAGCAAAGCCTGCAGCCCCCAGGTCTGTGCGGCTACGCAAGCGGTTCCCAAAGAGCTTTAGAACAAGGCATAGTTTTCCCTGCTGGCTCTTTGGGCGGGGGACCCATCTCCAGTCGTATGGCTATTTTTATGCCTGGCGCGGTGCGTAGTGGGAAAGGGTGGTGTCGAGGCTGAAGGCAGCAGGAAAGCCCGCAGCCCCCAGGTCTGTGGGGCTACGCAAGCGGTTCCCAAAGAGCTTTAGAACAAGGCATAGTTTTCCCTGCTGGCTCTTTGGGCGGGGGACCCATCTCCAGCCGTATGGCCATTTTTGTGCCTGATGCGGCGCCAAGTGGGAAAGGGTGGCTTTGAGGCTGAAGACAGCAGGAAAGCCCGCAGCCCCCAGGTCTGTGGGGCTACGCAAGCGGTTCCCAAAGAGCTTTAGAACAAGGCATAGTTTTCCCTGCTGGCTCTTTGGGCGGGGGACCCATCTCCAGCCGTACGGCCATTTTTGTGCCTGGCGCGGCGCCAAGTGGGAAAGGGTGGTGTCGAGGCTGAAGGCAGCAGGAAAGCCCACACCCCCCAGGTCTGTGGGGCTACGCAAGCGGTTCCCAAAGAGCTTTAGAACAAGGCATAGTTTTCCCTGCTGGCTCTTTGGGCGGGGGACCCATCTCCAGCCGTATGGCCATTTTTGTGCCTGGCGCGGCGCCAAGTGGGAAAGGGTGGCTTTGAGGCTGAAGGCAGCAGGAAAGCCCGCAGCCCCCAGGTCTGTGGGGCTACGCAAGCGGTTCCCAAAGAGCTTTAGAACAAGGCATAATTTTCCCTGCTGGCTCTTTGGGCGGGGGACCCATCTCCAGCCATATGGCCATTTTTGTGCCTGGCGCGGCGCCAAGTGGGAAAGGGTTGCTTTGAGGCTGAAGGCAGCAGCAAAGCCTGCAGCCCCCAGGTCTGTGGGGCTACGCAAGCGGTTCCCAAAGAGCTTTAGAACAAGGCATAGTTTTCCCTGCTGGCTCTTTGGGCGGGAGACCCATCTCCAGCCATAGGCCATTTTTGTGCCTGGCGCGACGCCAAGTGGGAAAGGGTGTTGTCGAGGCTGAAGGCAGCAGGAAAGCCCGCAGCCCCCAGGTCTGTGGGGCCAAGCAAGCGGTTCCCAAAGAGCTTTAGAACAAGGCATAATTTTCCCTGCTGGCTCTTTGGGCGGGGGACCCATCTCCAGTCGTATGGCTATTTTTATGCCTGGCGCGGTGCGTAGTGGGAAAGGGTGGTTTTGAGGCTGAAGGCAGCAGGAAAGCCCGCAGCCCCCAGGTCTGTGGGGCTACGCAAGCGGTTCCCAAAGAGCTTTAGAACAAGGCATAATTTTCCCTGCTGGCTCTTTGGGCGGGGGACCCATCTCCAGCCGTATGGGCATTTTTGTGCCTGGCGCGGCGCCAAGTGGGAAAGGGTGGTGTCGAGGCTGAAGGCAGCAGGAAAGCCTGCAGCCCCCAGGTCTGTGGGGCTACGCAATCGGTTCCCAAAGAGCTTTAGAACAAGGCATAGTTTTCCCTGCTGGCTCCTTGGGCAGGGGACCCATCTCCAGCCATATGGCCATTTTTGTGCCTGGCGCGGCGCCAAGTGGGAAAGGATGGCTTTGAGGCTGAAGGCAGCAGGAAAGCCCACACCCCCCAGGTCTGTGGGGCCAAGCAAGCGGTTCCCAAAGAGCTTTAGAACAAGGCATAGTTTTCCCTGCTGGCTCTTTGGGCGGGGGACCCATCTCCAGCCGTATGGCCATTTTTGTGCCTGGCGCGGCGCCAAGTGGGAAAGGGTGGCTTTGAGGCTGAAGGCAGCAGGAAAGCCCGCAGCCCCCAGGTCTGTGGGGCTACGCAAGCGGTTCCCAAAGAGCTTTAGAACAAGGCATAGTTTTCCCTGCTGGCTCTTTGGGCGGGGGACCCATCTCCAGCCATAGGCCATTTTTGTGCCTGATGCGGCGCCAAGTGGGAAAGGGTGGCTTTGAGGCTGAAGGCAGCAGGAAAGCGCGCAGCCCCCAGGTCTGTGGGGCTACGCAAGCGGTTCCCAAAGAGCTTTAGAACAAGGCATAGTTTTCCCTGCTGGCTCTCTGGGCGGGGGACCCATATCCAGTCGTATGGCTATTATTATGCCTGGCGCGGTGCGTAGTGGGAAAGGGTGGTGTCGAGGCTGAAGGCAGCAGGAAAGCCCGCAGCCCCCAGGTCTGTGGGGCTACGCAAGCGGTTCCCAAAGAGCTTTAGAACAAGGCATAGTTTTCCCTGCTGGCTCTTTGGGCGGGGGACCCATCTCCAGCCATAGACCATTTTTGTGCCTAGCGCGGTGCCAAGTGGGAAAGGGTGGTGTCGAGTCTGAAGGCAGCAGCAAAGCCTGCAGCCCCCAGGTCTGTGGGGCCAAGCAAGCGGTTCCCAAAGAGCTTTAGAACAAGGCATAGTTTTCCCTGCTGGCTCTTTGGGCATGGGACCCATCTCCAGCCATAGGCCATTTTTGTGCCTGGCGCGACGCCAAGTGGGAAAGGGTGGCTTTGAGGCTGAAGGCAGCAGGAAAGCCCGCAGCCCCCAGGTCTGTGGGGCTACGCAAGCGGTTCCCAAAGAGCTTTAGAACAAGGCATAGTTTTCCCAGCTGGCTCTTAGGGCATGGGACCCATATCCAGCCATAGGCCATTTTTGTGCTTGATGCGGCGCCAAGTGGGAAAGGGTGGCTTTGAGGCTGAAGGCAGCAGGAAAGCCCGCAGCCCCCAGGTCTGTGCGGCTACGCAAGCGGTTCCCAAAGAGCTTTAGAACAAGGCATAATTTTCCCTGCTGGCTCTCTGGGCGGGGGACCCATCTCCAGCCGTATGGCCATTTTTGTGCCTGGCGCGGCGCCAAGTGGGAAAGGGTGCTGTCGAGGCTGAAGGCAGCAGGAAAGCCTGCAGCCCTAAGGTCTGTGGGGCTACGCAAGCGGTTCCCAAAGAGCTTTAGAACAAGGCATAGTTTTCCCTGCTGGCTCTTTGGGCGGGGGACCCATCTCCAGCCGTCTATCTATTTTTGTGCCTGGCGCGGTGCGTAGTGGGAAAGGGTGGTTTTGAGGCTGAAGGCAGCAGGAAAGCCCGCAGCCCCCTGGTCTGTGGGGCTACGCAAGCGGTTCCCAAAGAGCTTTAGAACAAGGCATAGTTTTCCCTGCTGGCTCTTTGGGCGGGGGACCCATCTCCAGCCGTATGGCCATTTTTGTGCCTGATGCGGCGCCAAGTGGGAAAGGGTGGCTTTGAGGCTGAAGACAGCAGGAAAGCCCGCAGCCCCCAGGTCTGTGGGGCCAAGCAAGCGGTTCCCAAAGAGCTTTAGAACAAGGCATAGTTTTCCCTGCTGGCTCTTTGGGCGGGAGACCCATCTCCAGCAATAGGCCATTTTTGTGCCTGGCCAGACGCCAAGTGGGAAAGGGTGTTGTCGAGGCTGAAGGCAGCAGGAAAGCCTGCAGCCCCCAGGTCTGTGGGGCTACGCAAGCGGTTCCCAAAGAGCTTTAGAACAAGGCATAGTTTTCCCTGCTGGCTCTTTGGGCGGGGGACCCATCTCCAGTCGTATGGCTATTTTTATGCCTGGCGCGGTGCGTAGTGGGAAAGGGTGGTTTTGAGGCTGAAGGCAGCAGGAAAGCCCGCAGCCCCCAGGTCTGTGGGGCTACGCAAGCGGTTCCCAAAGAGCTTTAGAACAAGGCATAATTTTCCCTGCTGGCTCTTTGGGCGGGGGACCCATCTCCAGCCGTATGGCCATTTTTGTGCCTGGCGCGGCGCCAAGTGGGAAAGGGTGGTGTCGAGGCTGAAGGCAGCAGGAAAACCCACACCCCCCAGGTCTGTGGGGCTACGCAAGCGGTTCCCAAAGAGCTTTAGAACAAGGCATAGTTTTCCCTGCTGGCTCTTTGGGCGGGGGACCCATCTCCAGCCGTATGGCCATTTTTGTGCCTGGCGCGGCGCCAAGTGGGAAAGGGTGGCTTTGAGGCTGAAGGCAGCAGCAAAGCCCGCAGCCCCCAGGTCTGTGGGGCTACGCAAGCGGTTCCCAAAGAGCTTTAGAACAAGGCATAGTTTTCCCTGCTGGCTCTTTGGGCGGGGGACCCATCTCCAGCCATATGGCCATTTTTGTGCCTGGCGCAGCGCCAAGTGGGAAAGGGTTGCTTTGAGGCTGAAGGCAGCAGCAAAGCCTGCAGCCCCCAGGTCTGTGGGGCTACGCAAGCGGTTCCCAAAGAGCTTTAGAACAAGGCATAGTTTTCCCTGCTGGCTCTTTGGGCGGGAGACCCATCTCCAGCCATAGGCCATTTTTGTGCCTGGCGCGACGCCAAGTGAGAAAGGGTGTTCTCGAGGCTGAAGGCAGCAGGAAAGCCCGCAGCCCCCAGGTCTGTGGGGCCAAGCAAGCGGTTCCCAAAGAGCTTTAGAACAAGGCATAATTTTCCCTGCTGGCTCTTTGGGCATGGGACCCATCTCCAGCCATAGGCCATTTTTGTGCCTGGCGCGACGCCAAGTGGGAAAGGGTGGTTTTGAGGCTGAAGGCAGCAGGAAAGCCTGCAGCCCCCAGGTCTGTGGGGCTACGCAAGCGGTTCCCAAAGAGCTTTAGAACAAGGCATAGTTTTCCCTGCTGGCTCTTTGGGCGGGGGACCCATCTCCAGCGGTATGGCCATTTTTGTGCCTGGCTCGGCGCCAAGTGGGAAAGGGTGGTGTCGAGGCTGAAGGCAGCAGGAAAGCCCGCAGCCCCCACGTCTGTGGGGCTACGCAAGTGGTTCCCAAAGAGCTTTAGAACAAGGCATAATTTTCCCTCCTGGCTCTTTGGGCGGGGGACCCATCTCCAGCCGTATGGCCATTTTTGCGCCTGGCGCAGTGCCAAGTGGGAAAGGGTGGTGTCGAGGCTGAAGGCAGCAGCAAAGCTTGCAGCCCCCAGGTCTGTGGGGCCAAGCAAGCGGTTCCCAAAGAGCTTTAGAACAAGGCATAGTTTTCCCTGCTGGCTCTTTGGGTGGGGGACCCATCTCCAGCCGTATGGCCATTTTTGTGCCTGGCGCGACGCCAAGTGGGAAAGGGTGGCTTTGAGGCTGAAGCAGCAGCAAAGCCCGCAGCCCCCAGGTCTGTGGGGCTACGCAAGCGGTTCCCAAAGAGCTTTAGAACAAGGCATAGTTTTCCCAGCTGGCTCTTAGGGCATGGGACCCATATCCAGCCATAGGCCATTTTTGTGCCTGATGCGGCACCAAGTGGGAAAGGGTGGCTTTGAGGCTGAAGGCAGCAGGAAAGCCCGCAGCCCCCAGGTCTGTGGGGCTACGCAAGCGGTTCCCAAAGAGCTTTAGAACAAGGCATAATTTTCCCTGCTGGCTCTCTGGGCGGGGGACCCATCTCCAGCCGTACGGCCATTTTTGTGCCTGGCGCGGCGCCAAGTGGGAAAGGGTGGTGTCGAGGTTGAAGGCAGCAGGAGAGCCTGCAGCCCCCAGGTCTGTGGGGCCAAGCAAGCGGTTCCCAAAGAGCTTTAGAACAAGGCATAGTTTTCCCTGCTGGCTCTTTGGGCGGGGGACCCATCTCCAGCCGTATGGCCATTTTTGTGCCTGGCGCGGCGCCAAGTGGGAAAGGGTGGCTTTGAGGCTGAAGGCAGCAGGAAAGCCCGCAGCCCCCAGGTCTGTGGGGCTACGCAAGCGGTTCCCAAAGAGCTTTAGAACAAGGCATAATTTTCCCTGCTGGCTCTTTGGGCGGGGGACCCATCTCCAGCCATATGGCCATTTTTGTGCCTGGCGCGGCGCCAAGTGGGAAAGGGTTGCTTTGAGGCTGAAGGCAGCAGCAAAGCCTGCAGCCCCCAGGTCTGTGGGGCTACGCAAGCGGTTCCCAAAGAGCTTTAGAACAAGGCATAGTTTTCCCTGCTGGCTCTTTGGGCGGGAGACCCATCTCCAGCCATAGGCCATTTTTGTGCCTGGCGCGACGCCAAGTGGGAAAGGGTGTTGTCGAGGCTGAAGGCAGCAGGAAAGCCCGCAGCCCCCAGGTCTGTGGGGCCAAGCAAGCGGTTCCCAAAGAGCTTTAGAACAAGGCATAATTTTCCCTGCTGGCTCTTTGGGCGGGGGACCCATCTCCAGTCGTATGGCTATTTTTATGCCTGGCGCGGTGCGTAGTGGGAAAGGGTGGTTTTGAGGCTGAAGGCAGCAGGAAAGCCCGCAGCCCCCAGGTCTGTGGGGCTACGCAAGCGGTTCCCAAAGAGCTTTAGAACAAGGCATAATTTTCCCTGCTGGCTCTTTGGGCGGGGGACCCATCTCCAGCCGTATGGGCATTTTTGTGCCTGGCGCGGCGCCAAGTGGGAAAGGGTGGTGTCGAGGCTGAAGGCAGCAGGAAAGCCTGCAGCCCCCAGGTCTGTGGGGCTACGCAATCGGTTCCCAAAGAGCTTTAGAACAAGGCATAGTTTTCCCTGCTGGCTCCTTGGGCAGGGGACCCATCTCCAGCCATATGGCCATTTTTGTGCCTGGCGCGGCGCCAAGTGGGAAAGGATGGCTTTGAGGCTGAAGGCAGCAGGAAAGCCCACACCCCCCAGGTCTGTGGGGCCAAGCAAGCGGTTCCCAAAGAGCTTTAGAACAAGGCATAGTTTTCCCTGCTGGCTCTTTGGGCGGGGGACCCATCTCCAGCCGTATGGCCATTTTTGTGCCTGGCGCGGCGCCAAGTGGGAAAGGGTGGCTTTGAGGCTGAAGGCAGCAGGAAAGCCCGCAGCCCCCAGGTCTGTGGGGCTACGCAAGCGGTTCCCAAAGAGCTTTAGAACAAGGCATAGTTTTCCCTGCTGGCTCTTTGGGCGGGGGACCCATCTCCAGCCATAGGCCATTTTTGTGCCTGATGCGGCGCCAAGTGGGAAAGGGTGGCTTTGAGGCTGAAGGCAGCAGGAAAGCGCGCAGCCCCCAGGTCTGTGGGGCTACGCAAGCGGTTCCCAAAGAGCTTTAGAACAAGGCATAGTTTTCCCTGCTGGCTCTCTGGGCGGGGGACCCATATCCAGTCGTATGGCTATTATTATGCCTGGCGCGGTGCGTAGTGGGAAAGGGTGGTGTCGAGGCTGAAGGCAGCAGGAAAGCCCGCAGCCCCCAGGTCTGTGGGGCTACGCAAGCGGTTCCCAAAGAGCTTTAGAACAAGGCATAGTTTTCCCTGCTGGCTCTTTGGGCGGGGGACCCATCTCCAGCCATAGACCATTTTTGTGCCTAGCGCGGCGCCAAGTGGGAAAGGGTGGTGTCGAGTCTGAAGGCAGCAGCAAAGCCTGCAGCCCCCAGGTCTGTGGGGCCAAGCAAGCGGTTCCCAAAGAGCTTTAGAACAAGGCATAGTTTTCCCTGCTGGCTCTTTGGGCATGGGACCCATCTCCAGCCATAGGCCATTTTTGTGCCTGGCGCGACGCCAAGTGGGAAAGGGTGGCTTTGAGGCTGAAGGCAGCAGGAAAGCCCGCAGCCCCCAGGTCTGTGGGGCTACGCAAGCGGTTCCCAAAGAGCTTTAGAACAAGGCATAGTTTTCCCAGCTGGCTCTTAGGGCATGGGACCCATATCCAGCCATAGGCCATTTTTGTGCTTGATGCGGCGCCAAGTGGGAAAGGGTGGCTTTGAGGCTGAAGGCAGCAGGAAAGCCCGCAGCCCCCAGGTCTGTGCGGCTACGCAAGCGGTTCCCAAAGAGCTTTAGAACAAGGCATAATTTTCCCTGCTGGCTCTCTGGGCGGGGGACCCATCTCCAGCCGTATGGCCATTTTTGTGCCTGGCGCGGCGCCAAGTGGGAAAGGGTGCTGTCGAGGCTGAAGGCAGCAGGAAAGCCTGCAGCCCTAAGGTCTGTGGGGCTACGCAAGCGGTTCCCAAAGAGCTTTAGAACAAGGCATAGTTTTCCCTGCTGGCTCTTTGGGCGGGGGACCCATCTCCAGCCGTATGGCCATTTTTGTGCGTGGCCAGGGGCCAAGTGGGAAAGGGTGGTGTCGAGGCTGAAGGCAGCAGCAAAGCCCGCAGCCCCCAGGTCTGTGGGGCTACGCAAGTGGTTCCCAAAGAGCTTTAGAACAAGGCATAGTTTTCCCTGCTGGCTCTTTGGGCGGGGGACCCATCTCCAGCCGTATGGCCATTTTTGTGCCTGGCCCGGCGCCAAGTGGGAAAGGGTGGCTTTGAGGCTGAAGGCAGCAGGAAAGCCTGCAGCCCCCAGGTTTGTGGGGCTACGCAAGCGGTTCCCAAAGAGCTTTAGAACAAGGCATAATTTTCCCTGATGGCTCTCTGGGCGGGGGACCCATCTCCAGCCGTATGACCATTTTTGTGCCTGGCGCGGCGTCAAGTGGGAAAGGGTGCTGTCGAGGCTGAAGGCAGCAGGAAAGCCTGCAGCCCCCAGGTCTGTGGGGCTACGCAAGCGGTTCCCAAAGAGCTTTAGAACAAGGCATAGTTTTCCCTGCTGGCTCTTTGGGCGGGGGACCCATCTCCAGCCGTCTATCTATTTTTGTGCCTGGCGCGGTGCGTAGTGGGAAAGGGTGGTTTTGAGGCTGAAGGCAGCAGGAAAGCCCGCAGCCCCCTGGTCTGTGGGGCTACGCAAGCGGTTCCCAAAGAGCTTTAGAACAAGGCATAGTTTTCCCTGCTGGCTCTTTGGGCGGGGGACCCATCTCCAGCCGTATGGCCATTTTTGTGCCTGATGCGGCGCCAAGTGGGAAAGGGTGGCTTTGAGGCTGAAGACAGCAGGAAAGCCCGCAGCCCCCAGGTCTGTGGGGCCAAGCAAGCGGTTCCCAAAGAGCTTTAGAACAAGGCATAGTTTTCCCTGCTGGCTCTTTGGGCGGGAGACCCATCTCCAGCAATAGGCCATTTTTGTGCCTGGCCAGACGCCAAGTGGGAAAGGGTGTTGTCGAGGCTGAAGGCAGCAGGAAAGCCTGCAGCCCCCAGGTCTGTGGGGCTACGCAAGCGGTTCCCAAAGAGCTTTAGAACAAGGCATAGTTTTCCCTGCTGGCTCTTTGGGCGGGGGACCCATCTCCAGTCGTATGGCTATTTTTATGCCTGGCGCGGTGCGTAGTGGGAAAGGGTGGTTTTGAGGCTGAAGGCAGCAGGAAAGCCCGCAGCCCCCAGGTCTGTGGGGCTACGCAAGCGGTTCCCAAAGAGCTTTAGAACAAGGCATAATTTTCCCTGCTGGCTCTTTGGGCGGGGGACCCATCTCCAGCCGTATGGCCATTTTTGTGCCTGGCGCGGCGCCAAGTGGGAAAGGGTGGTGTCGAGGCTGAAGGCAGCAGGAAAACCCACACCCCCCAGGTCTGTGGGGCTACGCAAGCGGTTCCCAAAGAGCTTTAGAACAAGGCATAGTTTTCCCTGCTGGCTCTTTGGGCGGGGGACCCATCTCCAGCCGTATGGCCATTTTTGTGCCTGGCGCGGCGCCAAGTGGGAAAGGGTGGCTTTGAGGCTGAAGGCAGCAGCAAAGCCCGCAGCCCCCAGGTCTGTGGGGCTACGCAAGCGGTTCCCAAAGAGCTTTAGAACAAGGCATAGTTTTCCCTGCTGGCTCTTTGGGCGGGGGACCCATCTCCAGCCATATGGCCATTTTTGTGCCTGGCGCAGCGCCAAGTGGGAAAGGGTTGCTTTGAGGCTGAAGGCAGCAGCAAAGCCTGCAGCCCCCAGGTCTGTGGGGCTACGCAAGCGGTTCCCAAAGAGCTTTAGAACAAGGCATAGTTTTCCCTGCTGGCTCTTTGGGCGGGAGACCCATCTCCAGCCATAGGCCATTTTTGTGCCTGGCGCGACGCCAAGTGAGAAAGGGTGTTCTCGAGGCTGAAGGCAGCAGGAAAGCCCGCAGCCCCCAGGTCTGTGGGGCCAAGCAAGCGGTTCCCAAAGAGCTTTAGAACAAGGCATAATTTTCCCTGCTGGCTCTTTGGGCATGGGACCCATCTCCAGCCATAGGCCATTTTTGTGCCTGGCGCGACGCCAAGTGGGAAAGGGTGGTTTTGAGGCTGAAGGCAGCAGGAAAGCCTGCAGCCCCCAGGTCTGTGGGGCTACGCAAGCGGTTCCCAAAGAGCTTTAGAACAAGGCATAGTTTTCCCTGCTGGCTCTTTGGGCGGGGGACCCATCTCCAGCGGTATGGCCATTTTTGTGCCTGGCTCGGCGCCAAGTGGGAAAGGGTGGTGTCGAGGCTGAAGGCAGCAGGAAAGCCCGCAGCCCCCACGTCTGTGGGGCTACGCAAGTGGTTCCCAAAGAGCTTTAGAACAAGGCATAATTTTCCCTCCTGGCTCTTTGGGCGGGGGACCCATCTCCAGCCGTATGGCCATTTTTGCGCCTGGCGCAGTGCCAAGTGGGAAAGGGTGGTGTCGAGGCTGAAGGCAGCAGCAAAGCTTGCAGCCCCCAGGTCTGTGGGGCCAAGCAAGCGGTTCCCAAAGAGCTTTAGAACAAGGCATAGTTTTCCCTGCTGGCTCTTTGGGTGGGGGACCCATCTCCAGCCGTATGGCCATTTTTGTGCCTGGCGCGACGCCAAGTGGGAAAGGGTGGCTTTGAGGCTGAAGCAGCAGCAAAGCCCGCAGCCCCCAGGTCTGTGGGGCTACGCAAGCGGTTCCCAAAGAGCTTTAGAACAAGGCATAGTTTTCCCAGCTGGCTCTTAGGGCATGGGACCCATATCCAGCCATAGGCCATTTTTGTGCCTGATGCGGCACCAAGTGGGAAAGGGTGGCTTTGAGGCTGAAGGCAGCAGGAAAGCCCGCAGCCCCCAGGTCTGTGGGGCTACGCAAGCGGTTCCCAAAGAGCTTTAGAACAAGGCATAATTTTCCCTGCTGGCTCTCTGGGCGGGGGACCCATCTCCAGCCGTATGGCCATTTTTGTGCCTGGCGCGGCGCCAAGTGGGAAAGGGTGCTGTCGAGGTTGAAGGCAGCAGGAGAGCCTGCAGCCCCCAGGTCTGTGCGGCTACGCAAGCGGTTCCCAAAGAGTTTTAGAACAAGGCATAGTTTTCCCTGCTGGCTCTTTGGGCGGGGGACCCATCTCCAGCCGTATGGCCATTTTTGTGCGTGGCCAGGGGCCAAGTGGGAAAGCGTGGTGTCGAGGCTGAAGGCAGCAGGAAGGCCCACAGCCCCCAGGTCTGTGGGGCTATGCAAGCGGTTCCCAAAGAGCTTTAGAACAAGGCATAGTTTTCCTTGCTGGGTCTTTGGGCATGGGACCCATCTCCAGCCATAGACCATTTTTGTGCCTACCGCGGCGCCAAGTGGGAAAGGGTGGCTTTGAGGCTGAAGGCAGCAGGAAAGCCCACACCCCCCAGGTCTGTGGGGCTATGCAAGCGGTTCCCAAAGAGCTTTAGAACAAGGCATAGTTTTCCCTGATGGCTCTTTGGGCGGGGGACCCATCTCCAGCCGTATGGCCATTTTTGTGCCTGGCCCGGCGCCAAGTGGGAAAGGGTGGCTTTGAGGCTGAAGGCAGCAGGAAAGCCCGCAGCCCCCAGGTCTGTGGGGCTACGCAAGCGGTTCCCAAAGAGCTTTAGAACAAGGCATAGTTTTCCCTGCTGGCTCTTTGGGCGGGGGACCCATCTCCAGTCGTATGGCTATTTTTATGCCTGGCGCGGTGCGTAGTGGGAAAGGGTGGTGTCGAGGCTGAAGGCAGCAGGAAAGCCCGCAGCCCCCAGGTCTGTGGGGCTACGCAAGTGGTTCCCAAAGAGCTTTAGAACAAGGCATAGTTTTCCCTGCTGGCTCTTTGGGCGGGGGACCCATCTCCAGCCGTATGGCCATTTTTGTGCCTGGCCCGGCGCCAAGTGGGAAAGGGTGGCTTTGAGGCTGAAGGCAGCAGGAAAGCCTGCAGCCCCCAGGTTTGTGGGGCTACGCAAGCGGTTCCCAAAGAGCTTTAGAACAAGGCATAATTTTCCCTGATGGCTCTCTGGGCGGGGGACCCATCTCCAGCCGTATGACCATTTTTGTGCCTGGCGCGGCGTCAAGTGGGAAAGGGTGCTGTCGAGGCTGAAGGCAGCAGGAAAGCCTGCAGCCCCCAGGTCTGTGGGGCTACGCAAGCGGTTCCCAAAGAGCTTTAGAACAAGGCATAGTTTTCCCTGCTGGCTCTTTGGGCGGGGGACCCATCTCCAGCCGTCTATCTATTTTTGTGCCTGGCGCGGTGCGTAGTGGGAAAGGGTGG
This sequence comes from Rissa tridactyla, assembly GCF_028500815.1. NCBI lineage: Eukaryota > Metazoa > Chordata > Aves > Charadriiformes > Laridae > Rissa > Rissa tridactyla. Next base: position 316,299 of record NW_026529382.1, read on the forward strand.
TTTTGAGGCTGAAGGCAGCAGGAAAGCCCGCAGCCCCCTGGTCTGTGGGGCTACGCAAGCGGTTCCCAAAGAGCTTTAGAACAAGGCATAGTTTTCCCTGCTGGCTCTTTGGGCGGGGGACCCATCTCCAGCCGTATGGCCATTTTTGTGCCTGATGCGGCGCCAAGTGGGAAAGGGTGGCTTTGAGGCTGAAGACAGCAGGAAAGCCCGCAGCCCCCAGGTCTGTGGGGCCAAGCAAGCGGTTCCCAAAGAGCTTTAGAACAAGGCATAGTTTTCCCTGCTGGCTCTTTGGGCGGGAGACCCATCTCCAGCAATAGGCCATTTTTGTGCCTGGCCAGACGCCAAGTGGGAAAGGGTGTTGTCGAGGCTGAAGGCAGCAGGAAAGCCTGCAGCCCCCAGGTCTGTGGGGCTACGCAAGCGGTTCCCAAAGAGCTTTAGAACAAGGCATAGTTTTCCCTGCTGGCTCTTTGGGCGGGGGACCCATCTCCAGTCGTATGGCTATTTTTATGCCTGGCGCGGTGCGTAGTGGGAAAGGGTGGTTTTGAGGCTGAAGGCAGCAGGAAAGCCCGCAGCCCCCAGGTCTGTGGGGCTACGCAAGCGGTTCCCAAAGAGCTTTAGAACAAGGCATAATTTTCCCTGCTGGCTCTTTGGGCGGGGGACCCATCTCCAGCCGTATGGCCATTTTTGTGCCTGGCGCGGCGCCAAGTGGGAAAGGGTGGTGTCGAGGCTGAAGGCAGCAGGAAAACCCACACCCCCCAGGTCTGTGGGGCTACGCAAGCGGTTCCCAAAGAGCTTTAGAACAAGGCATAGTTTTCCCTGCTGGCTCTTTGGGCGGGGGACCCATCTCCAGCCGTATGGCCATTTTTGTGCCTGGCGCGGCGCCAAGTGGGAAAGGGTGGCTTTGAGGCTGAAGGCAGCAGCAAAGCCCGCAGCCCCCAGGTCTGTGGGGCTACGCAAGCGGTTCCCAAAGAGCTTTAGAACAAGGCATAGTTTTCCCTGCTGGCTCTTTGGGCGGGGGACCCATCTCCAGCCATATGGCCATTTTTGTGCCTGGCGCAGCGCCAAGTGGGAAAGGGTTGCTTTGAGGCTGAAGGCAGCAGCAAAGCCTGCAGCCCCCAGGTCTGTGGGGCTACGCAAGCGGTTCCCAAAGAGCTTTAGAACAAGGCATAGTTTTCCCTGCTGGCTCTTTGGGCGGGAGACCCATCTCCAGCCATAGGCCATTTTTGTGCCTGGCGCGACGCCAAGTGAGAAAGGGTGTTCTCGAGGCTGAAGGCAGCAGGAAAGCCCGCAGCCCCCAGGTCTGTGGGGCCAAGCAAGCGGTTCCCAAAGAGCTTTAGAACAAGGCATAATTTTCCCTGCTGGCTCTTTGGGCATGGGACCCATCTCCAGCCATAGGCCATTTTTGTGCCTGGCGCGACGCCAAGTGGGAAAGGGTGGTTTTGAGGCTGAAGGCAGCAGGAAAGCCTGCAGCCCCCAGGTCTGTGGGGCTACGCAAGCGGTTCCCAAAGAGCTTTAGAACAAGGCATAGTTTTCCCTGCTGGCTCTTTGGGCGGGGGACCCATCTCCAGCGGTATGGCCATTTTTGTGCCTGGCTCGGCGCCAAGTGGGAAAGGGTGGTGTCGAGGCTGAAGGCAGCAGGAAAGCCCGCAGCCCCCACGTCTGTGGGGCTACGCAAGTGGTTCCCAAAGAGCTTTAGAACAAGGCATAATTTTCCCTCCTGGCTCTTTGGGCGGGGGACCCATCTCCAGCCGTATGGCCATTTTTGCGCCTGGCGCAGTGCCAAGTGGGAAAGGGTGGTGTCGAGGCTGAAGGCAGCAGCAAAGCTTGCAGCCCCCAGGTCTGTGGGGCCAAGCAAGCGGTTCCCAAAGAGCTTTAGAACAAGGCATAGTTTTCCCTGCTGGCTCTTTGGGTGGGGGACCCATCTCCAGCCGTATGGCCATTTTTGTGCCTGGCGCGACGCCAAGTGGGAAAGGGTGGCTTTGAGGCTGAAGCAGCAGCAAAGCCCGCAGCCCCCAGGTCTGTGGGGCTACGCAAGCGGTTCCCAAAGAGCTTTAGAACAAGGCATAGTTTTCCCAGCTGGCTCTTAGGGCATGGGACCCATATCCAGCCATAGGCCATTTTTGTGCCTGATGCGGCACCAAGTGGGAAAGGGTGGCTTTGAGGCTGAAGGCAGCAGGAAAGCCCGCAGCCCCCAGGTCTGTGGGGCTACGCAAGCGGTTCCCAAAGAGCTTTAGAACAAGGCATAATTTTCCCTGCTGGCTCTCTGGGCGGGGGACCCATCTCCAGCCGTATGGCCATTTTTGTGCCTGGCGCGGCGCCAAGTGGGAAAGGGTGCTGTCGAGGTTGAAGGCAGCAGGAGAGCCTGCAGCCCCCAGGTCTGTGCGGCTACGCAAGCGGTTCCCAAAGAGTTTTAGAACAAGGCATAGTTTTCCCTGCTGGCTCTTTGGGCGGGGGACCCATCTCCAGCCGTATGGCCATTTTTGTGCGTGGCCAGGGGCCAAGTGGGAAAGCGTGGTGTCGAGGCTGAAGGCAGCAGGAAGGCCCACAGCCCCCAGGTCTGTGGGGCTATGCAAGCGGTTCCCAAAGAGCTTTAGAACAAGGCATAGTTTTCCTTGCTGGGTCTTTGGGCATGGGACCCATCTCCAGCCATAGACCATTTTTGTGCCTACCGCGGCGCCAAGTGGGAAAGGGTGGCTTTGAGGCTGAAGGCAGCAGGAAAGCCCACACCCCCCAGGTCTGTGGGGCTATGCAAGCGGTTCCCAAAGAGCTTTAGAACAAGGCATAGTTTTCCCTGATGGCTCTTTGGGCGGGGGACCCATCTCCAGCCGTATGGCCATTTTTGTGCCTGGCCCGGCGCCAAGTGGGAAAGGGTGGCTTTGAGGCTGAAGGCAGCAGGAAAGCCCGCAGCCCCCAGGTCTGTGGGGCTACGCAAGCGGTTCCCAAAGAGCTTTAGAACAAGGCATAGTTTTCCCTGCTGGCTCTTTGGGCGGGGGACCCATCTCCAGTCGTATGGCTATTTTTATGCCTGGCGCGGTGCGTAGTGGGAAAGGGTGGTGTCGAGGCTGAAGGCAGCAGGAAAGCCCGCAGCCCCCAAGTCTGTGGGTCTACGCAAGCGGTTCCCAAAGAGCTTTAGAACAAGGCATAGTTTTCCCTGCTGGCTCTTTGGGCGGGTGACCCATCTCCAGCCGTATGGCCATTTTTGTGCCTGATGCGGCGCCAAGTGGGAAAGGGTGGCTTTGAGGCTGAAGGCAGCAGGAAAGCCCGCAGCCCCCAGGTCTGTGGGGCTACGCAAGCGGTTCCCAAAGAGCTTTAGAACAAGGCATAATTTTCCCTGCTGGCTCTTTGGGCGGGGGACCCATCTCCAGCCATATGGCCATTTTTGTGCCTGGCGCGGCGCCAAGTGGGAAAGGGTGGCTTCGAGGCTGAAGGCAGCAGGAAAGCCCGCAGCCCCCAGGTCTGTGGGGCTACGCAAGCGGTTCCCAAAGAGCTTTAGAACAAGGCATATTTTTCCCTGCTGGCTCTTTGGGTGGGGGACCCATCTCCAGCCGTATGGCCATTTTTGTGCCTGGCGCGGCGCCAAGTGGGAAAGGGTGGCTTTGAGGCTGAAGGCAGCAGGAAAGCCCGCAGCCCCCAGGTCTGTGGGGCTACGCAAGCGGTTCCCAAAGAGCTTTAGAACAAGGCATAGTTTTCCCTGCTGGCTCTTTGGGCGGGGGACCCATCTCCAGCCATATGGCCATTTTTGTGCCTGGCGCAGCGCCAAGTGGGAAAGGGTTGCTTTGAGGCTGAAGGCAGCAGCAAAGCCTGCAGCCCCCAGGTCTGTGGGGCTACGCAAGCGGTTCCCAAAGAGCTTTAGAACAAGGCATAGTTTTCCCTGCTGGCTCTTTGGGCGGGAGACCCATCTCCAGCCATAGGCCATTTTTGTGCCTGGCGCGACGCCAAGTGGGAAAGGGTGTTGTCGAGGCTGAAGGCAGCAGGAAAGCCCGCAGCCCCCAGGTCTGTGGGGCCAAGCAAGCGGTTCCCAAAGAGCTTTAGAACAAGGCATAGTTTTCCCTGCTGGCTCTTTGGGCGGGAGACCCATCTCCAGCCATAGGCCATTTTTGTGCCTGGCGCGACGCCAAGTGGGAAAGGGTGGTTTTGAGGCTGAAGGCAGCAGGAAAGCCTGCAGCCCCCAGGTCTGTGGGGCTACGCAAGGGGTTCCCAAAGAGCTTTAGAACAAGGCATAGTTTTCCCTGCTGGCTCTTTGGGCGGGGGACCCATCTCCAGCCATAGGCCATTTTTGTGCCTGGCGCAGCGCCAGGTGGGAAAGGGTGGTGTCGAGTCTGAAGGCAGCAGCAAAGCCTGCAGCCCCCAGGTCTGTGGGGCCAAGCAAGCGGTTCGCAAAGAGCTTTAGAACAAGGCATAGTTTTCCCTGCTGGCTCTTTGGGCGGGGGACCCATCTCCAGCCATAGGCCATTTTTGTGCCTGGCGCGACGCCCAGTGGGAAAGGGTGGCTTTGAGGCTGAAGGCAGCAGCAAAGCCTGCAGCCCCCCAGGTCTGTGGGGCTACGCAATCGGTTCCCAAAGAGCTTTAGAACAAGGCATAGTTTTCCCTGCTGGCTCTTTGGGCGGGGGACCCATCTCCAGCCGTATGGCCATTTTTGTGCCTGGCGCAGCGCCAAGTGGGAAAGGGTGGCTTTGAGGCTGAAGGCAGCAGCAAAGCCTGCAGCCCCAGGTCTGTGGGGCTACGCAAGCGGTTCCCAAAGAGCTTTAGAACAAGGCATAGTTTTCCCTGCTGGCTCTTTGGGCGGGGGACCCATCTCCAGCGGTATGGCCATTTTTGTGCCTGGCGCGGCGCCAAGTGGGAAAGGGTGGTGTCGAGGCTGAAGGCAGCAGGAAAGCCCGCAGCCCCCAGGTCTGTGGGGCTACGCAAGTGGTTCCCAAAGAGCTTTAGAACAAGGCATAGTTTTCCCTGCTGGCTCTTTGGGCGGGGGACCCATCTTCTCCCCAGCCATAGGCCATTTTTGTGCCTGGCGCAGCGCCAGGTGGGAAAGGGTGGTGTCGAGTCTGAAGGCAGCAGCAAAGCCTGCAGCCCCCAGGTCTGTGGGGCCAAGCAAGCGGTTCGCAAAGAGCTTTAGAACAAGGCATAGTTTTCCCTGCTGGCTCTTTGGGCGGGGGACCCATCTCCAGCCATAGGCCATTTTTGTGCCTGGCGCGACGCCCAGTGGGAAAGGGTGGCTTTGAGGCTGAAGGCAGCAGCAAAGCCTGCAGCCCCCAGGTCTGTGGGGCTACGCAATCGGTTCCCAAAGAGCTTTAGAACAAGGCATAGTTTTCCCTGCTGGCTCTTTGGGCGGGGGACCCATCTCCAGCCGTATGGCCATTTTTGTGCCTGGCGCAGCGCCAAGTGGGAAAGGGTGGCTTTGAGGCTGAAGGCAGCAGCAAAGCCTGCAGCCCCAGGTCTGTGGGGCTACGCAAGCGGTTCCCAAAGAGCTTTAGAACAAGGCATAGTTTTCACTGCTGGCTCTTTGGGCGGGGGACCCATCTCCAGCCATATGGCCATTTTTGTGCCTGGCGCGGCGCCAAGTGGGAAAGGGTGGTTTTGAGGCTGAAGGCAGCAGCAAAGCCTGCAGCCCCCAGGTCTGTGGGGCTACGCAAGCGGTTCCCAAAGAGCTTTAGAACAAGGCATAGTTTTCCCTGCTGGCTCTTTGGGCGGGGGACCCATCTGCAGCCGTATGGCCATTTTTGGGCCTGGCGCGGCGCCAAGTGGGAAAGGGTGGTTTTGAGGCTGAAGGCAGCAGCAAAGCCCGCAGCCCCCAGGTCTGTGGGGCCAAGCAAGCGGTTCTCAAAGAGCTTTAGAACAAGGCATAGTTTTCCCTGCTGGCTCTTTGGGCGGGGGACCCATCTCCAGCCGTATGGCCATTTTTGAGCCTTTCGCGGCGCCAAGTGGGAAAGGGTGGTTTTGAGGCTGAAGGCAGCAGCAAAGCCCGCAGCCCCCAGGTCTGTGGGGCCAAGCAAGCGGTTCCCAA